>NC_134705.1:189942468-190242468 GCF_043290135.1 Rhipicephalus microplus
ATTAGAACCTCTTTCGGCTCCCGGCGACCCAGTTGCAGCGATGAAGAATGTTTCTCGCGTAAAAATTAAATGAGCACAGTGTATCGAAGGCCAGCGTTGCGAACCTGAAACTCGGAAGCGCTCTGCCCCGATCTGACGATGCTGTCTTGCTACCGCGCTGGGCTGCTCCCGCGATCGCACCGCGGTGTCCTTGGCATCGATATAGCGGCCGCGGTGGCGCGCGTTTTTTTTTTTTAATCAGTTGAAAATTGTCCCGTGTCAAAGACCTCGCTGGCCTCTTTCTGAGCCTTCGCCTCGCAGTAGCGAATTGCCCCGGCATTCCTGCTGTGCGCTTGCACCTTCCAAGAATGACGCCAGCTGAATGATATTGTATGGTATGCGGTGCGTCTTGTGTGGAGACCGGGAACTTACAACATTGAACTTCATTCATTTCTTGGGAACTGTAGGTACTTTATCTATCTATCTATCTATCTATCTATCTATCTATCTATCTATCTATCTATCTATCTATCTATCTATCTATCTATCTATCTATCTATCTATCTATCTATCTATCTATCTATCTATCTATCTATCTATCTATCTATCTATCTATCTATCTGTCTGTCTGTCTGTCTGTCTGTCTGTCCCTCTGTCTGTCTGTCTGTCCCTCTGTCTGTCTGTCCCTCTGTCTGTCTGTCTGTCCCTCTGTCTGTCTGTCTGTCCCTCTGTCTGTCCGTCTGTCCCTCTGTCTGTCCGTCTGTCTGTCCGCTCGTCTGTCTGTCTAACCTTTTCCGCCAGACACGCGGGGCATATACCCGTTTACCACAGACAGATGTGTGCCACAGTTATGCAGGTATGTGCTACAGCTGTATGACAGTTTATATTTACCCAGGAACGGCGAAAACAGACATTGGTCATTTTTTAGCGCGAGAGGATCAAGAAATCGCTGACATTGGCAGCGTGGACCCGACGAATGCGAAGGATAAACGTCATGGTCCTATAGCAGGAATCGAACGCGAGAATTCTGCGTGGCAGTCAAGTATATTCTATACCACGGAGCCACGCCAGGTTTCGGAACTGCTTTTCAAGTAAGCCCTAATGTTCGTGAAACGACAAAGGCGGATGTAGTGCTGGTCATTCAATTTTATAAACTTTACGTATGTACTCCTTTGTTACAGTCGTCACGTCGGGTTGACGTCGATTGTATACCTATGCGCCATCTACTGAAGTTGATTTATGTAGCATTGTCCAGGGCTACCATCTTCGCGAGCACAACGCTACAGCAGCTTACCGCTTCTGACTATAATACCCATGTTGCTGTTGGTATTGGTACGCAACTGTAAACACCCGGTTATGTAAAACATACGTGCGGAGGTTTTAAAGTATGCCTGTGCGTGTACTTGTACACATATTTAGCGTCATTTCGAAACATGTAGCTCAATAAAAAACGTTACAACACAGTCACCATCCATCCGCATGCTTCTCATAACATCTATTTCCAAGGTACGTTGGACGTGTGGATGGATGCTAAACTTTATTTGGAGTCTTGAGGAGCGCACGATTCAACGCACAGCTGGCCGCTCGCACGTTGGGACAGTCAAGCCAAGCCAAGCCAAGCCCGACCGCCGCATCGCGGGTCCTCTGGACAGCCCAGAGTTGATCCCCCTACATAGGGGCTCTTGATAGCGGATAGCCACTAGTCTTCATTTCATTGGTCCGTGCCCCGCTACGAGGGGCAGCGCCAGAGCATGTGATCTATAGGCTAGCGAATTCGTCGCAGTGCCTGCAAGAACTATCAGGATAAATGAAGGGATAAATTTCTGTGTAACGATTGGCATAATACGATAGACCCTTTCGCTGTTTACGAACGCGGGTCCTGGACGGCTTGCGGTTTTGTGCGGCGGCGTCGCCCAGTGGTATTGGCGGGGAACAAATTGCCTTATCGAGTATAGCCTGCTAGTTATCGATTCTTTCGGCGCTGTGACTGGCCAGTTATTTCAGTTATACTTTGTTCTAACCTAGACATGACGTTGTAAGTCTTAAAGTCGATCTTTATCCTTAAGCGCCTTCCGTTTAACTGAAAGCGGAAAATAAATTTTTCCTTACTCTAGTCCAACTTAAAAAAAAACTAGCTTTTTGTTTCGGTGTCGGGGAGTGATAATGGAAGTGGCCGGTAGAGTCTTGAGTAGCAACACGTGCTATTGCAGCATTGAAATCGACCGATAAGGAGCCTCCAGAAGAAATGTTCGACGATTTCGAGCACTAAGTACTCCTCCACGGGGGCGCAGTCAGCTGTCCCAGGAGGCACTAAACAAAGTGTGTGTGTGTGTGTGGAGAACATGTTCGACGACTTACTGCGCATAGGACTCATCCATCGATCGATAATTATTGCTTTGGGAGAGCCGTCAGTAATGTTGTAAGGCCCGTGTGCTCAGATTTGGGGGCGCGTTAAAGAACCCCGGATGGTCGAAATTTCCGAAGCCCTCCACTACGGCGTCTCTCGTAATCATATTGTGGTTTTGGGACGTCAAACCCCACGTGTGTTTAGTAAAATATGTTTATTCTATCGTGGGACGCAACAAACCTATGGAACGAACGTCTATACAGCAAGCACAATAACAAACAAATGACAACGTGCAACATGCATTGGATTGGATAAACTTTTATTTGGTCCTCCAAAACACAGATCACTGTGTTGCGGGCAGCTCCCACGTAGGGACTGAGATGCCGAGCTCCTCAGCCGCCTCGCGGGCTTGGTGGACAGCCCAGAGCTGATCTGCCAAGGACGAGCCGCGGATTGCCGCCTCCCATCTGGCAGAGGTGATGTTCGATATATGAGCGAATTTGGTGCACTGCCAGAGCATGTGTTCTAATGAAGCTATTTCCCCACAATGTGGACAAAGATTACTTGGATATAGGTCAGGGTACATGATGTGTAACATTTTCAAAGTAGGGTACATCCGCGTTTGCAAAAGCCTTAATGTAAGTGCTTGGGGCCGGGTTAAATTTTTGTGAGGTGGAGGAAAAATCCTTCTAGACAGGTAGAAATGTTTAGTGAGCTCGTTATGTACAACATGCATGACACATTTAAACAAAAGTGTCCAAGTGCGTAGAGTGTGCCTAACCCATGTCACGAATGACTACATACACTACATATATACACTAATCACAATATGGACAATGTACGTGATGGTATATGCCATATGTATTTAGAAAGAGCAGTGAACGATTTAGAGTACTTGGCACTCTACTAAGGGATAGCTGAAAGCCATTCCAAACGAAAAAAGGAGCCGAGTGTTTCGGAAGAGCTCAACCGCCAATAAAGCCGACGAGAGGTGGCACAGCTATGTATACGTTATTTTCAGAGGCCACCGTCCTCGCACAAGTGCATCCCGCAGATTTGATTTAAGCTTCTTTTTTAACGTTAGATTATTTACATGCAGCTTATGAAGTTGTTGCATTTGCTCCTCCTTTACTTCATTTCCTTTAAACTAAACAAAAAGTTGAACGTTTCTCTGAAGGTTAGAACGGCAAAAG
Organism: Rhipicephalus microplus; assembly: GCF_043290135.1. Taxonomy (NCBI): domain Eukaryota; kingdom Metazoa; phylum Arthropoda; class Arachnida; order Ixodida; family Ixodidae; genus Rhipicephalus; species Rhipicephalus microplus. The sequence goes on from NC_134705.1 coordinate 189,945,988, forward strand.
GTCGACCTAGTCCGTGAGTTTTCACGAAATACGCTTGTTTTCTGCCTGCCGTCGCGGGGGAACGGCTCGGCTCCTTTAGGAATGGGGAGGGGGAAGTAGAGACGATTGGAACGACAGAAGAGGACAACAGAATATAATGGCAAAAGAAATCACAGCATATCCACGGAGTGTATGAAGTGTCCGTCCGTCCGTGCGTCCGTCTGTGCGTCTGTCTGTCCATCCGTCCGTTCATGCGTCCTTCCATCTCTCCGTCCGTCCGTCCGTCCATCTAGTGAACACTCCAAGTACCGCCATCTCGCATCTTTTCATCATATATTCATCATATACGATTACCGCCATCCAGCGAACATTCCAAGGGCTAAACGAAAGATGGCTACCTACTACTACTGCTACTACTACTACTACTACTACTACTACTACTACTACTACTACTGCTGCTGCTGCTGCTGCTACTAGTACTACTAGTAGTTGCGTGCCGATACCAACAGCAACATGGTTATTAGTCAGAAGCGGTAAGCTGATGTAGCGTTGTGCTCGCCAAGATGGTAGCCCTGGACAATGCTACATAAATCAACTTCAGCAGATGGCGCATAGCTACAATCGACTACTACTTCTACTACTACTATTACTAGTATTGATTGATTGATTTGTGGGGTTTAACGTCCCAAAACCACCATATGATTATGAGAGACGCCGTAGTGGAGGGCTCCGGAAATTTTGACCAGCTGGGGTTCTTTAACGTGCACCCAAATCTGAGCACACGGGCCTACAACACTTCCGCCTCCATCTACTACTACTACTACTACTACTACTACTACTAGTAGTAGTAGTAGTAGTAGTAGTAGTAGTAGTAGTAGTAGTAGTAGTAGTGCTGCTACATACATCGGGGACGCACGACCCACGGCCTAAGGAGCTTCGCCCCTTAAAAAGTGAACTCGGCGCACTGAGTGCAGCAGGAAACAAAACTCGTGTGCTGAACTGCGTTTCAAGTGAGGAGCACTTCAGGGGCCCGGGCTATCGTTGTCGCTTTGCGTAACTATGGGGCAAAAACGCGCGTAGCAATTAAAGGCATCTGAAGCACATTGAGCGCGCGCGCCAAGGAAAAGTCTTCCTCTCGTTCTTCGAGTGCCTTGACGATTATGTTAAGTGCGGAGCTCTTCAGGCGCTCGGGCTGTTGTACGTGGTTGTTGTCGCTTGGCGTAAAGCAGCCAAAGGCACGTATAAGATATAAAAGAGGAAGAGAGAGAGAGAACTAAACGTTTATTTTCGAAACAGTGCCCCGAGCAATGCCCGGTGTCACCCTGAGGTGGGAGGGCTCCTTAGTCCAGGAACCCTCTGGCTTCTACTGCCCTCTTGGCCCTGGCGACGAGTTGTTGGAAGTGAAAAATAAAAAAGATGAGAAAGAAAGGGGGGATCGAAGAAGAAAAATAAAAAAAAAGAGAAGACCGATAAGACAGAAAAAGAAGAGAGAAAGGAGGAAAGAAAGAGGAACAAGGAAGACTGCCCAGCTCCACGCTTTCTTCAGACTTGGCATCATTAATTAATCAATTGACGTTTATTGGCGTGAAATAAATAGAAATCGTTTGCAAACGCCGTATGGCACCCCCTAGTTATTGACTAGTATTGAGGCCATAATAAGGCCTGACCACACGTAGCTGTTGCAGGTAAAGGCGCGATCACCCTCGAGTCATGATTTCATGTTTTCGCGATTTCGAGTGAGACCGGATAAGTATAAAGTTAGTTAAAGGTCGAGCCTGGCGAGAGATAACTCCGATCGAGCGTTCTTTTGGTTGATTTGAGGTTCGGTGACTCGAGCTCAGTAAAGAGAGCTTGTGGTGGGCATGGATTGGAGTGAGCCCTTGGAGCAAAATAAAAACTCTCAGGATCTCTTACGCATTCTCTAAGACGAGTATAAAAGCAAGCGCCACTTTCGTCTAGTTTTTTTTCTCAGTCAGTGTATACTAGTCCCTTCCCTCCTCCCAATCTGTGCACCTAACGCGGTTTCGCACACTGCCTCCAAGATCGCAGACATTGCAAACTCCGCACGTCACCTTGTTTTGCGGTGCGTCCGGGATCGGTGCACCATTGATCTTACGACAACGTCTTGTGGTTACGTCGCTGATCGGGGAGACGTGTACGAGCGGCTAAAGAGGCTGTGCCGTCGTCGCTGCGTTATTAAGGCGAAAGCTTTTAATTTTTCTGTATACTCGCGTCCGTGCGTCCGTACGTCCGTGTCTTGGAACGGTGCCAGCTGTGGCCTCTCCCCTTCTCACTCTCTCAGCAGTCACTGGATGACACAATGACGCATATATCAACAGTTGCACTGTCACAACTGTGGCTTCCACCGCTTACACTTCCGCACCAGTCACGTGATTGCTGAGCGAGTGTAAAAAAAAAAAAGAAAAAGCGTAGTCAGTCGAAAGGCCACAGGCTTTTGCCGAACACACTTTAGAAATTGCGAATTGTCCTTCAATTAATAGAGACGCGTGAGAAGGAATGAGGCGGCGGCAGCCGCATCTTGAGCAATATCGTCGTGCGATGACGTCATAGACTTGGGCAACTTATGTCACTTAGACGTCACATGACGTCATAGCGTCACTTAGACGTCACATGACGTCATCGCGTGATGGCAATTTTTCGCATCGCTCCTCCTGCTGCCGCAGACGTCGATGGCCAACTTTCGCGTTTTATGAGGCGTCTATAGGGCGTTGACCTTAAAATGCATAAATTGCGAGCCAATCTGAGCGAGTTCTGTTTAATCTGTCGACGTGTGCTCCCGGAGAGCAAAGTGGCCGCGGTTTTAAAACGCGTCTTGTTTTTCATCGCATGCATACGCGTACCCTTTGGCTGTACTTTAGATTTGTATCTCAGAGATATTAACACATGTTTTCAAAACGAAAACTTGGAAGCGGCGCTGGCTGCCTTCAGGCGATTCTGCGGCCGAGGCGCGCTCTCGATATCTGCGTATACATATGCATTCGTGATCTGTTTGTCCTAGCGCACGTGCAGCCACGTTTGTGCGTCTTCACACTCGAGTTTGCACGTTGTGCACCTTCGCGTATACACACACCCGAGCACGTCTGTACGCGTAGTCGCGTTTCTTCTGAATGTTACAAAACTAATCTTTTTTTTTTCTCCGATCTTTTTACGTGCCAAAGCTATGCTATGCATGTTTTCGAAGTATGTTGGATACACCGTTGTAAATTTGGCCACCTGTGCGGTTCCTACAGTATCGAAATGCGACCGGCGTGGCTGGAATCGAACCCGCAACCTTTAGGCCCCCGTAACTGCGACAGCACCGCGGCGGTGGTGACGTAAGGACAAAAAAAAAGTGGGCGGCACACGCAAAGCGCTTGCGTCTGTTCTTGTGGGTCGTCGTTATTTTCTTAAGTGCGCGACGCGCTCTATAATGCGTGCCGCAGAATTTGCCGACATTTGGAAAACTTCGCGTAACACTGCATGCAGGTCGACATATCGTTCTCTATCTATAAGGGCACGGAGCTGAAGCCGAGGAATGCGAATCGAAAACTGCTTGCGTCCGACCGGGAAAACAAAATTTGCAGGTCGCGTTTTAGACCACATGGGGTGGTGCGCGCACTGCCGCCCTGACTTCCAACGCCACCTTTCACGGGATGCATATACTTGTCGCTGAGCGGAGAGGTGTTTTACTTATGCGCACGCAAGGGAGCTTCGCGCGTAGAACCGCCTTCTCTCTCTCTCTCTCTCTCTCTCTCTCTCTCTCTTCACCTTTTTTCTCGTTCCCTTTTTTTTTTTTTTTTTTGCTGAGATAAGGCCTACATCGTGGTCACGCCGCGGGGTGTCTCTTGCGTACGGCTTGTTCCGAGTCTAAAGCTGCGCCATCGGGCAATCGCTTGTATAAGGAGGTCCGAGCCTAGCCGGCTGCAGACACAGATATGGCAGCTGCTTCGAATAGCTAATACACAGAAAAATAAAGCCGGTCGGTTTCCTGGTTCTGCAACTACGTTTCTTTTTTTTTTCTCCCTTATTTCTGTCTCTCTTGAGGGTTTGTTTACGCGATTTCTGCCTGCTTGATTCACATATACTTTTCGTTTCGTAACTCCTTTTTTTATTTTGTCGTTTTTTTTTGCTTCTTGTATGTATTTGTGCAACGTTTTTTTTTTTTAAGTTGTATTTGACCCGTTTATAAGTCTTGGACGAACAACCTATAGCGACCGCGTAGCTGCCAGAAGAAAGAAAGAGGGGAATGTTTATTGGTCGAAATAGAGCATGCAGGGAGGAGGAAAGAAAATTTAGGAGAGGTCATTAGCGTGACATAATAAAAGCCATAAAAGAATGAACATTGAAAGAGTGCTGACCCAACACATGATCACTGCGTCACAAAACTCGCTTGCGTGTGGTGTGCGGAGCAGTGGAACGTGTTTTTTTTTTCTTCTATTTATTAATAGTGCCCATCCAATTGGAGATCTTAGCAATGACTGCATACATATACACAGGAAAGAATCACCATACAGTTATTTATGCAACGCAAAACAGTAATTAACCATTACATTATGATCAGTTGTAGCAGTAGTAGTAGTAGTACAAAACTTTATTATATACATAATCCAGACAGGCTTGAACTCCAGTGCCCCGATCAGTTGTAGTAATAATCATAGAATGACTACAAATTGCGAGAAATCATGTGCAGACAACAAATTATAACTATCACAATGGCAGGGTGCGGAAATATGCAATCAGGTTATATTGAGAAAGAGAATACAGATACTGGTTTCAAGGAAAACGAAGCAAGCTTGATGTCAACAGAAACTGATCGGCATGTAAGTTCGCTTCTGCTCTAAGAACGCATTTATACTGACGATGTCTGCGGTCCTAAAAAAATCGCTGCATATTCATGGAGTGAATTATGATTAGTGGGGCGAAGCATCCTCCCGTCCGTCGACCCGTCTATCCGTGCTTCTATCTATCTATCTATCTATCTATCTATCTATCTATCTATCTATCTATCTATCTATCTATCTATCTATCTATCTATCTATCTATCTATCTATCTATCTATCTATCTATCTATCTATCTATCTATCTATCTATCTATCTATCTATCTATCTATCTATCTATCTATCTATCTATCTGTCTGTCTGTCTGTCTGTCTGTCTGTCTGTCTGTCTGTCTGTCTGTCTGTCTGTCTATCTATCTATCTATCTATCTATCTATCTATCTATCTATCTATCTATCTATCTATCTATCTATCTGTCTATCTGTCTATCTGTCTGTCTGTCTGTCTGTCTGTCTGTCTGTCTGTCTGTCTGTCTGTCTGTCTGTCTGTCTGTCTGTCTGTCTGTCTGTCTGTCTGTCTGTCTGTCTGTCTGTCTGTCTATCTATCTATCTATCTATCTATCTATCTATCTATCTGTCTGTCTGTCTGTCTGTCTGTCTGTCTGTCTGTCTGTCTGTCTGTCTGTCTGTCTGTCTGTCTGTCTGTCTGTCTGTCTGTCTGTCTGTCTGTCTGTCTGTCCGAACGAACGAACGAACGAACGATACGAAATTGTCAGCTTTACAAAAACCACTAACACTATCTAGTAAAATTAGTTCCAAGGACATATACACACAACGCCATCTATTGAGCAATTCACAGACCAGAGCTGACTACAAACTACTACTACTACTACTACGACAGAGGAGTGAACGACCCGCAGCCTAAGGAGCTTCGCCCCCCTAAAAACAACACCAGACATTCTCGGCTAATACGCTGCCTCTCAGAAACCCGTGTTGTGCCTATAAACACTGCTGGGAGAGAATGGCTTTTCTGACAGTGGCTACGTAACGTAAAATGCCCTAACTACCTTGCCTAGTTTCTTTCTTCTTCCACCTGGGGGGTCCGCCTCGGTGGGACTGTGGTTTCCGTGCTCGGCTGCCGACCCGAACCAAAGGTCGCGGGTTCGATTCCGACCACGGCGGTCGCATTTTGATGGAGCCGGAATTGGTATCCCTACTGAAACGTTCCGTATGCGATGTCCAATAATTCCGTATGTTTCCGTAAGAATCTTACGGAAATATATGGAAAATATATGGGGAAACGTGCATTCTTTATGGAAACATGTGGAATTATTGGACATCGTATACGGAACGTTTCAGTAGGGATAGATGCCCGCGTACGGTGTGACGTCAGTGCACGTTTGAAAGAAGAACCCCGAGGGGGTCGAAATATCCGGAGCCCTGCACACTACGGCGTCTCTCATAATCGTATCGTGGTTTTAGGCTCCTGGACCCCAGGTGTTATTGTCAATCCTCCACCTAAAGGATCTCTCTTCCTTTCATTCTTTAGGAGAGCGAGGGAGCGTGGCGATAGTGGTTTCCACGTTTATCCTGCTCAATTAAAAGCGCCAGCCGTACGTGTGTACGAGGTAGACCAGTGTTCAGGAAATGGCCGCTCGAGGGCGTGGTCATACTGGGAGCTCCATCCGCAAGACCATGTATGGCTGTGTTCCAATACTCACCGTAGGCGGCTAAATGGACAGCTAAATGGACGGCGGCCATCTTAAGTCCCATTCCAATTTTCACGTAGCCGGCTAAATAGACAGCTCCGAGAAGACCGCATCGTAGATAAATACAATGCAGGCTACTTTGTTGTCTAAACAAGATGGCGGCTCATCGAATCGCACAGATAGGTCGGATATCGCGGAAATGGTCGTCTGCCCACAAACAGGCTTTCCCGGACGTTCAATGAGAGTAACGTTTATTTGTTTTTTCATTTCAACACGAAATAGGCTGGAAATTACCGATGCTACGTTTGTTTATTTTGGCTTTTTCTTCTCGACCCGAGATGGCGCATCGTCGCGTGAAAGCCCTCCTGACGTGTTCCAATTCTCGGACAGCATGGGGTCGGTGCTGTCTCCTGAGCAGTCTTCGTAGACTGTCTACGTGCTGTCTAAGAATTGGAACACAGCATATGATATATTCAGCGAAATGCATCTTTGAAGAGCGAGACAAGTGCGTGCGTGAATAATAACGGAGAATAACTTGGAGGTTAGTATGTAAGAATGCTTAATGGGGCTGTGTCTTGTTAGTGCTATAAGAGCCTCGGCTGTTCCCGCTTGGACTGCTGTCATGTTTCATCCACTGCAGTGAGTGCGCTGTTTCGCAGTTTAATGAATGAGTGAGGTAGCACGTGGTTTTTGTGCGCGTGTGTGTGCTCGTGTATCACACTGCGTGCGTGTCAATGTATAGTGGTTTTTTTTTTTTCAGAACATGTGTCACGGTTGTGTGAATGTTTTTTATTTGTGTATTGCGTGCGGATTGTACACGTATGTGTTGTGCTCAGACGAGAATGTCAAAAGCCGAATGTTGGCAGAGCCAGCGTTCTTTACTAAGCTGCTTCTCTTCGTCACGGTATGTGTATGCGTGCGCGCGTGTGTTTGTGTCAGCGCCGTAGTGGTGGGAATATTTTTTTTGGGGGGGGGGGGGAAGGGGGGTCCTACTTGCTAAAGACTTCTCCATTTTAGAAAAAAACACCTACTTTCATTACTAATTTTCGGTAAAGCATTCCCTCCCCCCCCCCCTCTGCACGAAGATTTTGGAGGAGATAGGAGAGGCAGGCCCCTAGAGCGCACCCCCCTCCCCCTGGCTACAGTCCTGGTGTGTGCGTGTAGATGTTTTATGTGTGTGCCTCAGTCCGCCTGTTTGCGTGTGTTTGTGTGTGTTTGTGCGGGTTTTACTGTGTATGCAATGTTCTCCGTGTGCGCATATATGTGCGTGTGAGCACACGCGCGTCTGTGTTTCGCGGTTCAGTTTCGGAAACCCCCCGGAGCCTGACTGACGCGATCGGAATACAAAAATCGTTTACTCCTCCGTGTCACGCTCTCGAGGAAACTCTATAGCACGTGCGTATGCCTTCCTGAAATCCTCGCCGATGTATACACAGCGGAATCCCGGTCTGCCAGTTTGGCCGCGCAAGCTGCGTCTTCCTACGGAATCCAGGTCTTCATGCGTCCACGAGTGTTGAAGATTGGGCGAGTTGGTTCGTCGTACTTGAACCGGTATAGCGCATTACGGGGAAGAAGAAACGGCCGAGCAGACCGACACAAGAGGATGCAGTTTGACAATAAAGCTCAGTTGGAAGTTAGCGCTCTGTCCTCTTGTGTCGGTCTGCTCGGCCGTTTCTTCTTCCCCGTAATGCGCTATACCAGTTCAAGTGCTTCATGCGTGTGACCGGAGTGTATTATAAGTGGCCGTCGTACACTTCGACTCTGAGTGGACAGAAAAAAAAAGTATGTTTTCGAAAAAAAAAAAAAAAACGTCCGATGATATTCGCGTATATAGTGGCTTATCGGGGTTTCCACTATATTCCTTCAAAGTCGACGTGAACCTATAACGTTGTCAGCGTACTTTTTATGACGTGTACCGGCCAGCGCTTATAATCAGGCGCGTAGGCAGAACTTTTCACGGTAGAGGAGGGGGAGGAGGGGGCTCTCAGGGCCAACCCCATGGCTATGTGGTGCTGCTAATGATTAACAGACTGTTGAAAAAGAAAAAAAAAGAGAAAAGAAGAGAGAGTGTGTGTGTCAACGTAATGTTCCCAGGCTGAAGTTGACTTACCACGCGTAACTGTCCCTCTATGCTCATGGAGCTATATCTATAGGGCTTAACTGGCTATATCTAGGCTGCACATGACCGGTACGCTATAGGGAAGCCAGCCCAGCTCGGCTGATCCGTCAGGCTTGGCGCCTTCAGTGCGAAAGTGGCCGACGTTTTTTTTTTTTTGTGTGTGTGTTTTGCAATGCTCATCTGAAGACTTCATGTCGTAGTTAGTTTCTACATACTGTTCCCTATTAAAGGAAAAAAAATAACAGCTTATTTTTTTGTGTAAACCATAACGGACGTATTCGCTGTAAATGTAACACCGAGTATAAAGCGTGAATGGGGCGCGTTGTCCGTGTTTGCATTCATTCGATCGAAGCATTGTGTTCGGGCATGCAGTGCTGTATAGGTACAGTGGCGCTCGCTTGCCGCTTCTAGGAATAAGTGTAAGGTGTGGAAGGTGGCCGGGACCATCCGTCATATCCGCGGCCCTGGTAGGACAGGTATACACGCAAAACGACAAACGCCTATGCCCCTCCCTCACCCGAGGCTGTCGACTCCATACAGAGGGCGCCACGATCTGTCTACACTTCTCACACCCTTCCATCTTTCTTTCTTAATGCATGTGTCGTTCTTTTAAGCTGGATTTCCCGCTAGCCCGGGTATTGCGTCCGTTCTCTGTGGTCTGTTTTCTATCTGTCTCACTCGCTCTGTCAGCTGCTCTTGCCCGATATGTCGTCTGCGCTTTCTATTTTTCTCTCTCTCTCTGTCGCCTTTACTTGTTCACCATGTTGTCTGTTTACCTTTACAGCGCAAGCTGTTATGAAATCGGAACAGGGGTCGCTTGCGGCGCCGTATAGTTGTCCGCCGCCGCCGCCGCCGGTGTCCGTAACCACTATCGCACGAAATAAAGAAACACCAAGGACAAAGCGGGGATTCGAATCCGGGTCTATGCGTGCCAGTCCTGTATTCTACCGCTGAGCCACGCTGGTACTTGGGACTTATTTCCAAACTGGCCTCAGGTGGACTTGATGTCGGGAAAGCAATCGCGTCAATCTGAGTAATAAAGCGTCTTAGAACTCCGAAGAAATAACCACGTGTCACGCAATGTGAATTGTGCGACGATTGGGCCGTCGAATGCTCCAACTTTATACCAAAGCTAGATATTATTCACCTATTAAATGTGGCGCATACCCACTGTGGGGGATTGTGGGGAGTACAAAAGCTTCTGGCATAATTCTTCATCGTTGTCAGTCACAACAAAAAGAAAGGAAAAAAAAGCACACTTCCTTGCTATCGTGCAGCGAGTATACCACGGTTCTCCGAAGTATGACGAAAGGTGGTATAGTGAATGCCCGTCTACTACGCAATGGTTCATGACGTAGTGGGTATACCCTGCAAGTGTGCTTGCAGCAGCTATTCAAAGAGTGCTAAAAAAAAAAAGGCTCTGAAAGGCCGCTCTTTGAGCTTTCGTTGTGACAGTACTGCGTGTTCCGCACAGACTTGGCGGTTTTGCTCTACTTCGTCTGTTCTTGTTCACTAAGTTCTCTGCTATTTTTCGTTATGCTGTCTGCTCTCTCTCTCTGTCGTCTGATCTGGTTCACTATATTATCTGCTCTCTTTTCGGTACGTCGTCTGCACTTGTTCACTGTGTTTTCTGCTCTCTATTTGTCGTCTGCTCTTGTTCACCAAGTTGTCTGTTCTTTTTCGTTATGCTGTCTGCTCTCTCTCTCTCTGTCGTCTGATCTGGTTCACTATATTATCTGCTCTCTTTTCGGTACGTCGTCTGCACTTGTTCACTGTGTTTTCTGCTCTCTATTTGTCGTCTGCTCTTGTTCACCAAGTTGTCTGTTCTTTTTCGTTATGTTGTCTGCTCTCTCTGTCGTCTGATCTGGTTCACTGTATTATCTGCTCTCTTTTCGGTACGTCGTCTGCACTTGTTCACCGTGTTTTCTGCTCTCTCTTTGTCGTCTGTTCTTGTTCACTTCTCTGCTTTCTATCTCTCCTTTACGTCGTCTGCTCTTGTTCGCTATGTTGTCTACTCTTGTTCACTGTACGTTGTCTGCTCTCTCACATTCTATTCGTCTTCTCTCTCTTTCTCTGTACGTCGTCTGCTGTCACTTCATCGTTTGCTCTCGCTCATTCCATCGTTGTTTCGTCTGCTCCCGTCACTTCCTTCACGCTTTGCAGTGACGAGGGCTGCTGCGGTGGCGTGCAGTGCACCTTTTCAGCAGCAACTACGTAGTGCTCGCTCATGCAGAGGCATGCATTGCTCGCACGCATGCCCGAATTGCCCTGCTTGACGTTCGTTTGCTTTTTTCATCCTGTTTTCAGCCGTGGTGTCGGCATTGTTGCGTAGGATTTCGAGTTTCCCGTACGCGAGTGAGTGCGTGTGCGCGCAGATCTCTCTGGACGACGTCCCCGTACTCGTCTGCTCTGTGCTGTGCGAAAGCGGCTATTGTTTGTCTGCTAGAATGCGCCAGAGAGAGAGAGAGAGAGAGAGAGAGAGAGAGAGAGAGAGAGAGAGAGAGAGAGAGAGAGAGAGAGAGAGAATTTGTGGATATGCGCATGGCCGCAACCGCCGTCTCTTCGTGGGAACGCATCGCTTTTGAGGAACGATGAGGATGCAGAGACAAGAAAAACTGTCCATGTCGTCGACGATAGGCTTTGTGGTCTGGTGTCGATAGGCCTAGTCTGTTCTTGGCGCTATTCCGTATATGCGGGTGCTATTATAGCTATATATAGGATGCCTAAAAAGCGTGGTCGTATGTTGTAGATTCGTTTGGGTGTGTGTTGGGGGGGGGGGGGACGTGACACTGCGCGCATCTACACACACACACACACACACACACACACACACACACACACACACACACACACACACACACACACACACACACACACGCACACGCACACGCACACACACACACACGCACTTGTACATGCGCTTGTGTTCACACACTTACGAATCTCACAGTGTAATGCGTGTAGTACATGTATAACGCGCATGAAGTGCACGCAGGCACGTACGCACGGTTGCAAGTATCAATGCATACATACATACATACATACATACGTACATACATACATACATACATACATACATACATACATACATACATACATACATACATACATACATACGTACCTACATACATACATACGTACCTACATACATACATACATACGTACGTACGTACGTACGTACATCTGTCTAAAGTTCGATATGTTCAACAGATAGACGCGCGAAAAGTCGAAGCAAGATGATAGCTAAAGGCATACAGACAAGTTTCGTCTTTTATACCACATGCGATAACGAGTAACCTCAAACAGATCATCCTATAGCCTACCTTGTGGGCTTCGATAAACATTGTGGGCTCTTGCCAAGACGTACAAAAGAAGCAGTTCTTCGTGTACGTGTGTTCATTCGTGTGTCCTTGTTATGCCCACAAGTAATGATAAGCGTGTCAGAATCAATCAGAATCAGTTTTATTTTGCTCAGTATAAAGTATACATAGTGGTAATAAAGAGGAGGTCCCGAAGTCTAAGATTTCTATCATGGAACGTACTGTCCAGAAGTATAGGCTACAACATAAAAAAACATACACATTATAAAATTTGTAAATAGAAATGATTGAAGTTCAACAGAAGTATAATTAAAATAAAGAAAAATATGGCTATGCAATATGACAAGAACGATGTTATCCAATGACAAATGTCGAGGTCATCAAATAACCAGGTCGGGCACATGTCTGTCTATCTATCTATCTATCTATCTATCTATCTATCTATCTATCTATCTATCTATCTATCTATCTATCTATCTATCTATCTATCTATCTATCTATCTATCTATCTATCTATCTATCTATCTATCTGTCTATCTATCTATCTATCTATCTATCTATCTGTCTGTCTGTCTGTCTGTCTGTCTGTCTGTCTGTCTGTCTGTCTGTCTGTCTGTCTGTCTGTCTGTCTGTACTAGATCCAACTTGTTCCACGTATGATTGTCGAGGCCTGTACACGCGAGCGCGTTCACTTCTGTTCGAGAGAGGTCCCTCCCTCATTGCGTAAACGTGCCGTCGCTCGGATGCACGCTTGAACTGATTGCAGCGGCTTCTGTCAGGTCTAAAGCCGCCGTGCGTGGCCCGCGGGAGGCCTCGTCTATGACGTCACGCTCCGTTCGACAACGGCGGTGCGGCGTGGCTCAAGCTGCGAAGCCGTGCATGTGCGGTACGGATGCTCGCAGTTAAAGTACAAGTGCACTGACTTCGGAGCGGCGGGAGTCCGTACAGCGTACGTATACGCGCTCTGTCGGTGTCGCATTGTGTGGCGCTGGTATAGAGTTATTTGCTAGTAGAGGCTTTCTTGTTTTCAGTTGTTTTGCAGGGATGACGTCAGTGACAGTGGCGTAGTAGCTATGCTCCCCCTTGCGACAGAGAAACAAAATATATCGAAGGATCATTCATTCAGCCCAGTGCTTGTTAAGGGGACGCTGAACTGCTGTGTTAAACGCTTGAGCTGGCCGTAAGGTCATTGGCAGTTAAAGAAACACACACATGTTGTCCTTGCCGAAGTACGTCGTGTGATAATGTTAATTACGGGACGTTGCGTTTTTGTTCAACTGGCCCTGCATCCGTCAGTTTTTATTGACGTTTTCGTCGCGCTGTGGAGACTGCGCCCTCTACAGACAGCAGCGCGTACCATTTGCAAGGGCGATCGCTCGCTGCTTATCTGCCCTTGACAACGTACACTTACACCTATATAAAACTGTTTACGCTTCGCTATGCTGTAAACCTGTCACTCGTATAGCCGTCTATTCGGTGATCGATCGACCGGCTATAGTGGGCCCTATCTATCTGACTGATCACTGTGATCATCGTGCAATGCGGGCGCTGCGTTTCCCTTTCGCATCGAGCCATCGTCTCGAGGCTTTCGAGCACGTCAACTCCCCGACGCACCCACATATTCTCTTCGAAGTCTCGACCAGCCTCCCGTTGAGTTGACGCCGGTGTGAACGCCTTATTGTTATTTTTACAGTTTACGCATCGGACGTGTATACGTCTTTGTATTGCAATTCCGTTGGCTTCGTTCGAAGACTCATGAAGACGTACTTCTGTTCGCACTTCTGTTCAGTCGCGATTGCAGCGCCATTTTCTTTGTATGCGTCCCTTGTATTCCATTCGCGGACTCACGCACTCTCTCGGATACTTTGTTATTTTCGCAATTCTCTTGACTCGCCGATGCAGACGACTTTCTCTTTGCACTTGTACTATTTCTTGGACTCTCGCATTCCCACGCAGATGTTTTTATGTTCTCACTCCTATGGCACTCCGTCGCGGACTGTGATGCTTTGCCGCGCAGACGTACTTCTGTTCGCACTTCCCTTCACCCGCGACTGCAGCAGACGACCTTGTGTGTCGCACTTCTGTTGCTGTGTTCGTTTCTCAAATGCAGACGTCCTTCTGTTCGCTGCTTGTTTCGTCTGTTGCGGCAGCGTGATCGACGTACACACAGCTTTGTACCGCCAATGTCAGTTTTTTTTCTCACCCCTTTATTATTCTTCTCTCCCCAACCCTTCCCCGTTGTTCGATGCCCTCTGTGAAGCAAACAATAGAAAGAACAGCAACGCGTTATCTTTGCTACTTATTTTTTTATGCGTTATAATGGACAGTACGCCTAACGAGGCCACGGTCGGCTGCTTTGCCCGACCCATTGGCCTTTTCATTCCTTTTTTTCTGCCATGGCAACGAGGTAGCGGCGAATAAATAAAAGGAGTTAATGAAGAGGGCAAATTCACCTTCTCTCCACGATCTATATATACATACACGCACACTACCTTCTTTTAATGCCCATCTCCTTCTCTCTACTCTGTTACACCAATTCCGTGCAGCAAGAATTAAAAAAGGGGGGCATTCATTTCTGGATGCTCGATACACAGTCAAATTAATTCAGCGTAAAATTAATTCAAGGAAAGCTTAGGAGATATATCTTCTTGTTTGAAAGCACAGGGAATAACTATAATGCGTTTTCCCCACTCCGCCCTATGTTTCCCTTTGGTTAAATGTCTCTTGGACTCATCTGGTTGTGTACTTACGTGCAGCGCAACAAAAGTTAGGAGGGGGGGGGGGGGGGAACCAGCCAATCACAAAACCTAGAACTTAGAATGAGCGCATCTTTTCATGCACTGTAACTCTCTGATCATCCTGTGTGGTGTAGATGGACCGAATGGATATAGCCCGCGGAAGGGATTAGTACCGTGCAACAAGGTACCAATGCTCAACTTTCATTTCATTTCACTTGTTAATTTCGTTTATTCTTTCCTCAAGTGTCCCAGAAGTTTATTGCATGAAGGCTGGGCAAGGTAAAATGATAAGTAACGGCTCTTCAACGGCCGCTTTTAAATGAAATTAAAAAAAATATTTCACATGACAACGTGGGTGGGAAGGTCGTTCTAATTTCATGCTGTTTGAAGAAATAAAAATGACTTTTGGAAGGTTAACGAAGTGGCTGACTGGGCTGGTTGGTTTAGCATACTTGAGGTTAACAGCGCGAAAAAAAAAAAATTCACGGCGGACAGGGAAAGGGCGAGACGAGCACTGACTTTTAACTAATGGTTTTATTGACAAGAAGGCTGTTAAACATCAAGGTTTTTGTAAGGTCAATGCGGTGACGACCGATGGGCTGATCTGATGAATGCATTGTCTGTTGGCAAGGCATAGACAATCTGAAACTCGACACCAGCCCTGTACCGTGTATAGATCGTTGACGTTGTAGTCCTACAGTTTTCGACGCACTGCACTGAATTTTTCAAACGTAGTTTAGAAAGTTGTATTTGAAATCGTTTTTCTTTCGTCACGCCCTCAGGCCAATCCGAAGCCTTGCTTTTCAGCTTTACTTGGACGAGTCTGACTAATCGGGTGTTTCGATTACCGCGTGGGGTGCTTCGACTGCAAACCCTACCGGCCTGCCTTCGTCTACACCTATTTTCATCGATGCTGCTTATACGAACGCAGATGTTGTAGTCCCCCCCCCCCCCCCCATCTTTCTCTCTCTCTCTCTCTCTCTCTGTTTTCGATATTGAATTTCGACCGCTTCATGCATCCTCGATGCTGGCTTGTGCTTCGGAACACTTGTGATTCTCGGAAATCCAACCAAAGGGTAGGGATTTTTTTTTTGCAGATAAGGCCGCCCAGATAATAAGCGCGGTTCTATTTAAGCTCTCGACACATTCTATCTTTATTCCTGAAGTGTATCGAGTTCAAAACACGATGCTGCCGGAGCCTTTCCTCGTGCGTGTTTAAAGTCTAGAGGGGTGGCCTTTCGAATGCCCCGTACAGCTTCCGAGATCGGCTGCCCTGCATAGCCTCGAAAACAGGTGGCCCATCCGCGTGTCACACGATCTCTGAGGCTATGCACAGAGTCCCCTACATTACATTACAGTGGTGCTCATTGACTGACTTACCAACGCGAGGAAGGAAAAAAAAAAAACGTTTCTTTGAAACTTTCCGATGAGCGATCTCACATTCTCTCTGCAAAAGAAATTGAGTTATGATTCATATTATGTTGTTCACAGAAGGTCGTTGTATGAAGGTCATTGCTCCGTAGGCGTCTTTGTGTTTACGCGGTGACTCATCTGTCTTGCTTGCGGACGGGAGAATGCTAAATTTAAAGTTCATAGCTCTGCAAACTCTCTCGCTCGCTCCGCTGTGCACGCACCTTATCGTTTGTCGGAGGCGCGCATGAAGAGTTAAAATTATAAAATTGAATCGAATGCGGATGACTTGATTGATATGCGGGGGGTTTAACGTCCCAAAACCACCATATTATTATGAGACACGCCGTAGTGGAAGGCTCCGTAAATTTCGACCACCTAGGTTTTTGTTTGACGCGCACCCAAGTCTGAGCACGCGGGCCTACAGCAGTATTGCCTCCATCGGAAATGCAGTCGCTGCAGACGGGATTCGATCCCGCGACCTGCAGGTCAGCAGCCGAGTACCTTATAGCCACTAGACCACCGCGGCGGGGCAGTGCGGTTGACTCCGATTCGGATACACATCGAACACTGTTCGAACAACATAGTGGCAACTTTACTCAATGAACTTGTTAGTACAGTAAGCAGTGCACGTAATCAGCTTGCATGAAACACGCGAGTGCTCATTTTCAATGTAAAACGCAATAACAATGTAAAATGCAATTCAATGTAAAACGCAATAACATTGCATCTTCGACGACATGGGGTCTCGGGCGAAAACGCCTTCATCCTATGATCTGTATAGTTTCGATATGAGCCTTGTGCTACATCTTGCTAATTGGTTGATTAAAACATGAAAAAAAAATCACCCTCGTTGTTCGCAACGTTTCATTCCTTAGAGGGTTTTCCGTAGGTGCTGATTATTGAAGACATATCCGGTATTATCGATACGTACTGATCGATTCGATTACTATTAACGGAGTGGGATTCTAGTGCTAGCAGTATGAGTCGAATCTTTCAAGTAATACTAAAATTAAAAAAAAAATTGTTTAGTAGTTTTTTTATTCATTTATTCATTGTAGTTTTCTAGATTTTTTTTGCGGTTCTTCAATATTACGATCATGTTGATGGCAAAGTAGGCTCTAACGTGGCCTACTTTCCTATGTTTTTACCATACACAAGTAAAAATAAATTAGCAGTAAATTAGTACAGTTATATTAATAGTTAGAGTACTAATAATAGTTTTTGGAGAGAGTGCTATTCGACTCGTTATTTGAAACTTTCCATTATCCGCATGATTCGTTTGCTTACTTGCTTGTTTGTTACATTGTTTGAGGCTTACAGGATATGGCACATGCCTCCTCTGCGGGACTGGGCCAGCTTTCTTAATTTTGAATGTAGTAGATAGTTCGAACACTGTTGAATGATAAAAAATCAAACAAATAAAAAGAGAATACCGGGTAGCATATCAAATAAATTCTGTTTATACTGCGTGATTGTGCTATTAGATCAGACTGCCGAATCAACCTGATCATAGCAATCTCGGACATATTCATGCGAGCCTGACGCATATATATATATATATATATATATATATATATATATATATATATATATATATATATATATATATATATATATATATATATATATATATATATATATATATATATATATATATATATATATATATATATATATATATATGTGAACCAATATAATGTAACTAAGAAGAAAGAAGGGTGAAGAAATAACTTCCTGCTCACGGCAAGTTATTTTTTCACCCACTTTTCTTTCTTCTTATTTACATTCCATTGGCTCTATTAACTTCCCCTGTACATTCCTTGACATTGTTGTCTGTTAGATCTCACTATATTGTGTCAAAACACGTCAAAACGAGCCCTTAGGTATACACTTCTTTTTCATATATATATATATATATATATATATATATATATATATATCGTATATTTGTTGTATACAAGATTACCAGGGTCCCCAACTTCATCCTCTTCCTTCTTCTTCTTGTCGTCGTTCTGGCCTCATCGATATGCAGAAGGCTTTCCATCGTCTCTACTCGCGCGTACCTGATGGAAGCGCTGACCCACATGTGGGCTTTGTTGGAGTGGGCGTGGCACGCCCTCTGTGTAGCGCACGAGCCCCGCTTCGCAGTGTATACTCGAGTGGCGTCGTGATCTCTCTAGAAGCGAGCTTTCAAAGAAACAAGAAGATAAAGAAAATTTGAAGACTTGAAAGGCAAAGTGCTCTGCACCGAAGCCCTATACTGCTCGAGGCCGCATAAATAAATAAATATTTGTACTCCTTCCATATGTTAGAACACCGTGTTTATCGTCTTTTTAGGTTCTGCGGCTCTTTACCTTCACCGTGCGTACAATCACGCAGTCATGCATGCGCTCGCTGACTGCCGGTTTTATTTTATTTATTTTTTTTTCGTTTTCTGGAATAGCCGATTTCTATAATATATGCCGTCTCACGAATTTCGCTCACTGCAGCGGAAGTTGTCTCGCGACTCGTGCCTGCCTCTCGTAGACGAAACACACGGGCTTGCGTTGTGTGTGTTTTTTTTTTCGAGAATGGGCGAGTTTTAGGCTGTTGCATGCCCTGTTATTATTTATGTCCGCAAGTACAGCCCTGCCAAACCGTTTAAAGGGAACAGCCAGCAATTTGAAGGAGAAACGTGAAAAAAAAAAAACATTTTTTTGCACTACAATCGGTAAAGAACTGCAGATAAAATCTATTCAGCCTGCATTCACGCGTGAGGAATCTGTCTTCGGGTGCCTGCGCCTTATCTCCTCTTCAATCGACGGCAGTAAAGTAAATGGCGCGTTCCCTTTAACAGCGAACCGGACTGTAAGTTCCATTCAGTCTGGTTTGCGTCGGTGTAGGAAACTAGCGGCACAAATAAACAAAAAAGGGAAGTGAAAAAAACGTTTTAATTTACTTTCTCAGTTGACTGATGCAGATATTTACTTTCGGTTCACTGCACACAGTGTTATTGAAAAGGCAGAATATGCCGTTCTTGCTTCATCTCTGTATTCCGCGCCTTACTACTGTTTGCTCTGTTTCTTTGCTTTGCCGTTTTTTTTTCGTTTTTTTTTTTTTCGTCTGGCAGGACCCTTACGTTCGCGGAAACTGAGATGCAGGGGTGTGTTCAAGGCTGTGTACACGCCTGTAGTGCGGGTTTTTTTTATTTTCTTTTTTTTTCTCATCGCGATCAGTGCCGCAGTAGGACATTTGCGTTCCCGATTTCCGTAAGTCACGCAAACGCGTGCAACGCATGCGCACACTCGCTCTGTGCGCGGCCTGGAATGCTATTGTGGGCATAGAGTTTCCCACAATACTAACTAGAGGGAACTCTGGCGCTAGTGTCTATGGGAGCTGCAACGCACGGCGCTTCAGCGAGCATGGGAATGATGGGTAGTACACATATTTGTCTGATTTTCGTACTTCTGGCCTGCTTCTGGCTCCGTGTGTGTTCGTGTGGCTTGGAGCTGTTTTTTCACGAAAACATAAATTAGCAAATGTTCACCGTTTGTGCTTCACAACCTTATTCTTTTAAGCTTACTATTTCGAATCAAGTCCCTAAGTTCAAAAGGGTTCGTTCTTTCTTTCAAAACAAAACCGAAACACAGCAATAAACAAAGCCGCAAGTACGATTCGCCGCCCGCAAGTACGAAGACTAGGCAAATGTGTGTACTACCCATCATTCCCATGGTCGCTGAACGATCGCAGCGCCAGAGTGCCCTCTAGTTAATTTTGAGAAACTCTATGATTGTGGGCACTGTCGAATTGCGCTACACATCGCCGAATTTTTGTAACGGCCATGTTTTAGTTCAGTCGCGCAGAGAGGATCATAGCAACTCTCTGAGCTAATCAGAGAAGTCCAACGGCGGAATTCGACAGTGCACAAGATCGGGAATAGTACCACTGGTGTCTGCAGTGTCCGCGCAGAACTGTGGAGGTTCCCTCCTTTGAGAGAGGCGGTAACGGAACTGCGCTTATTTATGCCTTTTTCCTCTTTTCAAAGCCACTTCGTACAGTGTCGCCATATGCACCTCTCTGGCTGTGTTCCAATTCTTAAGACAGCACGTATAGACAGTCTACGAAGACTGGTTAGGAGACAGCATCGGGCCCATGCTGTCCAAGAAATGGAACACATTTAGACTGCTTTTACGCGACGATGCGCCACCTTGCGTCGAGAAGAAAAAAAGCTAAAATAAACAAACGTAGCAGTTGTATTTTCTGGCTTATTTCGTGTTGAAATCAAAAACAAATAAATGTTACTCACATTGAGCGTCTAGGAAAGCGTCAGCTTGTGTGCAGACGACCATTTCGGTGATATCTGATCTATCTGAGCGATTCGATGAGCCGCCATCTTGTTTAGACAGCAAAGTAGCCTGCATCGTTATATGTCTACGATGCGGTCTTCTCAGAGCTGTCTACTTTGCCGGCTACGTGAGAATTGTAATGGGACTTGAGATGTCCGCCGTCCATTTGGCTGCCTATTTAGCCGTCTACGGTGAGTATTGGAACACAGCCTATCTATATGGATTTCGGCTCGTGTCGATGGCTCACTATGCACGCGCAGTCGGTCGTGCACAGAGTGAGTGAGTGAATAAGTGTGTTTGTGTGAAAGAGAGCGCTGCGTCAATGACTGCGCATGTGGTGCGCGTACGTAATCCACCTGCACGTTACGATGTCCACTTATGACGTGCATTTGACAACACTGTAGACCAGGATACCTTACTCTCGCTCCCGGGTTTCGTGCGAGTCTATATACGCAATCTTGACTCCTCTTACCACCTTTCCGCGTGGCCTGCGCAGGGGCTGCGGATTTGGTTATCGATCTACTCAATGCCATATATGGTGCGGCCGTGCCATATGAGGCTGCAATTGACACCATATATGGTCCAGTGGTGTCGTAGATGGCCGTGTTGACATCCGTGTATGAGAAATTGTGGTTTACATTTAACCTGTCGCTTATTCTGTGCAAATTAGTCACATGCCCATCATATTTGTGGCATTCCTCGAAACAGTGCACTTCATCCATTTATTATTTTTTTTCAGCCCTTGGCTGAGAGCGTTCTGTTGCCTACAGGCTCCGTCTTGTATACTTGACGGTAATAGCCGTTTCATTGTGCTTGAAGGCTGCATGCTGCGACAAAATTTTTTTGTACGAAAAACAAAAAAGAAAGAAAGAAAGAAAGAAAGAAAGAAAGAAAGAAAGAAAGAAAGAAGCGAATGTGGGAAGAAATGGAGTGGCCAGAAATCGCTGCGCTCTTGGCGGGAGCAGAAAACGGAACCGTTTAATAAGATAACGGGTGCGTCCTGCTGGCAGGGAAAGTAAGCATAGGCAAAGAAAAAGAAAATACGCTGCTCCTGCAACTCGGAAATTCCGAACTACGTATTGTGCGCGCAAGCAAAATGGGAAGTCCCAAGGCCGCCTCGTATATGGCTTTCTTGCAAGCCCAGCGATTTGTGATCGGCGGGGGAGGGCATGGCTACTCGCGGCCTATATAATATAGGCGCCGATATTTGTTTACGCACAAAATACCTCCACGAAGTGGTAGCATGCGTAGCGGCGGGGCTTTTGTTTGCTTCGTTCTGAGACGCGTCCGCATTTATTGCCGCTATAACTCCCACCGTTTGCGGACCTTTATTTGCTGTGCATTCCACGCAAGCTTTTGGCCGCTTTGTTCCCATTGTTCGATCAACGAAAGTCGGATGCTTATCGATTGTTCATCGTTTGTTTTCGTGACCGGAGAACATGTTACTGTTTGTTGCAGTGGGGAAGAGATGAGGGACTAAGCCGAAGGCCCACTTACGAATGTGCGTATGCTAATAGATTAAGTTTTGACGTTTTACGTGTTAAAACTACCATATATATATATATATATATACATATATATATATATATATATATATATATATATATATATATATATATATATATATATAGAGAGAGAGAGAGAGAGAGAGAGAGGAGGGACTTGATCGCAAACCCCGACGAAGACCGGTCCACCGGTTGAAACCGTTGTTAATAAAATTAAGACAACCGCTAAGTTGTGTTTCTTCTCTTCCCAAGTACGTTTGGCCCATTGGAAAAACTTCAGTATATATATATATATATACACGCCATATTGGGTGACTCACCCGCCACGTTAGTTAATTGGCTATTGCGCTAGACTGCTAAACTTCAAAGTCGGGGCTCGAATCCCGGCTCTGGGGCGGCCGCATTTTTGGTCGACGTGAAAATGCGAGAGGTCCGTCCGTGTGCTTAGATTTAGGTGTCACAATTTCCAAACTCCTCCACTATACGGCGTTCCTCGCAATGTGCGACGTACTGTTAATTGTGGACTCTTTAATAACTGTAGACATGTGTTCTGCCTTTTCAACGTTTTCAAGAAGCGCGACGCCTTAGCTGCATACATTCCACGATGCGTGTGCGTGCTTGCGTGCGTGAGTGAGAAAAAGAGAGACAGACAGAAGAAGAGAGCTGGCTCGGCTTCTTGCCTTAAAAGGCGTTCGAAGAAACAAGCGGTCCCCGGCCTCCGACTATACCTGTGCCTGTTTGTTCGGCCCACAGACCTATAGCGCTGTGGCTTTGTGCACTCGCGAATGAATGCACGCCCTTTGTGTGTGTGTGTGTTCCTTAATGTACTTATATACGCTCTCGAATACGACGTGCCTGCTGCTGCTGCTGCTCATAAATGCGACGGCCGTGTTGTCTTGAGCCGCAGGAAGGAGAGGTCTCCGTTTTCCATTCTCGCGACGGGAGACGGCGCCACGAGTCCTTCTCTGAGCACAGCAGTGAGGCAGGCGCGCGTTTACGCAATGAGTCAGTGGGTATCACAGAGAGAGAGGGAGCTGGGTTTCTTCGAGGCGGCCTAGTTTCGCGCAAATAGGTGCAGCGAAAGCTGGAAGCTTGGGTTCGGGTAGTTAGTGTATATAACTAAATTTTGGCAATTTGTTAAACTGTCTCAAGATTAAAAAAAAAAAGTGCCGCCATATCCACGAAGTGAATGATGATGAGTGGGCGAAGCTCCGGAGGTAAACCTGGTAAACCATGAATCCTCTGTACATTTTGCCCACTCGATTTTATTACATCGCTCCCCCTAGCGTACGTCGCCGCACTAAATCGAACGATTGCCTTCAACCAATGACACGCGCCATATGTGACATCATTCCTATTTTATAAGATCTCGCGTCTTTCATCAACTACAAGTACCGCTTTCTAGTTTATAACATCTTGCATCTTTTCATCATCAGCTACAAGTACCACCATCTAGTAAACACTACAAGAACTAAACGAGAGGTGGCTACATACAGGAGACGGTACCGCCATCTAGTGAACACTGCAAGAACTAAACTAGAGGTGGCTACATACAGGGGACGGTACCGCCATCTAGTGAACACTGCAAGAACTAAACTAGAGGTGGCTACATACAGGCTACAGGGGACGCACAGCCCACGCCCTAAGGAGCTTCGCCCCTAAAAAGAAACTGGAGTTATCTGGGATGCACGGATGTTGAAAAATGTGCAGAGCTGGCATACAGACCTCTTGGAATTTTGTTTCCTACACGTAGGATTTATAGGACTTATACGAGGGACGCATGGCTTGAGACCTGCATTTTTATGTGGGCGCTGGATAATCTACAGTATGAATTGAGGAGACCGGCTGATTTGTTTGTCATGGTCGCCACAGTGGAGGGCTTCCGAAATTTTGACCGCCTTGGTTTTTTTTAACACGTGCCTGAATCTGAACACGTGGGCCTTCAGCATTCTTTTTAGAAAGTCCCGCCTGCGGTTTGTTACATTGGAACCGCCTCCTGCATGTTTGCTTGCGATCTATTTCATTTCTGACGCCAATAAAGAAAGAATAATTGATTTATTGATTTTGCGTCCACCAAATAGTTTCCGGAATAATCGATCAAACGTTCGGTCAATAAATTGATTAATTATATTGACGGGTAATTCTGCGTGCCCCCTTTTCTGTGTGGGATGCCGTCGTGGATGGCCATTGCGCATCGACCCTTACGAATCACGACTTTAGACAAGCCTTAGAGACAACTTTAATCGACTTTAGATGGCCCGGACACCTCGATATATTATTTTTCTGAGAAAATTCGCTAGCTCTTTCATTTTGTCTGTTCGCGGTACAAGAACGCATAGAAGCGAGCAGCATATGAATGGCAGTACGGGCATAATACATAATAAATTGAAGTTCTATTAATACGGGGCTGCCCGGAGGTGCTGTATATAGAAAATCTGTATATAGACTGTGCAAAGAAAAGCACAAAGAATTGCAGCATATCCACAAAGTGAATGATGATGATTGGGACGAAGCGTCCGTCCGTCCGTCCGTCCGTCCGTCCGTCCGTCCGTCCGTCTGTGTCTGTCTGTCTGTCTGTCTGTCTGTCTGTCTGTCTGTCTGTCTGTCTGTCTGTCTGTCTGTCTGTCTGTCTGTCTGTGTCGAAACATTTCGAGCGATGCCAGCTCCATCTATAGTGAACACTTCGCATGCAAGGGGTGACTACAACAGACTACTATACGGCAGACAAGCCTATACGTCTTAAGTAGCCTCGCCCTCCCTAAAACGACCGAAGAACTCGATCCGCGTTGCAGTCACGAGATGAGTGCCGCAGCTTGAGGGGCGTTTGCGTCTATAGTCTTCCCGTGTCCGGCAGCAGCCCTGTAATATACAGCGTCATTAACATCTACGTCAACCGGGTGACGCCACTTCAGCTATCTACGCGTCTACATGGCCCGCCCGCCGCTTAATTATGTCAGTGCTTACGTCGAACGTGCATATTACTGTTCACTTGTTTGACAATATCAGTGATGGATCGCCGGCCATAAAGCCGCACTCTATATGTGCCACGCGGAAGACGGCAACGCCGTATCGCAGCAAGATTTTCCTCTGCCGGAATTCACCTTTATTTCCGCGAAACTTTTTTCCACTGGTGTTGAGGATCTCGGCCGCGCAGTTCAGCTTCTCCTTCCTGCCTTTGCAACGCTGCGCGGAACTATATGACGAGCTAATACGTAATAGCGTTTTAAAAGCGAGCGCCGGAACGCGTCAGACATGAGAGATGACTCGCTTATATGCGCTCCATCTGCTCAGTGTCGGGACGGCTTGTCAAGCGTTCTATGCGCGCTAAACCTTTCCATCATATTCGCTTCGCCCTCGGTGGAGCGGGTGGTCCCGCAGCTATGCGTTGACTGGGGTACCCAGAGAAGTGTAATGCGGGGATCACGTGACCCTCATAGCGCGGCTGCAGAAATGATGGCGTCGTGGAGAGGGATGCGCTTCGTCTGTAACAGTCATCCTGAGGACGTCTCGACGTGGACGTATGAAGGACGAAATTTAGAAATGGGAAGGGTGGGGAGGGATGCTCTGAAAGCTGGCACGTCCAACATCGCCCGTCGCGGGCGAGGTACAAATCACGGCGCTACGAAAAAGAGATAGAGATAGCTGTACTTTAGTTTTCTGTCTTCATCTTCAGAAGGTCTTGGTGTAGACGTTTTGAGGACGAAAAGTAAAAATGTGAACGATGGAGAGAGAGAGAGAGAGAGAGAGAGAGAGAGAGGTTTCAAACACTCTCACTGAACATGTCTCACGGTGTTATAGCGAGGTAGGAAGGATGGCGTCGTGAAGACATGTGTGTAACCTGGATTTTTAATACTCCTCTCGAGGACTCCCTAGCGTAGATTTCTTGAAGACAAAGAAAAAAAAACGAGAACTGAAGATATAAGTGTGCAAAGGGCGAAAAGCGGGCGTATATTATGAAGTAAGCGCATCCGATACGATGTGCGTCAGCGAGGCAGGGACAATAAAGCGAAAACAAACGTGGCCCATAATTATAGACTTCTTGAGGGGGGATATAGACGTGACGTTTCGATGACATTAAAGTGAAAGAGAATATGAAGGGCACCGAGGGGGGGGGGGGGTGCTGCGCACGCACGCGCAAGTACTTCATGTAAGTTAACTCATTCAACAGGAATGCGGCGAGAGTCTGCGCGAAAACAAAGGCGGTTGATAGGCGCGCGCGCGGAATGCGATAAGCATCCTGATTTGCATGTGCATGCTGATATGGCAGTGCAGGGGTCGTGCACGTGAGTCTTTCGCGTGTCGATCGTAGGCGTATATAACTCGGTATATGCCATCTCAACTCGGGGGATGCATTTCCGATGGAGGCGGAAATGTTGTAGGCCCGTGTGCTCAGATTTGGGTACACGTTAAAGAACCCCAGGTGGTCTATATTTCTGGAGCCCTCCACTACGGCGTCTCTCATAATCATATAGTGGTTTTGGGACGTTAAACCCCACATATCAATCAATCAACTCGGGGGATGTTGCGAGCCGCGAAAGCAGGCTATGGGCCGGGTTCGACACGTAGTTTCCGGCGTCTGCTCCTTTATAATGGAACTGCAAAGCTAGAGAAGGGTGAAACTCCGATTAAACCAGTTACAAGTGTTTATTTTTTTCCGCGGAAGTGACTCCGCGGTGCGCGAGACTAATTAGGCACTTGACTAATTAACGCGAACCTTGCATGGGGCACGACGCATCGTTCATTTACGCGTGTCCACATTCTGTATACCGCACATGCATCATTCGCATAGGTGTCTGTATGTGTGTGTGTGTGTGTGTGTGTGTGTGTGTGTGTGTGTGTGCGTGTGTGTGTGTGTGTGTGTGTGTGTGTGCGTGTGTGTGTGCGCGCGTGTGTGTGTGTCTTTACGAGGGTGACCCACTTAAGGCGCGAACACGTGATTTCTATGCCGTAGCGGAAATGAGTGGAGGATGTTGAGGGTGCGAAAGTTGCATTATCTGACGCAGTCGTTCGTGTTTTGTTGCGCTGCCACCACTGAAAACGGGATGGTTGGTACATATACGTAGCCACTGAAAACGCAATTAATTAATTAATTAATTAATAATATAAATAATTAATTAAGATAGGGCGTTTTTCGGTGATCCTAATTTTATAGGTTTGTAATTATTGCTCAATGAATCATTCATTATTTATTAGTCACTGAATCAATCAAAATTTCCGGCTGCGCCTTTCGCCCCGTTTCTCAACAGACTCGCACTTCCGTATGAATCAGACGAATAAAACATTGTCCTCCCAGTTTTGCATTCAGGTCAGCTGTATGGTTATCAGATTTCAAGAGGGAAAAAAAATATAGAGACATTAAGCTCGCCTTTTTCTCTTGTACCTCCACGTTCACGCGGTAACATGTGAAGGCCGCCTACAGCTATTGAGAAGGCATGAACGTGAGCGACGTTGCTTGCACTAACTCTTTCTTGCACTATATATCTTGCACTGTAGTGTAGTACACTCACTCACTCACTCACTCACTGACTCAAGCAGCTTGCGCGCGTAAGCAGTATGAGTCTACCGACCTGTACCACGAAAACTTGTAAGCTCAAGAAAGAAAGAAAGAAAGAAAGAAAGAAAGAAAGAAAGAAAGAAAGAAAGAAAGAAAGAAAGAAAGAAAGAAAGAAAGAAAGAAAGAAAGAAAGAAAGCACTCTACCAACGGGCACGAGACCGATGGCGCGACGGGTCAACATGTGCATGTACGACGTGTGGTTGCCGGCGTCTCGCCTATACGTGTCGCCGTTAAAAGTTGGGTCACCACGCGACGGCGCCATCTATCTTGTTTCGCCGTTATCATTGGCTTCGCACGGTGACATGTTTTTTTTTTTCCCCTGCATCGCATAGCGGGACCTTTGTCTCTCTCTCTCTCTCTCTGTCAAACAACCGTGGCTCTTTGAGAAAAAAAAAAAGAAAGCAAACGGGACACAGACTACCCCTTTCACGTACACTCTTCGTACAGTGCACGAGCTTCCACGGGTCGCTGCGCCGTCGCAGACATTACACAAAGCCCGCCTTGTGTGAGTGTGGTACGCGTGTATGCGACTCTTTGTTCAGCGCACACACGCGCGCGCCTCCGCTCTGCGGGGTCGTAAAAAATCCTGTCTAGGCGCTTTCGTTTGGCGTAACCGATGTTATACCCCGTGAAAGCAGACGGGCGTGTTGCCGCGATTTCCGTATATACTTGCGCTCTCGCGGGTTCGGTAGTGGCGTACTATAGTTTCCCTAAAACTCTTCCTCGTTAAAGAGCAAGAGCTTTTTGGAGGCGCGCTTTTGAGCTGGTTCTTATAGCGATAATCCGGATATAACGCTGATGAGAATGGAACGCAGAAATATAGACGTCTTGCGGTATACGCTCGCGTCGTTGTGTACGCGCACTCGGGATAGCGGAAGTGACGGGCGAAGGCACTAACGCAGCTTACAAGCGTGACAGCTTGGGCTAGTTGGTATGGCATGACAGTAGTTATAGCGCGAGAACAAAACGACGACACAGAGACAAGAAGGACACGAAAGACACGAGCGCTAACTTCCAACTGAGTTTATTGCGCAGAGCGCGATAATATATAGAGGAGACGGTAACCATGCGACAAAAACCATATGGCACAAAGAGCAGAACATGAGTAAGAGAAAAACAATAAAAGCACAGAAAGTGGCTAATTGATTGATTTGATTGATTTGTGGGGTTTAACGTCCCAAAACCACCATTTGATTATGAGAGACGCCGTAGTGGAGGGCTCCGGAAATTTTGACCACCTGGGGTTCTTTAACGTGCACCCAAATCTGAGTACACGGAGAAAGTGGCTAAGAAAAATACATAAGAAAACGAAACATAAAGGTAAAGCACCGTCTGAAAGTATTACGCTTCACAACGTCACTGCGCATTGCGCCCTGCACCTGGCGGAAATGTCGCGAAACGACCGTTCATCTCGGAGGCTTTGCTTGTAGCAGTACAGGTTGTCCCGCCCCCCCCCCCCCCTTACCTAGGCCCTATCAAAGCGGCTAATAGCAGCGTTGGAAAAAAAAAATATGCCTCTGAGAGAGACGTCATAGTGTATGGTTCCGAATATTCCGACCATCTGGTGCTCTTTAACGCGCACTAAGATAGCAAGCACTGTACTCGGGCCTTTAGCATTGTGGTGTCTCTTGAAGAAAACGTGAAAAATCTCTTGGCTCTGTTTACCTGTGTTCCCTTATGTAAATAGTAGCTATACAGCTGCGCGACATTACGCGGCAAGGACCGCACGCCGAAGGAAGGAAGGAAAATAGGTGGAAAAGAACGGCAGGGAGGTTAACCAGCCTGTAGGCAGCCGGTTAGCTACCCTGCGCATGGGAGGGGGATAGGGGAGACGAAAAATAGAGAGCAGAGAGGGAAGAGAGATGAACACAGCATATTCGGCAGCACACGCGCGCACACTGTCATATAGTTCAGTCTTGTCTTTCGCGGTGTGTGACATTGCTGTTACGGCCGCTGGTTCAAGTCCGTGTCGCATAGGAATTTCAACAGAGCTTTTGTCGCCTTCTGTTGCAATGTCTTCTCTCGGGCGCTTGGCAGAATAGTGTCCACAGACATTTGGCTGTTGTCGATGCGCGCAAGAACGGACGCCAGGGACTGTCTCTAGATGTCATACAACGGACAGTCGCACATGATGCGGTGTAGCGTCTCTTCGCAATGACAGGCATCGCAGAGAACCGCACGTCGAGGTGTCTATTATTAGCGCAGAGGTTACGTCACCGCCGCCAACATATCGAGCGCTGTGACCTTGGACCGACCCAGTGACTGCGTGCTTGTATATACTTAATGGACGAAGTGAAGGTACGAGTGATTGGCGTTGATGGTGTAGCGACGCTTCTGGAACGCTGTTACGAAACCGTCGGTCGGATGGCTTTGCGAAGGAAGGCAGGCCAGCAGCAGTGATAGTTCGTTCACCTACACATCGGTTTGGTGCCCTTTTTTTTTATTTATTCTTTATGTTTTTCGTTGCGCACAGACAGTGTTGACGGGTCCCGACATGCGCGGAATTTTCCGCAGCTAGTTACGCAACGGTTACACGCGTCGAAGGACAGTTGTACGGCAGAGAGCGCATACTTTTTTGCTGATTGCGACGCAGTTTTGGATGGCAGTTTCGTATCCTAACAACTGTACAGTGTGCTGGAATACAATACCTAGTGGCTGTGTGCGGTATTCTCGTGTCTGGGGTCGTTAGGCGTTCAAATGAAATTTGTACGTTTTGAACATTTGTTCTTTTTGCCTTTTGTGTTACTTAGGACCTCTCGATTTTAAGGCAATAAAAAATGTCCGTTAGTAATATTGGGAGTTCAGTGTAAAACGTTTTAAGAGTGGGACGGCAGAAAACAACAACAACAAAAAAACCTATTGGCGCTTATCTGCCTTTTCGAGGTACGTGGCTATCACTCACTCACTCACTCACTCACTCACTCACTCACTCACTCGGCTCACTCGGCTCACTCACTCACTTGTATAATGAATGAATCAATTCTAAAGTGCTGTATTGATGAACACTATCGGCAGTTCAGGCGACGACGCCATCTATTGGTCGCCTCGGGTATACGTAAATGTATTTTTGTTGATTGATCTTTATCTTGTTTGCTTCGTCGAGTTTTACGAGAACGTTACAAATTCGACAGAAATCCACGTTTCGGAGTTAAGAATAGCATATTCTAAATATCGATATAGCAGGAGTTGCTGTCAGGCGCACTTGATACCGATCAAGTTCGAGGACATGCCGACGTTACGCTGTCTTGAATTACTGGCGAGGCATTTCCTCTTAAAAAAAAAAAAAAACAACAACTTTATAGCTGTGCGCATTGCAAGGCGCGCATCCTTTTATTTTTGTTCCTGTGAGTTTTCTCTGTTCTTTTTTCCCAGCTTCTACGCTTTTAGTACTAAAAAAGTATACAGCTACTCGCATTGTTCGCGCTGTGGCGTGATGTCTACTTCTACGCCATTTTCTTCTTCTTTTGTACTCTCTTTTTTTTCTTTTTTTTTTTTTTTGCTCGCACCTCGCTCATCGCCCTTTGCGTGCCGTCCGTCTTGCTCTCCCTGTCACGTACGCCCGCAACGCAATATATCCCGCAGGGGGAAATGCCTCTTTAACGTCTGAAGTGCTGCAGCGGTGGAATGAAAGAGTGAATGGGCCGTTTCGAGAACAGCACGGCTCGCGCGGCCCATAAATGGGCAAGGATGGAATGAAAAAAGGAAGGTTACGTGGTTCCTTACGGTCTATGTATTCTCCTACTGCCATCTTTGACTGGTCGTTTCGCAGCACTCCCATGAGAGAGAGAGAGAGAGAGAGAGAGAGAGAGAGAGGGTGTGTCTTTTCCTTTTCCTCAGCCTCTTTCACAGGAGAGCACTCTATGGGGCTCCGAAACGAACAGTCAAAGATGGCTCGAGACACGACTCGAAAGCGAAGGCCACATTTGTCTCGGTGGAATGTGTTGATCTCACAAACCCTCATCTCGCAAAGCTATGCGCATTCAACGTGGTTTCGCACTGCCTCCGTGATCGGAGCCATTGGCAGTTTACGGCATATCGCGTTGTTTTTTTGTTTTTTTTTCCGGCGGGATCGGTATACGCCGCCTTTCATCCAACGGTGATGTCGTGGTATTGCGTCATCGTGTTACGTCATCACACGACACCACAAGCTTGGTTCACCGCGACGATGTCAAGTGATGACGTCATCATGTGACGTCGTGTGACGGCGCCAGGTGCCTAGGCAGATATCTTATTCAGCAGGAGGGGGGTACCCTCTTCAGCTGAAGTGCGGGCCAGGCAGATGTGGTTGCGTGTCATTCGGGTCTGTATGCTATAGGCAAAAATATTTAAAAAAATAAAAATTCGAGGGAGGGGGTGGTAGGGGGTAAACACATAATCACACACGTCATTTCTGCGTGTCATACCACGCATAAATGACGCGTGTGGTTACGTGTTATAAATAGGTTTGCGTGCAGCCGCGCATGTGGCGGTGGCGTCTTTTTTTTTCTTTCTTTCCGCGTGTTTCACCATGATCGTCTGGAAAGCTTGCCATAGGATAGCAGACGACGTCTTTATTTAGCGCCGAGTCACAACTTCTGGTGTCGTAGACTTGTGTTCCGCTGTTCACCGTCAGTAAGACGCCGAAAAAAGAGCCAGTTTCTAATGTTTAACCGCTATAAATACATAGTGCACGAGACTTTTGTCGTCGATATTAGAATACGTGGGTGTAGGTGACGGTTTAAACATGTGTGTGTGTGCTTTTTAATAACGTTAGTTCGAGACAGCGCTGGAGTGTTTGTTACTTCCTGCCTTGTGATAACGTTTTTCTTGCACCGCCGCATCAAGATGCATAACCAGTTCGAACTCTCCGAAATATCGATCCCTCTGACGAAAAGAGTGCTTGATAACATAGTTCACTAAATATTCTTTCGTTTGCCGAATAATGGTTGCTTATGGTATTGCCAATGCGTATAGTGCCCAAGCGTTCCCGCTTTTTTTTTTATGAACTTAGCGCCGAATATAAAAACTTGACGCCTTTTCTTCCCTCTTGTTGCCGCGATCTGCATTTACCCATGGTGTTTTATAAGCTCTTTTGTAAATCTAAAAATGATAGAAAGTCTTCCTTCTACTATAAGCTTAGCTCTAAAAATGTGAGACTCCAAGCCAAGTCCAAGTGTTTTTATGTCGGTTTACAATACCCAAGATGGCTTCATTCTCATTGTCTGTGCCCTGTCTGTTTGAGCTCCTCTGTGGGTGCAATCGCCAGCACCTTCTGTCAGGTACTCTATCCGTAATACACATCGAGAACGATATCGCACTACGCAAGCGTCATTCGACCCACCCGCCCCACCAGTTGACCCTTCCTCCATTGTCTGTGTCCCCGTTTTGCAACAACCCCCCCGTTCTTTCAAGCCTACACGCCCTTCCTCTCTCCTGTCGTAAAACAGACCGTTGGAATTCCTTTCGACTTGACCTTTTCGCTTGCAACCGTTGCCGCGATGTGTCCCATTGCACTCGGAGACAAACGGATCCACCCTACGCGTTGAGATTGAAAGAAGCGAACGGCACATAGATAAGACATTGTGTGTGTCTGTAGTGAAGGGAGAGTGGGTATCTTCTGGGTCGGTCGCTCTTGCGCCACCAGAACGGTCTATCGTCAACTCCCCCTCCGACCCTGCGGCCATTTCTGTGTTTGCTCTTCCCTTCTTCTGCCTCGGTCTCTCTCAGCTGTGGTATCTGTCTGTAGGCCTGTTCGTGCGCTTCTACCCTCTTAAGCGGTCGTACCTATCTATATGTCTGTTCGTTTGTCGTCTGCTCGTGTGGTGTCTTCTGCAAGCAGCAGCAGCGCTCCCTATATACGCATCTGTGTCGTCTGCAACGGTTGCGGTCGTTTGAATGCTCGCATTTGACTCGCCGCTCGGCGTAACGGTTTGAGTCGTTTCTGTCTCTCTCGCTATCTTGTACAGTGTGTGCGTTCGTTGGGTTCACGTAGCGCTTTATAGAGTGCCGACAACCGAGTTCGAACTGCAAGGAGGCGTCGTCTGGTGTGCTTCTGCCGTACTTCTGTTTCACTCCTGCTTGGACGTCGTCTCTGTGACATCATTGTCGTCTGTTAGTGCGTGCGTACGTAATTTGGGCGTCGTCCTGCAGCCGGGAACCTCCTCCGTTACTCCTCTCCTTCCTCCATTTTTTTGCTTACGTGTTTGCAAGACATTTCTTTTTTGCGTGCTGTGTCTTCACGCTGGGCGACTCTCTATCATTTTTTTTATGGTGACCTCTTGCTACGTTGGCTTTTGAGAATCCAGTACACTGCAGCCAGGTGGAATTGAAAACAAGCAAGAGTAATCTCCACAAAGAAAAGAAAACGAAAAGACAGGTAAGCCTAGTGTCTTTTCCTGGTTTTTAAACGTTCCTGCGTGTAGTTTGTATACGGTATCGTCAATTCTTGCACGGGACACCTGATTAGCATAATAGATAGATCGTGATTGCAGCTTTTGTTTGAGTTCATTAGACGCAAGAGCTGCCCGACAGTGATGCGTGTAAAGCAGGCCGTTTGTAAGCATGAAACAGTAGTGTATTTATTCGGGCTTACACGTCATGTCTGGGTTGTCAAATGTAACGCCTGTAAAAGGGCGTTTCCATTATACGTTGAACACATTTTGCTATCCTGCTTAAGTGTGGCCTAGTGTTTTGTGCGAAACTTGTGGTAATGAGTACGGATTAAAAAGGGAAAGGTGATCAAACGGTAATAGTTGCTATTAAGTGAAAACTTCGCATATACATATGCCTATGTGTAATTGGCAAAGAGGTGGGAAGATTCAAGAGGTGTCAGTTGCGGTCAGTGATAAAAAAAAAGGCGGGAAGCAAAAAAGAAAAACTAGGTTGGCAGCAACACGTTATTCTGACATGACAGTGACGCAACCATGATATCGGCGAACTACGTCAAAGTCACGTGATCTCTGAATGCAACGGAAAACAAAAGAATCCATTACACTGAAGTAATCGTTACAGATATGGTTACAGATTGCGCAGTTTAATCTATTTCCATTCACACAACCCAGTGCCATGAGGGGCCTGACAGAAATTGCAAAAGGGACGAGCTAAAGGAATCGGTTTGCGATATGGGAATGATTTTTTTTCTTTTGCCGTCGTTATTACCGGCGGCGTGCTCGGCTTGCCGGCTGCTCAACGTTCTGTCGTGACCTCGGACCTTGCACTCCTGCAATCGAAAGAGATAGCAAATGTTATCCCTCTTGACACATCTTGACCGAAGCAAGCGTGGCAGCTGCATTCCGGCACGCTTCAAGTGTATACGACGTCGTCTGCTCACGATTGGCGCGCCCTTGCAGAAAACGTACTTCTGGTAGAGTGTGCTAGAGTTCTAGCATATAGACTCTACTTCTGGTGAATTACTGCTGTTGCAGACGATCGCGCAGTAGTATAGCACAGGAATGGTATGACGTATACAACATTTACGGGACAGATGTACAGATTGACCGGTTGCTTTGACCGGCTTCCTGACGAACCACTGCTGTTGCACACAATCGCCAAGTACAGAAGCATACGGCCTTAATGAGACAGCCAGCACGTCCGTGACACAGCATGTCCAAGTGCACTGCCGAGAATATGGCTTAAACTTTTGTACTCCTATGCAACAACCCACCAAGCATGTTGTCCATTGAGCCATTGAAAATTTCTAAATGTGACGTAATTAAGGTGCGCGCGCTATCTAGATTGAGCGGTTGATCTGGCCGGTCTCAACTAGAAAAGCGTTGCTGTTGCATACTATCGCGGAGTATATACGGAAGCAGACGGCCTATAACGCGTGACATATAGGATGCACGTGACGGCTGTAGATTGGCCGGTTGCTCCGACCGGCCTTCTGGCAAACCGCCGTTGTTGCAGACGATCGCTGGGTGTATTAGCAGACAGCCCTATACGATGACTTATACCACAGCACGGCACAGCATATTTGAACGGAAGCTCGCCGACTGCTTTATACCGTTGTTGAACGTTGGACCTTGGCATGAAACCGCTGTTTGCTTAAACGCCTTTCCTGCCTTTTTTGTTTTACTTTTTACTATACTCCTGCCTATAGTTCGCACCGGTTTTATGTAGGTTGCAGCTGGCGATACGGACTTTGGTGGAAGTACTTGCGTGGTGGGCGTCTGTGAAAGTTTATGGCAGGAACTGCTCCGCGTTTTTATTCATTTATTTTTTGTGTGGGCTTACACAGGCGGCTTGTGGGATGTTAACGGTGTTTAGGCATATACGAAGGAAGTGTCGGCTTTTATGGCACAGCGCAAATGTGTACGACGGACGACGGGTTGGGTTGAGCCGCTTCCATGATGGTGGTTCCCGGTGGGTGACATTGTAAAGAGGAGTACTATCGTATAATAATAATCAAATTTCCGGATTTTATACCTCCCAAAACTGCGATATGATTATGAAAAAAAAAATGCCTTAGTGGAGGCCTCCGGAAAATTTCCTCTAACGTGAAGTTCTTTGACGGCCACCTAAATCTATGAAACACGCGGGTCTCTTGTATTTTGCCGTCACAGCAGTGCGCCCGTCGCAGCCGACTGGGATTCGATCTCGCGAACGTCAGGTGCAGCGATCGATCCCACAATGATTACGTCACCGCGGCGGGTAGTATTCTCATATATGCAGAGTCATTAAGGGTAACTAATTGGATTCTCAGAGAAGGCAAGCGGGTTAGGGGGAGACACAAGGTTAGGTGGGCAGATGAGATTAAGAAGTTGGCGAGTATAAATTGGCAGCAGCAAGCACAGGACCGGGTTAACTGCTGGCGGAACATGGGAGAGGCCTTTGTCCTGCAGGGGACGCGTAGTCAGGATGATGATGCTGAGGATGATGATGTGCAGAGAAAATGAAATGACGTGGTTCAACTGATGCACCGGTAATAATTCAACGCAAATGTTGATTTCGCTATATGGGTAACGCATTTCTATAGATAAAAGAGCAGTGATAACGCACGACCGTGTTTTCTTTTTCTCGCAATTTTGAAACATCCGAACACACATGGATCGTGCATGCATTCACTAAACTAGAGTATAAAGTTGGGCATGTTGGTCATGCGTCAGCACTCCTTCTCTCGGTCTTTGTGAAAAAGAATTGTCGTTTTTGAGATCATAAGTTTTTAGCGCATGGCAATAGAGGGTTTTTCATCTGTTTATCTGTTGTCTTCGAATTTTGTGAGCATATATATGTACGCTCCTCGAAATAAAGATTTTGTTAGAAGTAAGCGCTCCCTTCTGTCCCTTCCCTTGTCCTATGTTTATAAACGCGCTACGTCGATCAACTATTCACTAAACGTTCTCTAAGGGGGGTTAGTTTTGAGTGACCCGCAGTTCTCTCAAGGCCGTTATCCATGTAGCATAAAGTTTGATCTCAATACCCAAGTTGGTTCGGGAGTCGTCTCTCGATCTTCACGCTCCAAGAGCAACGGTGCAAACTGCTCGCGATAACGGAAGGCAAAGTTGTTACAGCTTTGATCCTTGCCGGACGTGGGTTCCTTGAAATGTGTCTTCGTATCGACGCGTTCTGATACGCAGAGCTTGTCTTATCAACCGTGCGGTTTCACATTCCTCGGGAAGTGCTGCCGGCGTGCAGAGTACTTTAGATCAACTCCGCGCGTTGCCGTGACTTTGGCAGGTGCTAAGGTACTCCACTCGTCGTGCACTTGCAACATGCTGAGACAGTGTGAACGGATTATGAAGGCCAGGAAATTCCCACGTGTCTCACGTTTTGCAAACACGGATGTACCCTGCTTTGAAAATGTTACGCATCATGTACCCTGACCTATACCCAAGTAATCTTTGTCCACATTGTGGGGAAATAGCTTCATTAGAACACATGCTCTAGCAGTGCACCAAATTCGCTCATTTATCGAACATTACCTCTGCCAGATGGGAGGCGGCAATCCGCAGCTCGTCCTTGGCAGATCAGCTGTCCACCAAGCCCGCGAGGCGGCTGAGGAGCTTGGCATCTCAGTCCCCACGTGGGAGCTGCCCGCAGCACAGTGATCTGTGTTTTGGAGGACCAAATAAAAGTTTATCCAATCCAATCCAATCACGAGTGACAAAAGAGGGGGAGAGAGAGAGAGAGAGGCGGCGTACGGAAGACTAATTATATTTAAAGTCATGTGACCCAGTCGCGTCGTATCATGACGTCATGGAAAACTTCATGCGACTAACTAAGATTGTTAGAGTAATTTAGTGAGTTTCTCACGGAAGTGCACGCTTTGGCTTGCTCTCACCTTAGCTTTAGCTGAAGGGACTCAACTTCTCGGTATAACACACTCAAACACATGCATACTCACTATAGCCCCCGTATTCACAAACGCTCCTCGACTCGACTCGACTTTCATCCTTCACTTGACAGGGTTGAGCACTGCGCCGCCCCTCGGCTGAAAGTGACACTACGCTACTCAAGAACAGCAGCAAAATTATCACTGATATGCATTGACTTGCCCTGTTTCGAGGTGGCGCTCCCATCGGCTTTTTCGAGTGAAGGTGGCGCGTTGAGTGAAGGGGCGTTCTAGAATGCGGGGGTTAGTCCTTTTTCGGGAAGCAAACGCTATAGTAAGACACTATGAGCGCACTCATTGGTAGCACCGGAAAGGACCTGAACGCGCTCTTGTCGCGATTGTCGTATACCCCTTACCATGAACGGGTCAACTTTCTCCGGCGCGACGACGTATACGGTATGCTTAAGATGTGTGCGACAGCCCCCGCATAATTCTGCAATCGCGGCGTTTGGCAACTATCTGCGTGGGCAAACATAGACACACACACATACAAAAACAACTTTTGTAACGCTTAAATTGAGCACGTTGTTTATCCGCGGGAATGCCAACGTCTGTTCCAGCTTTGTCCGTGCTATATACAATCTCGCTGGCGCAGCATCGTAAATCGTGCTCGACAAAAGCGCGGCTCCACAACGGCGGCCTGACGGGCTGGAATATACATTGGGCGCACGCCTATCGCCGTGTTTTAGATGCGGAAGCATCTTATACTCGCGCCTTGTAGTGCGCCGTCCGCGCCGTCCGCACCGCTTCTCGAACATTCGACAGCTGACGCGCGCGCATGCGCCGTCGCGCCGTCGCCCACTCTTCCACCATCTGTGCATCCCTTCCTCCTCTACACACCGCGCGCGCTTCACTCCTCCACCATCTGTGCACCCTTCCTCCTCTACACACCGCGTTCGACATCTACAATTCTCCTGATTCTCCAGTGGACGCGCATGTGGCGTCGCGCTTCGAGAACATTCAACAGCTGACAGTGCATGCGCCGTCGTGCTGTATATATACTCAAGGTCGGCGCTCACTCGCTCAGTTGCCGCTCGTCGGTTGGTTTGTACGGCGCGTCGACGTCCAAGGTCGCGGTGAAATGAATTCCAACGAATCCACAAACACAATGATCGACGTCCCTTCGACCAGCGCCGCCCTTTCGCATACGTGTGTACGTGTTCACTCATTTAACACCCCCTCCTACAACCACGTTAACCAATTTAGCCATCGACCCAAGTAAGTCGCAATTTAACACCCCATTTCACAACCACGTTAACCAATTTAGCCATCGACCCAAGTAAGTCGCACTTTAACACCCCGTTAACCAATTATATGCTCCGCATCCTCCTCAGTGTTCCCCCGAGGGAAGCTGCGGGCAATTTTTTTTGTTATCGCCGGTATCGGCGCCTAAGGGTGATGGGGTGAACCGCGTGTTCATTACGTATGCACGCACAAACGGCTGAGTCGTGCAGATGCTATGAGATAAGTTCTTGGCTTTGAATCCGGATTCCAGGGCAGACTCGGAGTCACGCTCTTACGATAACGCGCGTTATCTCGCCGATAAGGAACGTTATATGCCGACGGAATCGGCGTCGGCATGCACAGACTTGCGCTCCCTTTTCCATACTCATCAGTGTCATCACTTATCGCTCGCGCAGCCAGGAGCTGCGCGGGGAGAGGAGGGTGGGCGAAGGTGGACCAGTTCAAACACCGCCCCCTTTCCGGAAGTTATGAGCTGATTGATTGATTGACTTGTGGGGTTTAACGTCCCAAAACCACCATATGATTATGAGAGACGCCGTAGTGGGGGGCTCCGGAAGTTATGAGCTTTACTTGTGTATGTACATGCACGCATTCAGCGCAAGCATGAACATACATGAATTATAGTCAACCCCCGTCACACCCGCGGGAGGTTGACTATCTTCTTTTGGGGGCGGGGGTGAAAGAAAATTGCTTACTACTATACGCTTTTGTCGAGTATATATAGTCGGAATCCATTCATTGATTTGATTGATTTGTGGAGTCTAACGTCCCAAAACCACCATATGATTATGAGAGACGCCGTAGTGGAGGGCTCCGGAAATTTCGACCACCTGGGCTTTTCTTTAACGTGCTCCCAAATCTGAGCACGCGGGCCTACAACATTTCCGCCCTCCATCGGAAAGGAATCGATTTATTGGGGCTTTGTTGTTCGATTTGTTATGGCTTTTAACACTCCAAAGTTACTGTGTGCCTGTGAAAGGCCGCGGATAATTTCGACTTTACTGCGTCCCGACATCGCACAGTGGATGACGGGACTCTATAGCAATTCACGTCCAACGAGATGCTGAACCAGCAGCCGGTATCGAACCCGCTACCTTCTGGTCAGCAGCCGGTCGCCGTATATCGCTGTGTCACTGCGGTGTGTCAGGTTCCCACTTGGGGCCTTTAAGAAAATTGACAGAAAGTTAGATGTATGTTCGTTATCCGTCGTGTGAGCTTGTCACGCTACTAACATGCATGCTGTACACTTTATGCGTTCAATATGTGCATCACATTCAACGCAGTATATGTGCTGTGTACAGCAACTTACGCTGGGACCCGTCGCGGTGGTCTACAGTGGCTAAGGTACTCTGCTGCTGAGCCGCAGGTCGCGGGATCGAATCCCGGCTGTGGCGGCTGCATTTCCGATGGAGGCGGAAATGTTGTAGGCCCGTGTGCTCAGATTTGGGTGCACGTTAAAGAACCCCCCAGGTGGTCGAAATTTCCGGAGCCCTCCACTATACGGCGTCTCTCATAATGATATGGCGTTTTTGGGACGTTAAACCCGACATATCAATCAATCAATCAATCAATCAATCAATCAGCTTATCTTGGGAGACGTCCGCCGCGGTGGAGCAGTGGCTAAGGTAGCTCGGATGCTGAATCGAAGGTCGTGGGTTCGAACTCTGCTGTGGTGGTCGTATTTCGATTGAGGCGAGACGGTATATGGTGCACGTTAAAAAACCACCAGATGGTCAAAATCTCCAGAGCCCTCCACTATACGGCGTCTCTCGTAATCATATCGTGGTATTGAAACGTTAAACCTCATATAATATTATTATTAATAATTGTAAAGCATACGCAACTTATGCTGTAGGAATCGCATATCTATCGCGTGTGTACAGTGCGCGGACTATTGCACGAGAGACGTTTCGTCATTCAAGAAACCTGTGAACCATACGAAGCTTCCTATATACTTTTTGTTATGTCCGGTGTTGTCGTCGGCCCATAGACGTACGCGTTGGTCGCGGTAGTCCCAAAAAGCTCAGACAGCCTCGAACGGTTAAAAACAAGTTTATTCCTATTCGGATGGAGGCGGCGGCCGAACTGCCGGGGGGAAACGACGGTGGCTCGTTTGCGCCGAGCGGGGGAAGGGGAGGAGTCAACATCTGGAAGCAGTTTCAGCAACCGGTCCTTCGCGGGTTCGGAGCGCTCGTGACGCAGGGGTGCTTGGAACACAACACTTTTCTAGGCTCGTATCTCCTTGGTTCGATCGCGTGTGCCCGTTTATTGTGTACATAATGTATAAACAGCCATTCTGCGTGCGCTATACAGTCTTAGAAAAAAAAGGCAGTGCTACTTACTAACTTTGAGGTAGTAAATTGTTGCCACAACATTCACTACGTAAGTAGTAACTGCAGGTAGTAGAGCACAGACGTTTACTACCTCTAAAGCAACCAGAGGTAGTAAATGTCTGTGGTATACTACTTGAAGTTACTACTTTGGTAGTGAATGTTGTGGCAACAATTTACTACCTCAAAGTTAGTAGGTAGCACTGCCCTTTTTGTAAGAGTGTATACCGCGC
This sequence comes from Rhipicephalus microplus, assembly GCF_043290135.1. Taxonomy (NCBI): domain Eukaryota; kingdom Metazoa; phylum Arthropoda; class Arachnida; order Ixodida; family Ixodidae; genus Rhipicephalus; species Rhipicephalus microplus. The sequence continues at coordinate 189,987,545 of NC_134705.1, forward strand.
GCCGTATACGAAACGAGCGATCTATGTAAATCTCGTCCAGAAACGAAATCAACGAAGAGCCTGTGTAAGGAAAGCGTTTGCATATACACGCGTTATAGCCCGCTATATACGGGGAACAACGGATCGATATCGCGTCGGCTCTCACGTGCGTGCCTGTGCGGGCGCGCGCTGTAATAGTTCGTTTGTTCTACCCAACGCGCGACTGTTATAGTGCGTGGCCAGTTGTCGTGACGGGATATGTGTGTAAAACGAGTATCGGAGGGCGTGTTTTCCTGTCGAAGTGAAAGCGTGCCGTGTATATACGCGCGTCGTGGAGAATTGATTTCGACCGGGCTTTCTTTCTTTCTTTTTTCTCTCTTTCTTTCTTTCTTCCTTCCTTCCTTCCTTCCTTCCTTCCTTCCTTCCTTCCTTCCTTCCTTCCTTTCTTTCTATGTTTCTTTCTTGGGGCTATATTTGCACGTGCTTGTGTACACAGACGCATGGTTCCACAAAAAGAAGACAATAATAATAATAATAATAATAATAATAAAAAATAATAATAATAATAATAATAATAATAATAATAATAATAATAATAATAATAATAATATCTCGGGTTTTTTTGCCCCGCCATGGTGGTCTAGTGGTTAAGATATATATACTCGGCTGCTGACCCGCAGGTCGCGGGTTCAAATCCCGGCTGCGGCGGCTGCATTTCCGATGGAGGCGGAAATGTTGTGGGCCCGTGTGCTCAGATTTGGGTGCACGTTAAAGAACCCCAGGTGGTCGAAATTTCCGGAGCCCTCCACTACGGCGTCTCTCGTAATCATATGGTGGTTTTGGGACGTTAAACCCCACAAATCGATCGAATCAATACCTGGGGTTTTACGTCCCGAAACCATCATGCTATTATGAGAGAGGCGCTGCTCAAGAAACTTTGACCATCTGGAGTTTTTTGTTTTTTTCTTTAACGTGCGCACTGACACCACACAATGCACGGGCCTTTAAACCATTTCGCTTCCATCAAAATGCAACCGCCGTCGCCGAAATCGAAGCCGGCCCACTGTTCCACCAAGACGGAACACGAAAGAAGATATCGATGGGCAGCTAGCTGGTTGTTCGGATATAACTGAGCCAGTATAGCGCCAACGATTCCGTGTTACGAGACGATCACCGTGTGAGGTGTCGCGCTAATATCGCCCCCCCCCCCCCCCCCACCCAGTCTGCACCGATTGGCTGCTGGCTTGGGAAAAAAAGGGTGAGTGTTACCTATTCAGCCTCGGCCGTTGGAAGACGCGAAATCGTACGCCACGCAAAGCCCCCCCCCCCCCCCACACACACACACCTCTTTTCCCTTTCTGACGGGTTAATGTATCCTGGATATGCCCGTGAAGACTTAAAAAACTCTGCCATGGCCCACGCACCAGCAAATGCGAGCGATTTGATACGCGACGGCCACGCGACCGAGGATTATTGATGTGGAAACGAAGTTGCCGGCAAAAGATTACGATCGGAGTCGCTGATAAGAGACCCCGTGTCCGAAAGCGGTCATCACACCGAGTCCGAAGTTATGTTCTCAGAAGCTGCAACGTATGCATATATGTATGTATGTATGTATGTATGTATGTATGTATGTATGTATGTATGTATGTATGTATGTATGTATGTATGTATGTATGTATGTATGTATACATGTATGTATGCATATATGTATGTATGTATGTATGTATGTATGTATGTATGTATGTATGTATGTATGTATGTATGTATGTATGTATGTATGTATGTGTCCTGCGAATGGGTCGGAGGGCCGCGCTCCTATAGTATACGCTTTTCTTTTATCTGTATGCGTGATCTTCCCTCGGGCGTTCAATCCCTCATTTTTTTTCTTGTTAATCCCAAGGACGCGATTACGATCCTCCTCGGTTAATCCCCGTAACGCCTTTCAGCCATGCAGTGAGCACTGTCGCGTGAAACGCCACTATGTACGCAGCAGACGTTGTGCCTTTAGAGGTTGCCGCTTCTGCTATAATACGTAGTGGAAATCCGCGTCGTCTGCTGCTGCGTATAGCGTGAAATCGTCCGCACCGAGTACTGTGACGTTCACGTATATTCTGGTCGATAGCGGAACACTTGCCGCAGGCGTCCGTGAGGTTAAGGCGTTTAAAATCGTAGATTTAAGCTAAAATTAACGTACGCGGTAAAAAATTACGGCATATTCACGGGGTGAATGATGATAAATGGGCGAAGCACATCGAGATTCTGTCTGCGACCGCGCGCTGCGGCCGCCTTGCGCTCTCTCCGCTGTGCAGCCTTATCCATCCGGCGACTCTGAGCGCGCGCCAACAGCGAACGGATTTTATTACAACGCTCCCCCTAGCGTACGTCGCCGCACTAAATCGAACGATTGCCTTCAACCAATGACACGTGCCATATGTGACATCGTTCCTATTTTATAAGATCTCGCGTCTTTCATCAACTACAAGTACCGCTTTCTAGTTTATAACATCTTGCATCTTTTCATCATCAGCTACAAGTACCACCATCTAGTGAACACTACAAGAACTAAACGAGAGGTGGCTACATACAGGAGACGGTACCACCATCTAGTGAACACTGCAAGAACTAAACTAGAGGTGGCTACATACAGGCTACAGGGGACGCACAGCCCACGCCCTAAGGAGCTTCGCCCCTAAAACAAACAAACAGAGGGAACAACAGGTAGCTTGGAGTACGTTCTATGATGCGTCTGAATTTGTAAGCCTCCTCACGTAAGCATTACAACGTAACACATCTCGAACTATAGTTGGTTGTTCGTATAAGGCAAAAACAGTGCACATCCAGTTTACGCGTTCAACTTGGTGGCCCGTATACGGTACCTCGTCATCTTCTGCTTGCCTTCGTAAAGTGCGCACTGTGTTTTTTTTTGTTTCGCCTTACGACTCGTTGTAAGCGCTTTTGTTGATCGCATGTCGCCCGAGAGGCTTCCCCAAGAGGTCGTAACCCTTTGGTGTCGAGTCACGCTCGGCCACGTTTTCATCGCGCTCTGTATCCCTTCCTCAAACAAGTGCAGTTCTTTGGTCCACGCGCTGTTCCGCTTCGCTGGAGTAGCGCGTAGCATTGGACTTTGCTCTCGTATACAAGAGCCGGACCTAGTGACCCGCTATCGAAACACCAACTGCGTTGGTTACACGTATACAGCTATCCGGGTCAAACCGATGCAATGCTTGCCTGTTTGTGTGAAGGTTCTATTGCGGCACAGTCGGGGCGAATCTTCCCGCTACATCTGGCCGGTCGAAAACAAAAAGGAAAGGTACTGCAACGACCTTGTATTGTATGTACGAAGGTCTGACCTCCCCCTGCTGTTTGTTGTGTTGAGCGAGTGCCTTCTTTCCATATACCAACAGCGCGGCCTTGGCGAGACAGACGCTGAAGATGTATTGTAACACTCGAATGCGAATGCGTGTACTTAAACGCGTGGCCTTCGTGGTATAAGGGTCAAATTAGCTTGTTCGCATAACCCAGTAACGAAGCATTGCGTTGCTTTGCACTGTGGGAACGTAGTGTACGGCCTCGGATGCCTTGTCCTTCGGCTTTGAAAGTGAAAGGCGAGTACTGGGTAATTGATTAATTAATTGAATGTTGTGGTTTAAGGTCCCAAAACCACCGTATGAATATGAGAGATGCTGTAGTCGAAGGCTCCGAATTTTTGACCACCCGGGGTTCTTTAACGTGCACCTAAATCTAAGCACATCTGCCCCAAACATTTTCGCCTCCATCGAAAATCTGGCCGCGGCGGCCGGTATTCGATCCCGCGACCTGCATATGCAAAAAGAGAAAGCATTGGGTACTTGTATATCGCAGTCAAACGACTTTCTGATGACGTTGTCGAGAAGCTTTGGAGGAATTCGCCGTATATAGGAAACTTCGCTGAAAAAGATCATGCTTGATAACGTTCGCGTTTTCGGCGGAACGGGAGGAACGTTTCGTTATATTGGTGACTTAGAAGTAGAGGGTAAATTGTATTGCAGGTGGTATATAACACTTACTGTACTTTCAGAGTACTTAGTTGTACAGGGCGCTTTTTTTCTTGAATCTCGCGCATCATAATGCATTCGTTGTAGCGTAAGAAATATTTCGCTGTAAACGTGGTTTCGTTATATAGAGTCCTTTGATTGTTTTGGAGGCGTTGTAATGCTTGGAGCTAAAGGCTTTTTTATTAGCGCGTGTAAACAGCGCAACCACGTTGTTAGCAGTGCTGAAAGACTTCTGTGGAAGTGATCTAGGATTACGAATAGTTGTGAAAGGGTGATGTCATCCGATAGCCGGAAACTACAATAAAAACAAAACTAGCAGTTATCCTTCATCAAAGACAAGTATTGTCAACATATATGGGGCCTGCATTGGCCCAAGGAGTGGCGGCGAAGCAGAAAATATCATCTTAATCCACGATTCGGAGTATATTCGTTGTAAACTAGGTCACGGGATTTTGTGACGCGTCTGGACGTCAAAATATGACATCATTCCGTCATCCTTCGCCTCCAACTTCCCCGTATCCGCGCTTTCTTTCTCCAACGTGTCCGTGCTCCATTGAACTGTCTTCGTAAAACCGATCCGACGACTTGACATCGAGACCTCTTCATTGAGGTATGGCTATTATTGTTACCTTACCGGGAAGATCGGGTGACACACAATAGGCGTTTCCCCGACAGCTTGGGATCGACCATCGAGTGACGTAACGTTGCCGGCTTACGCATGCGTAATCTATATACCGTTAACGCAATACGTCACGTGCATTCACTTCCGTACGGCCGCCACCGCCGCCTGGCCGCTTTATGTTCTTCGGTATATTATAGCGGGAGTCGGATTGCGCGAGGCGGCCATTGACGCTGGCATTGCGTGCATCCACGCTGCAAGCGCTGCAGTCGATCGAAGAAAGCGACGCATTGCGTGTGTGTGTGTGTGGGTCTGTGTGTCGCATTCTTCTCCGCTTGAGGTCGTCAAGGCTCTTTTTTCTTCTTCCCCTCGTACACGTCACTTCTCCGGCTCACGACGTTCGGCCCCCTGCGACGGTATTGCGTCGATTGTGCATTGTGTTGCGGTGGCTGCATTTCCGATGGAGGCTGAAATGTTGTAGGCCCGTGTGCTCATATTTGGGTGCACGGTAAAGAACCCCAGGTGGTCGACATTCCCGGAGCCCTCCACTACGTCGTCTCTCATAATCATATGGTGGTTTTGAGACGTTAAACCCCACAAATCAAATCATCGATTGTGCATTGTGTTGCGGTGGCTGCTGGTGGTTGGTGGTGCTTAGCGGAGAACGGCAGCGCGTCGGGTTGCATGACCTTGTCGCGACGAGTGGCGCACCGTCGGAGGACAACGATGTAACGAAGGCGTGTGTATACGACGAAGCGAATGTGTTGGTGGGTATCATCGTTGTCCGCTTATAACTAACGTCGGATAGAACGAAAGGGTTCGTTTCTGCGCGCCTCAGGTGCGGCGACGGCATTACGAGTGTCTCGACTGCCTGTGAATGGCACGCACGCACGCACGCACGCACGCACGCACGCACGCACGCACGCACACACACACACACACACACACACACACACACACACACACACACACACACACACACACACACACACACGTGCGCGCGTGCCCGCGGGCGTTTTGTTTGCTTTTTTTCTCTAGGAACGCCAAGGTACAAGCCAAAACGTCGTCAAGTTTCTATTTCGCCAGGCTTTGAGGCTCTGTTCATTTCCTTCACCACGCGCACACTCAATTCTCTCGCACGAAAAACAAAACAAAATAGTAAAAAAGAGCTGGTTTAATTGAGTTCCGCGCGCGCTTGTCTCTTCGGGCACACCTGTCAATCATCGGCTGGGCACGCCTTTCTTTCTTTCTTTCTTTCTTTCTTTCTTTCTTTCTTTCTTTCTTTCTTTCTTTCTTTCTTTCTTTCTTTTACACGCCTTTCTTTCTTTCTTTCTTTCTTTCTTTTACACGCCTTTCTTTCTTTTTTTCTTTCTTTTTTTCTTTCTTTCTTTCTTCCTTTCTTTCTTTCTTTCTTTCTTTCTTTCTTTCTTTCTACGTCCAGAGTGGATTCCAGGGGCACAAGCACACGGATAAGGATGGTCTCGACGAGCATGCCTATGCTCTGTCGCAACTGCTTTTTTTTTTTTTTTTCAGAAACACTAGAACGAAATAGGTCAGTGCAAAATTAAAGAGGGACCCGAAAAAACAAAAAGGAACACGGAAAACGAAAGGAGATAAACGTACGGAGAGATAGCGAGTGAGTGGGTGATATAGCGCGGGTAACACGCCGCACTTCCACGCGAAAAGGGCGGCGCATTCCGCGCGCGCCTATCTTCTTCCATTCTTTTTATTATTATCATTTTTCTGCTCATTTATCGGATTCTCCCTCTTGACGAGCGTCTCGCGTCCTCGTCTGTCTGCCTGGCCGCGGTGGCGGGAGTGGATGTGTGGTGGCGCGCGCGTCGAGACGGGGGACTGCACTGTGGGAGGGGAGTATACGTGTAGTTACGCAGCAGGTCGACACGTTTATAGGCGCCACTCTTATCGAGTGGCTCTGGAATCCGCGTCCTTGCGTTGCGTTGCCGAACGTGTCTAATCCACCCCCCTTCTTTTTCTTTATATCTTTATATATTTATATTTCGTACCGTACCTTTTTTTTATTCTTTATTCTTTCGTAAATATTGTACCGCTAAAGTTATATAATACCACTGTCCTCGACTCCGTAACAATGTATAACGAAACCACTCCTTATTGTAGATTCTGCTTGCAAAATCAGTCCATCTATCATTTTGTAAACACGTACTATGATGTTTGTTTGTTTATTTGTTTCTTACTAGTTTTCTTTTTTTTTTCCTTTGTTTTGTGCATGTCAAACCGCAATGCAAATACTTTGCAAACGCATGCGGAAACGCGTAGCATGTGTCATTTTTGTTTTTATTTTCAGTTTCGTAGCAGTGCACAGAGCTAACATGCCTTTTTCCTTTGTAAATGTGACCTTGTATGCATATTTCCATGCTCCCCCCCCCCCCCCCTTATGTAATGTCCAACCCAGGGCCCTTAAGGGACAATAAATGATGACATCTCAGTTGGTGGGTGGATGAACCGACTGGTGGTAACTGGGAGAGACTGTGCGCATAATTTGGGAGAGAGAGAGATTGATTTGATTGATATGTGGGGTTTAACGTTCCAAAAACCGCCATTATGATTACGAGAGACGCCGTATATAGTGGAAGGCTCCGGAAATTTCGACCATCCGGGGTTCTCTTTAACGTGCACCCAAATTTGAGCATTCGGGCCTAGAACATTTCCGCTTCCATCGGAAATGCAGCCGCCGCAGCCGGGATTCGATCCCGCGACCAGTGATTCGGCAGCCGAGCACCTTCGTCGACCACCGTGGCGGGGCAGAGGAGGCGTAGTCGGGTTGGTGTAATTCTACTTTACTGATACGCGAGAAATGTGAGTTTTTGCTTTTCAGTGTCCCTTTAATACTCTAACCGTCTCTTACTTCTATCGTGGGTGTGTTCAGCTTTATATTTTCGTCTCTAAAACCTTGGGCTTCGTGTATACGCTCGTGCCCAAACGTGAACTTGAATGGTTATATTGCAGAATAGCGGACACTCTGCTGATAATGAATGCACCCTGCGTCTACATTTTGCAAACACCTGTAAATTGGCTTTCCCTAAAAAAAAGCAAAAAAAAGCGGAGTTATTTATGGACTAGCTTGAAAGGACTCGAAGGCGAAAGTTATCTTTTTTCTTCTCAATCAATTTTGTCGACTCTCTCTAGTTTTCAGACCGTGCGATTAATGAAATAAGAGTTTATAAATGTCCTTAATTAGTCCAGATTGATTAACAGTGTACTTCCGTCGTCAGTTTCATTGTAAACTGAGCCCAATGCTTCCGTGCCCGGCTATACGCCCTTCAGTCTCTATAAGCATGCTTCCTTTGCATAGTGCGGCTGTCATGCCATGGATGTGTCGCTTTCCCGACATCGCGGTTTGTTTCGCTCGAACGTCACGCCGCGGCGCTGGCGGCGGCTGTTATGACGAGACGCGTTGCTCTCCGACCTCGCACTGCGTAATTGCGTGCGTCGTGTATACGTGCTTATGCGCCCTTCGCGCGCATAAGCTGTCATTCCTGATGAGAGCGTCCTTTCGACCTTATATAGGGCGCCCGTCTCTATAAGGCCGGACTCGTTGTAATAATGGGGGAGCATTCTTTGACCCCTTCCCCTATAAAAAGTTCATCATTTGGCTACGTGTGACACGATGCGCATCATCCGACGAGTCAATTCAAAGACTTGCGCGCCATGGTCGTCTCGTGGCTTCCGAAATTACGGCCGCACCCGCCGCCATCTCGGAGGCTATGGTCGTCTATAGTTATAGTTTACCATATATACGCTAGGGCGAGCTATGGCGCTAGTGTCTATGGAAGCTGCAACGCACGGCGCTTGCTTCGGCCAGCATGGGAACGATGGGCAGCACGCAAATTTGTCTAATCTTCGTCCTGAATTCGGCTCTGTTTGGCTTCGTGTGGCTCGAATCCGCTTTGCCGCAAGTTCGGCAAGGATTTCCGAGTTACGCTTCACCGCCTTGACCCGAGTATAGGCTCGGCGATTCGAATCGGGTCGCGCAGATTACAAACGGTCTGTTCTTTCAGTCGAAACAAAACCGAAACACAGCAACCAACAAAGCCGCAAGCGTGGTCGAAGCCGCAAGCACGAAGACTATGGGCAAATCCGCGTACTATATACCCATCATTTCCATGGTGTCTGAACGATCGCAGCGCCATGGAGAGTCCCTTTTAGTTAAAGAACCCCAGGTGGTGGAAATTTACGGAGCCCTCGATCCGCTACGGCGTCCTTCGTAAGCGGAGCGTAAAACCCCAACAATTATTACATTACTGACGCATGGTCTCTATCATGTACAGACATGTGAGCTCTGAGTCATTTAGCTGCAAGCCTCCATTGTTGGTTGATAAATCGATATGAATAGAAGAATTGACAGTGATGACACGTATTGATAAGGAGGAAATCGCGTGTGTGTTATAATGGTAGGGGGTTGATCGAAGGATGCTGAAGAAGTGTGTGTGTGTGTGTGTGTGTGTGTGTGTGTGTGTGTGTGTGTGTGTGTGTGTGTGTGTGTGTGTGTGTGTGTGTGTGTGTGTGTGTGTGTGTGTGTGTGTGTGTGTGTTGATAAGTTTTGATAACGCTTGTGATGAGTACACTAAGGGCTGGCCGATATGGTTCGGATGCTATCGATGAGGGTTCGATCTGGCTTTGCTTAGGTATGATCCGATTGGTTCCAATGTGTCAACAATATAGCCTTCGACGTGGTCCTATAAGGTTCGATGAGCGTCAGATTGCAGCTTACAATATTTTCTTTCAAGTACAAAGGGTAAAAAAGAAAACAGCAACCGAAGTAATATCGCGTCATTGTGTTGTTCTTCATCGTCCTTGTATTTTTTGGATACGAAAAGTCATAAAGCGGAATCGATTCCAACTATGCTAACTCGCAGGAACACTATTATATCCGTCTACGACGTTAAAGGCATTACGTTTAAAGTAATTTTTCTATACTATTTTGGCTTGCTGCTAGACCACTCTGTTTTGAGTGTTCAAAACAATATTACAGAAGAGTGATGGTGGTAGTAGGTAGAAGGGGTGAGAAGGCGCCTAATTTCTGCAGCACGGTGGGGAGCACGGTGCAGTGCCTGAGAAGAGTGGCGAAACATATAACATTGCACAGCGGGCAAAAAAAGAGGAGGTACGGGGGGAGAAGGCTATATGTATAGTTTCGGTTCCGCTCTTTTCTTCTTGGTGCCTATATTTGCCGTGATTATCGCGGTAGATATCGTTTCGTTTTTTTTTTCTAATAAACAGAGTTTTTCGCTCTACTTCCGGCACGCCAATGCCCCGCCGCGGTGGTCTAGTGGCTAAGGTACTCGGCTGCTGACCCGCAGGGCGCGGGTTCAAATCCCGGCGGCGGCGGCTGCATTTCCGATGGAGGCGGAAATGTTGTAAGCCCGTGTGCTCAGATTTGGGTGCACGTTAAAGATCCCCAGGTGGTCGAAATTTTCAGGAGCCCTCTACTACGGCGTCTCTCATAATCGTATGGTGGTTTCGGGACGTTAAACCCCACATATCAATCAATGCTTTCTAATAAAAGGGTTTTGCGTTCTACCCCCGGCATGCCAAAGTGCATGAGCTTTCAGGTGAAGCGTAACATGAACAAAATAACCTCTTAGTAAACACGTGTACACCAATTAAATTGCTTCATGGGTATCCCTGTTTGCAGCGCGCAAGAACCATTCTCTTTTACATATCTGCAGTGTGTATACTATAGCACTCAGGGGCCGTGATACTAAACTGTGGGTCAGCTACCATCGGCGTGTGGTACGACTTTTAGGAAATGTCATTGAGTAACGGTGCTTCCACTTAATTGCTGAACATGAATTGCCGTTCGCAACGTACGAGTACCGTTCCCTTTTATATTGTCGTGTTCGGTATATTATGTACTGCTCTTGACTAGCAGGAATCGCTCTTGAGAAGCACGCGAACGTACCGTTCTCTTTTATATTGTCGTGGGTTGTACTTGCGTACAATAATAGTGGGATCAGCCATCATCGCCTTGTGGTATCGTCGTAGTAAATACATCGTGTACACTTAAACGTCTTAACAGGAATCGCTCTCAGAACACACGCGAACGTACCGTTCTCTTTTATATTGTCGTGGGTTGTACTTGCGTACAATAATAGTGGGATCAGCCATCATCGCCTTGTGGTATCGTCGTAGTAAATACATCGTGTACACTTAAACGTCTTAACAGGAATCGCTCTCAGAACACACGCGAACGTACCGTTCTCTTTTATATTGTCGTGGGTTGTACTTGCGTACAATAATAGTGGGATCAGCCATCATCGCCTTGTGGTATCGTCGTGGTAAGTACATCGTGTACACTTAAACGCCTTAATAGGAATCGCTGTCAGAACACACGTGAACGTACCGTTCTCTTTTATATTGTCGTGGGTTGTACTTGCCTGCAATAATAGTGGGATCAGCTATCATCGCCCTGTGGCATTGTCGTGGTAAGTATATCGTGTACACTTAAACGTCTTAACAGGAATCGCTTTAAAACACACGCGAACGTACCGTTCTCTTTTATATTGTCGTGGGTGGTACTTGCCTTCAATAAGTGGATTCAGCTATCATCGCCCTGTGGCATTGTAGTGGTAAGTATATCGTGTACACTTAAACGTCTTAACAGGAATCGCTTTAAAACACACGCGAACGTACCGTTCTCTTTTATATTGTCGTGGATTGTACTTGCGTACAATAATAGTGGGGTCAGCTATCATCGCCTTGTGGTATCGTCGTGGTAAGTACATCGTGTACACTTAAACGCCTTAATAGGAATCGCTGTCAGAACACACGTGAACGTACCGTTCTCTTTTATATTGTCGTGGGTTGTACTTGCCTGCAATAATAGTGGGATCAGCTATCATCGCCCTGTGGCATTGTCGTGGTAAGTATATCGTGTACACTTAAACGTCTTAACAGGAATCGCTTTAAAACACACGCGAACGTACCGTTCTCTTTTATATTGTCGTGGGTGGTACTTGCCTTCAATAAGTGGATTCAGCTATCATCGCCCTGTGGCATTGTAGTGGTAAGTATATCGTGTACACTTAAACGTCTTAACAGGAATCGCTTTAAAACACACGCGAACGTACCGTTCTCTTTTATATTGTCGTGGATTGTACTTGCGTACAATAATAGTGGGATCAGCCATCATCGCCTTGTGGTATCGTCGTAGTAAATACATCGTGTACACTTAAACGTCTTAACAGGAATCGCTCTCAGAACACACGCGAACGTACCGTTCTCTTTTATATTGTCGTGGGTTGTACTTGCGTACAATAATAGTGGGATCAGCCATCATCGCCTTGTGGTATCGTCGTGGTAAGTACATCGTGTACACTTAAACGCCTTAATAGGAATCGCTGTCAGAACACACGTGAACGTACCGTTCTCTTTTATATTGTCGTGGGTTGTACTTGCCTGCAATAATAGTGGGATCAGCTATCATCGCCCTGTGGCATTGTCGTGGTAAGTATATCGTGTACACTTAAACGTCTTAACAGGAATCGCTTTAAAACACACGCGAACGTACCGTTCTCTTTTATATTGTCGTGGGTGGTACTTGCCTTCAATAAGTGGATTCAGCTATCATCGCCCTGTGGCATTGTAGTGGTAAGTATATCGTGTACACTTAAACGTCTTAACAGGAATCGCTTTAAAACACACGCGAACGTACCGTTCTCTTTTATATTGTCGTGGATTGTACTTGCGTACAATAATAGTGGGGTCAGCTATCATCGCCCTGTGGCATTGTCTTGGTAAGTATATAGTGTACACTTAAACGTCTTAGCAGGAATCGCTTTCAGCACACACCTGAACATACCGTTCTCTCTCATATTGTCGTGGCCTGCATGTGTACTTGCTTACACTATACAGCTGTGGAGTTCGCTATACCTTCTGCGAGAAGCGTGGCTGTATACACACAGTCCGAGAGTTGTCGGTCCTCGCAGCACTCAGTGGCGCGGCCCGGAATTTGGTTCGTTTTCCATCTCTTCCCTCGTCCTCCGTCTCTTTTTCCTCCTCCTCCCTTTGGTGCAGTCGACGCGTAGCACAGCAGGCGACGCGTGTCAGACTCTCACCCCCCTCCCCCTTCCTTGTCTCGTAGTATCGGTCCAGGTATATACTGCCGCGCGTCCTTTTCCAATCAGCGTTGACCATCTCTACCACCTCTCTTTAGTCGACCCTTCCCGTGACGCACCGCGCGCGCCGGTGACGTACTTCCGCGATCCGCGAGGACCCAATGCTCTCAACGCGGCGTGCGTAGTGTACACCGTGTATTCCCGTGTGTTAGCACCCTGTCCTATACACCTTTTCACAGGAAGGAAAAAAAAAAAAAAACACCGCCATGATTGGCTGTGCGCGGGAGTACATATAAAGCTAAGGGCGCAGCGTTGTCAGTGCATTTTCGAGGGGACGCGCCGATTTGCACAGCCCAAGGAGGGCTATGGCGGCGCCCAGGGAGGCGTTTATGAAAAGGTGAACAATCACGCAAAGCTCACACTGAAAGTTACCGCAGTGCGCAGTGTTATAACGCGTTATCGAAAATGCGACCTTTTTTGTGGGGTTCGTATAGTAAGTTCCTGTAATGCAGGTTTTTAGCGAGAACGCACTTCCTTTTAACGGGGGTCCAGACACGAATTTTTTCGGTTGTTGTTATTTTGTGTCAAATGTAAGACCAAGCGCTCAACAACGTAGAAAATGTACTGCTAAGCGCGAATACGCCCTGAAAAAAGTAATCACGGTGCGTTTCTGAAAGCTATAGTTTCGGTTGCTGCTCTATATACCCTGACGTCACAACACGGTATGACCTTCTGGTCACGTGCTCCCGCAAGATGTCGCGACGTTTCCACGGCCACTAGGCACCGTGGCTCTGTCTTATAGTCGGTGACGCACAAGCGGCCATTTTGAATGTTTGGTATTGCGCAAGCTTGCGGTCATTTCGGAAGTTTCGGTGCCTGACGTCATCACGAGCAGCCAGACTGCTGCGTGAAGTCACCAGGATTCGTATACTGTACCCTGACGTCACGCTAGTGTCGACGTTGGTAGGTGCGCCACGAGAAAATTTACTTTAATATCATAAAAAGATATTCTACTAGCATTTGCTTTCCGTCAGTCTTGCTCAGAGCCGTCTCTGTATGCAGGAAATCTGTATGGCAGTGTAAGGATACCCCCGAAAAATGGTGGCAGTACCTCTTTAATGTGCGTTGTTTATAGCATATATTGGCACTTTAAATGTGAATGCCAGCGTCGTCGAAGGGCAGGCCTATAACTGTCCCGCTTTTCCTACAGCTCTCGCGTTGGCCGGAACTGCTTTCGTTTTTGCCTTTTTTTTTTGCGGAATAATGGAGGCCACATATCCCAGGATATTACATTCGTTCTCGGGGTTAAACGCTATACAGCATGAACCTCGTTTTTCCCCTGATGTGGTGATGGCAAAAATCGAGGTCATACGCTTTGCTTATTCACGACGTACGTTGTAGGTCGTATACGTGGTCGCACTGACACGTCTGTGAACGATGTGCAAATGCGACACTGCAGGTCATGCTTTGCGCATCGATCAACCTACTTCCACGATGTGCCTCGTTCGTGCAGTGTCGACCCAGTGTTTGCATCAAAACTCGGCATTTGAAAAGAATTTCACGTAGCGCGAGGCCAAGTGAAAAAGTACAGATGGACAATTAAGACGAGAACGCTCTATCCTGTCCATCTGTATACCTTTCCTGTTTCCGTATTTCGCCTCGCGCTACGTAAAATTCTTTTCAAATGCATCACCAACAAGCCCGCATCGGAACTCTCGCCAACTTTAGCTGTTCTCTCGTGCGTCAATGCATAGTCTGCGAGACGGTTTGAAGTTGTAAAGTGTCAGTTATTGCGCTCGTGAACCGAATTCTATTAATTCGTGAGTGTGCTTTAATTTACGAGCGTCCCCAAAACAGCGATATGTTAATGAGGAACGACTTAGTGGAGGGCCCCGGAAATGTCGACCATCGGGTGTCGCGTTGAACTCGCACTGACATCGCATGCACAGTATACACGGTTCTGTATACTGTTTCGCCTCCGTCGAAATATCCACCAAGTCAAGCTTTAGCATCGCGTCACATCTACTGCAGAAGATTGAATCCTGGTTTGACGGGTATCCTATCAAGAGCAAAAAGAAAAAAAAGAAAAAGAAAAAAACTCGCGGAGTCCATATCGCAAGCACTGGAAGATTTCTGCACCGCGAGCGCGGTCTTATAACCGTGCCACCGAGATGGGCCCGCATTTAAACAAGTGATCATGTGATGCGATTAGGTCATCGTCTGACGTCGATACGACGTAACACATTTTGATTGCCTGCCAAGCCACGATGACGTCCTGGTTTGACGTCATCGCGTGACAATAACTTTTTTTGCATTGCTCGCGTGTCGTCTCCGATGAGGAATGTAAGGCTATCGCCATGGAGATGTGTTGTATGAGTGATCGGCTCGGTATTGTCGCTGACGTTCTGGGCACGGACAAGTATAGGTATGCGCACATAAGCCGGTATCTGCAGCCATAGAGCTTCCTAATATACACTATAGAGGGAACTCTGGCGCTATAGTGTATATGGGAGCTGCAACGCACGGTGCTTCAGCGAGCATGGGAACGATGGGTAGTACACACACATTTGTCTAACTTTCGTACTTCTGGCCTGCTTCTGGCTCGGTGTGTGTTCGTGTGGCTTGGAGCTGTTTTTTCACGAAAAAAAAAAATTAGCAAATGTTCAGCGTTTGCGCTTCACAACCTTAGTCTTTTAGGCTTACCATTTTGAATTAGGTCGAAAAGTTGAACAGGGTTTGTTCTTTCCTTCAAAACAAAACCGTTACCAGCAATAAACGAAGCCGCAAGTACGATTCGCCGCCTGCAAGTACGAAGACTAGGCAAATGTGTGTACTATACCCTTCATTCCCATGGTCGCTGAACGGTCGCAGCGCCAGAGTGCCCTCTAGTTAATTTTGGGAAACTCTATGTCTGCAGCCGTGCGTGCGGTGGCTCTGAAATCAGTTGTTTACGGAGCATGCACTGCACACGTGTGTGCCTTCTTTCAGTCCCGGATTACGGTGGCGGTGTACTTTAGCGGCGCTGTGCTCGTCCAATGGGGGCAAACAAGATAACGGCACGGGCCATTTATTCGACGCAGAGAGCAATACGGCTCTGAGTGGTTTATATAGCGCGCGAGCGGGGGTGGGGGGAGGATACTCGTCAAGATATATAGTGTTATCTCAGCGTGCTGATAAGCACGCCGCCAATAAAGCTCCGTACTATAATAGAGAGGAGGCCACGGGGTGTCACATCCCTAGCGGCTGCTCGTACGAAACGCGCTTGCCATGCATGAACGGTGTGATGATGACGATAAAATGAAAAGGTTCCATTTCCGTTTCGTTTTTCTATCGTATATTTTGCGCCACTGCTTCCCCTTAAATGTGGCCTTCATCCATGCCGGAAACTGGAAAATTCGTCCACATGTCTGTGCGCGCGTATCATAATCGCACACACACACACACACACACACACACACACACACACACACACACACACACACACACACACACACACACGCACACGCACATACGCACGCACGCACGCACGCACACACACTCGCGCGCGCAGTTTCGAACTCCAAATGGTGGAAAGTTCCAGATCCTACCACCATATATGCTTCAAAATCACATCGTGGATTTGGTATGTAAGACTCCTGAAATTAATGTTATTGTTGCCTTTTTATTATTGCGATGTTTCAGTGATTGCGGTTAGACGAAACATCGTAAGATACCGCCTCTGTCGTATAAACGGCCGCCCATATGTCCTTGCGTTTACCGATATACAGCGGACCCGCCGAAAGTCTCCAGCATTCGGCATTCGACGTCAAGAGAGCGTTCGCGCACCCGCACACACGGAACGCACCTCATCAGTCGGGCAGGGGCACGTGTTGCTGTGCGTACCCGTGTGACCTCTTGACCCGCTATGCGGCCGGCCTGTTGCTCTCGCTGGCCGCTAGGGGTCGTCTGATGCTCTGCTGCACTCGGCCGCGGTTTTCCCGCTGTGACCGCGAGACCTTCCGCGACCGCACTCAACGAGGAAAAACAAGGAAGAGGGAAAAATGTAAAAAAAAAAAGAGATGGAGAGAGAAACGAGAAGAAGAAATGTCGCCACTAGTAGAAATCCAGGAGCTCCCTTTATTTAAGCTCTCGGGCGACCATTTCCTCTATCGGCGCGAGTGCGTCTCAGCTACCCCCGTGGCTCTGAAGTTGTTGCTGTTGTCGCGTGTGCAACGTCGAGTCGCTGTCAACTCTTGCCGACACCGTGAGCCATGAGTGATGTTCCTACTCTGTAACAGAGTCAACACTAACGTTCCTCGAGCTCCTCGAGGTGTTTTCCCGTGGCCTCAGCAAAACTATTTGACCACGTTATGTATACGAGTGGTGTATACTTTTCTCCTACCTTTCGCCTTGGCTGTTTTGTTAGTTTTCTCTCTATTTTTCGTCGAAACTTTTCGGAGACCGCTGCTTTGGAGTATGCGCTTCGAGTGTGCTGCGTCTGCAGAGTAGTGAGATGCGTTCGCCCGTCTTTTTTTACGTATGTCTTGTGTTGCTTGGGCTTATACTTGCTTATTCGAAAGAAGTGCATGCCTGTCAGAGTTCGTTTTGTGGGGTGCTATAGGTGTAACCGGTGCTGGCGGTTTCCGAGCAAATATGGTAGTTTCGAGTGACGGCACTGCCTTCGAAATCGGCACGTGTATTTTTCGTCAGCATTCGGACTTACCTCATGCGCATTACCTCATGCGTACGATAAGGCGCGATGAGTGTCGTTCGCTGTTTTAAAGTACACATTAGGCGTCACAATGCTCACCCATCACAATGTAGACACTGGGTGGCTGTTAAGATTGAAAAAAAAAAAGTGGTTAATGATTTTTGAGTACTCGGTACTCTACTATGGGAGAGCATAAAACCGTACCGTAGGGACTCACACATGGTGGGGCCCTGTTGACAAAAATTGTGCGTTTAGAAAAAGTGTTTTAGAAGTTCACCTCGCTTTCACCGTCGAACGTACACGTTAAGCGTCGCAATGCTGCTATTAATCGTCAGAACGTATAGAGATAAGGAGCCACAACGCTGAAATCGACCTCCATAAATGTTTATCGTCTTAATACCGACAGTAATCGTCATAATGTACCAATTAAGTGTCGTAACGCTGGCATTAGCCCTCATAATATAGTGCGAGGATGCAACTGCAAGTACTCGTAGACCAAACATGTGCACTAACAGTTTTGTGTCCCTCAGTGTCTCTGTATAAGTGTCTCAGCCGGACACCACCAAAAGCCCAACAAAAAAAAAGTCACCCTGTATAGAAAAAAACGTCCTATTCCATCAAAGCGTGGGAAACGAGGAAGAATGAAGGTATCGGAATTGTTTTGAACCCACCCGCGGTGTAACAGTTTACACGTGAGCCCGATTTCGGCAGTTCGCGCCATCTAGTGTGGAGTACAATAAATGAGTGCGTATGCACACGTATTCGCCTCGTGTTTCCGCATCGTCGTTGAGAAGAGGATGCGAAACGGATCCGCTTGGCCGTACCGTGTTATTACATAAATGTTATGCGGCTTCCGTGTCTATACCGTTTCGCGTGAAGAGACCCCCCCTTTTTTTTTATTCTTATTACTCGTTCGTCCCGCGCCAGAGCTATGAAGTCTTCTCACATCTTATATCGCTTTATTTATTCTTTCTCTCATGTTTTTTTTTTATTTCTTGTCGTCTACTTCTCCGTCTAGACGCGGTCGCGATCTCTGGCACGGGTCGCTGGCCACGCTCGCCTGCCTACAACAGGTGGCGCTGGGCGTCGCGTCGTGGCCACGCTTGAGGCGACTCCACATGTACGCCTTTCTCGATAGTTCGGTGCAGCGTTGCCAATACTTGTGTGGAGTCCGACTAGGCCGGCACGTGTTTAGACGGAGGTAGCGCATGCCCGTTCTTTCACAGTGATGGCTGCGAGGTTGTCTTGACGTCGCTCTGCCATCACGTTATAAAGCAAAGAGCTCGCGATGCTGGGAAACTGTCTGAGAACTGGCACTACTTATTGCGATGAAGCTGCGACGAGTAATGAATACCCATCTAAACAGGCGCCAGCGGGATTCCGTGTTTGTTTAGGCGCGAAGCTCTTGAAGCCGTTGGTCTGTCGATGCATGTCTCTTGTGACCGGTTCGTAACCACCTAGTTGTATGACTCACTAAGCAGGTGGCGCTATCGACAGACAGACAGAGGGACAGACAGACAGACGGACGGACGGACAGACAGACGGACGGACAGACGGACGGACAGACGGACGGACAGACAGACAGACGGACAGACGGACGGACAGACAGACGGACAGACGGATAGACGGATAGATAGATAGATAGATAGATAGATAGATAGATAGATAGATAGATAGACAGACGGATAGATAGACAGACGGATAGATAGATAGATAGATGGATAGACGGATAGATAAATGGATAGATAGACGGATAGATAGACGGATAGATAGATAGATGGATAGATAGATGGATAGACGGATAGATGGATAGACGGATAGACGGATAGATGGATAGACGGATAGACGGATAGATGGATAGATGGATAGACGGATAGATAGACGGATAGACGGACGGACGGACGGACGGAGGGATGGACGGACGGACGCGCAGACGGTTGGACACACGGACGGATGCTTCGCCCGACTTATCATCATTCATTTTGTGGATATGCTGTGCTTTCGGGCGGCGGATGGTTTGAGGGGTGCAAAGCTCCAAACTAACCCCCCCCCCCCCCCCTTTACACCTGTGAGCAACTGATATGCATATTCGTCGTGCAGTTTCTTATTCTGAATTTCGACTTGAAAGGTGGTTGCGTGTGCTCGTGTTTGCCTTTGCATTTAGCTTACGGCAGAATATCAGAATATGAAATCGCAACCGGCTATCGGCACCTGTTTCGGTCAACACTGCACGGATGTTCGGAGACCACTCTCATTCAGTGTGCAGGACTCCAAGGTAACGGGTGTGCAAGGGGAATATAGGGGGCGTATACGCGATGTGGGGACACACGGGGAGCCCAAAACTACCGTTGCACCGCTCTTTTTCACGCTTGGCGTGTTTCTCACGTCTCCGGGTGCATTGGCGCGTACGCCTTACGTAATGGCGAGCTATAAGAGAGCGTACGCTTTTATACGTAGTACGGTCGCGGGGTGGAGCCCCACGTGCATATAGTTGCGTCTTTTTTTTTTTTCAGATGTTTTACCGGGTCCTCGGGGGAGGGGGGGGGGGGTGTGAAGTCGTGGGAAGCTGACATTGTAGGAGGAAGTAACACCGCAACATTCCCAACCGCACATGCGCAAAACGGCCCACGCACTTTGCGCTTTGCTTAGCGTTCGTCTGAGCGGTTTCCGGAGGTCGCGCACTTGACAACCTTTCGGGGACGCGCGCGCACTCTGGCGGAAAGAATTGGAGCGACCTCTGTTGCGTCGTGGCGCGTTAACAGTGTTGTGCATTAGGAGCGTCATTAAAAAAAATGAAACTAACAAAAATGCTTCGTCGTGCTTTGCATAAAAGCCGTTTCTCGCATCCGCGAGTTTACCTTGGGTCAAGTATATTGTGAGCGCGACAAGCGAATGACTCTTTATTCTCTTTGTAATCATCATCACCTGTACATCTTCTTCATCTAAGAATATCATCACCGGCGTGATTGAGCTCGAGCCTGGCCGAATAAACCGGTTCCTCACAAGTGGTGGAGGTGCTTTTCGTTCCCTCAAGTCCTCTCGCCCGTTCTCGCTGGAGCTCCGCTCGGGTCGTCGCGTACAACCCCCTGCCATGGCGGCCCAAGAAAACCCTGGCCCATCCAACGTCGCCGTCCTACTGCAGCCACCGCCACCCGCTCTGCCCAACAACATTCGCCTGCGTGATCCACCTGTGTTTTCCGGTCTCCGAGGCGATGATGTCGAAGACTGGATCAAGAACTACGACCTCGTCAGCGATTTGAACAGGTGGGACAATCCACACAAGTTGCGCAGCGTCCCATTTTACTTGTCCGATGTTGCGAAAACTTGGTTCTGGAACCACCACCCGGATCTTCCCGACTGGGACACTTTCGAGCAGCAAATTCGTCAGGTATTTGGTGCCCCTGCAGTTCGCACTGAGGCAGCAAAGAAGAAACTCGCTCAACGCACGCAGCTGCCGGGTGAATCTTACACCTCTTATATTGAGGATGTCCTTGCACTGTGCAAGCGCGTTAACACCGGCATGTCTCAAAACGACCAAATACGCCACATTATTAAAGGCATTAACACCGTCATTTTCATTTGTGATGAGTTATTTTTATGCCAGCTTTTAAAAAAGGGAGCCAACACCTTCGCGACGCATTTCATCCCTCTGCCCCCCAGCTCCCCTCGTTTATGAAACGACGTGAGATAATACTTCGCAGTTCGTTCGCAGTTGGATCATGTCTTTGTTGGGAAGTCTTCTTGACCTTCAGAGTACTTTGTTGTGTATAATAGTTGGCTTCGTTGTGCAGCACTTGTCGTGCGTGTTTGTTTGAGGCGTTCTGTGTCGTAGCAGGAAATGACCGTCTCGGTGGTACAGTAGCTCCGCTGCTCGCTTGCTGACCGCGAAAGTCCTTTGTTCAATCGCTGCCGTGGTGGTCTGATTTCGAGGGAGGCGAAATTTTTACTTAACTGCACGTCAATGAACAGCGCACACTACAAATATTTAAAAAAGGGCTGGTTATAATAAATTAACGATTTAAAAAAAGTCACAATAACAAGTTCCATACGGACCAGGCCAGCTCTTGGTGCACGTAGGGGAGTTGACGGGTGCCGCTGAAGGTCTCGCCGGCTTGGTAGACGACGAGGGTGCCCGGAATTGCAGCCGTCTCAATACGTTGCGCGGCTCACTCCATGCTCGTCGCCTACGCGAGACTCGCGACACCCACGACCGCACTTATTGTTGGCTGTACGTCAACTGCCTATTCCGATGCAGTCCAAACCTCTTCAGGGGCGTACACGTGCTCCCGTCTCATCTGGGAGTAATTTTCCTTTTTTAGACCGCCGGTGCCCCTTTCGGTGCAGGTGCAGGGAAGACGAGCCGGCGCCACGCTGGGTCGTTATAGTCGCCGGATGTCGTCCTCCCAACACAAAAGCGCCCCTCCTTGGAAGATGGGGCCCGCGGATGATCCGAAAATTGGAGTCGTTTGTGACAGGCACGTAGAACCCCAGAAGTTACTGTTATTAACAGTCTATTATGGTATAGCGTAACTGTCTACAGTTGTTACTGATACAAAACGGCGACGCTAACAGTCAAAAGTGGGATCCGTAAATAGTATATATAGACTATATATGCCGCTTCAAAGACGTGCCTCCCATTTACACTGAATTAGAATGAAAGGCCTAGCTCGTTAATTAGTGTGCATCATCGAAAAATGTACGCGCTGGCTGAAACATGGACTGGCGTCATTCCCCTTCCTTTTTCATGTCTTTAATCTCTTTTAATTCTTTTTAGGGGCGAAGTTCTTTAAGGCGTGGGTCTGTCCATCCTCCGTTGGTGTATATAGCCACCAGTGGCACATAACCGTTCAAGAGCGGGTATGTGTCATAGGGGATGTGAGATGGCGGTACTTGAAGTGTTCACTAGATGGACGCAAGGACGGACGGACAGACAGACTAGCAGACGGACGGACGGATGGATGCACGAACAAACAGACAGGCAGCTGGATGGACGGACTCACGGATGGACGCATGGACATACGGACGGACGCGTGGATGGACGCACGGATGGTCGCGCGGACGGACGGAAGCAAGAACGAACGAACGGATGGAAGCATGGACGGACTGACGGACGCTTCGTCCCATTCATCATCATTGACTCCGTGGATACGCTGTGATTTTTTTTTTTTTCAACCATGCTTTAGTTTATGATCGTTCGCGCGTTTTGCAGGAAATAACCGTGCCTCCTTTATTGGCAAGGCCAGTGGCTCGGCTTGGCCCCGCGCGCTGAAAAGCCGGATAACCGCTTGGTGTAGCCAGCGTAGCGTAAAATTAAGTTTCTTGGCCGCCGTGTACAGCGCCGCGGTCGCTTTACGCAATTCTCCCGTAGTCCGGCGGCCGCCGTTCGCTAATGTTTATTACGGCCGTGCGTGGTTCCCTTCTTTTTAAAGCGTGGTGTGTACGTATGTATGTATATATTTATACATACGATGTATATATAAAGGCGCGTTGCGCCATTTTCTCTCACGTCGTTAAGCGCGGAAAAGCGAAAGGTATACAATCTCGAATGACCGACACTGCGTAAAAGCGTGCCCCGAGATGGGCGTTGTCCACCTGCAGTGGCTCGTATACGCACGCGGTGTATAGTCGAATATCAATGTTTGGCCTTGTCGGTGCGGTGGCACCGCCCTTGTTCGTTTGTTTATTTTTCCTCAGTCTATGGCAAGTGTACCCACTCAGGTGAATCGGCCAAGAATGTTAAGTCTTCTCCGTCTTATTCTTCTACTCATCTCGTGGCTATTACCCAAAGCAGGGCATTGGTCGAGTAGTGGGTGAAGGTTTTTTTTTTTCAGTATTTTCTTTTGTATATTATTCGTATAAGCTATAGCATTAACCAATATAACGAATCTAAGTACGAACTGCTTGCTTGCTTGCTTTCTCACTGCTTTTGGTTCGTACCCTCTACTAGGGGGGGGGGGGGGGGTGTTGGCCACTAAATCGGTGGTTAATCTTTGGGAGCCCCGCCGCGATGATCAAGTGGCTAAGGTACTCGGCTGCTGACCCGCAGGTCGCGGGATCGAATCCCGGCTGCGGCGGCTGCATTTCCGATGGAGGCGGAAATGTTGTAGGCCCGTGTGCTCAGATTTGGGTGCACGTTAAAGAACCCCAGGTGGTCGAAATTTCCGGAGCCTTCCACTACGGCGTCTAGCTCTCATAATCATATGGTGGTTTTGGGACGTTAAACCCCACATATCAATCAATCTTAGGATATTGAAAAAAAAAATTTCACGCAGGAAAATGAATTATTCGGCTGTCTAAAGAATGTGAAAAAATTCGAAGGATGATAAGCTACCAGTAAAATACGAAGAAAACTATAATATCGAACGCAATTAATTATTCAGAAGAAGTCCAGATTGCTAAATTCTGATTGGGAATAACTCAAGAAATTATTGTTTCTCTCATATTCCCACTGCCATATTCTGGGGTCTGCTTTAAAGCTGAGCTCTCGCAAAAGTGGCGGTAATAGTATAAAAGTAAACAGTTCTTGAGATGCATAGCTCTTTCAGCTTTTTCGTTGTGCCAGGTAGTGCGAACAGGAACTATAGCATGAACCAGTGCGCGCTTTCTTCGTTCTCTTCAACCTCTGCTTCGCTTTACAACACGTGTGTTGATTGGTTGTTCGGTATAAAATACAAAAACAAATTACGCTGGATGAGTCTGTTACAGGACTAAAAGCCACGCGACTTAAGATCACGTGTGTCAATAAGTTTCTCGTACAGTCTACACTCTGGTACAGTCTACACATAAGCGCTTCTCCAGCGTCTGCGCGAATATATACAGTTGCGCACATTAAGTTTCATGTACACTCAAACGTCGTTATAACGAAGTTGCATCTTACCCGAAAAAAGTTTGTTATATGCGAAAATTTGTTATAAAGGTATATTCCTAACACACTATTGCAAGACGACATCCTTCATTTACTTTGTTATAACCGATATTTTGGTATATCGGAGTTCGTTATATGGAGGTTTGTGTGTATATCATTCAACGTGTATTTCTATGAGCGATTGTGTATTTTTCGAGAATACGCCCTGAAAATCGCGCCAATGTTCTGGCAAGCTCTTCTCGTGCGTTTGTTTATGACCCCCCCCCCCCCCCCCGCTGTTGTTCGTCGGTGTCCGGCTCGATGTTCAATGCGTCCTTCAAAGCGATCGACCTTATGTTGTCAATCTGCATGCCTTTTTCTTTTTTTCGCGTTCCGAACCACACACACACACATACACATCATCGCTCTCCATTTGTCTGTCGAAGTTTGCGCAGCAATTGTTCAACATGGGATAACGCTGATACAGTATACGGGTATAGATACGGTAGCTAGTCCTGGCAGGTTGAATATGTGTCGGAAGCTTATTAATTAACAGAGTCATTAAATAACTCACAAGCTCTCCCAATCTGTTCGCTTATGACCGACCCCCGTTGTTGTTCGGTGTCTGGCTCGCCGTTCAATGCGTCCTTTAAAGCGATCGACCTTGTGTTGTCAATCTGCTCCCCCCCCCCCTTTTTTTCCGCGTTCCGAACCACACACACAAACAGGCATCATCGCTCTTCATTTGTCTGCCGAAGTTTGTGCAGCTGCGTTGCTTTGATTGGCTGTCACTCATGCGGTGCGCGGTCGGATTTTTTTTTTTTCTCAGACCTCCACGCGGGGGCTTATAGATAGCACAGTTTTGACGAGCGTGTTGTGTGTGCGGTAGGTGTGTCGAGTCATGCTTGAGCTGTCGGATTCGATCTACTCTGAAACGTGCTCGCGCCTGTCGGCTCAAAGGTGAATCGATGCCGTAAGACCGACTGGCTTTCTGAGCCCTTCAGTCAGTCTTCGTTTCAACGATGATTGTTGTAGTCCCCAAGGTCGAACACTTTGTTTAAGCTTACGTTTACAGTCTTCTTACGCCGCACTATACTATACTCAACTTTAATCGCATTGGAAGGCTATAGTGAACTGTGGTAGCCGTTTTTTTTTTTCATTTAAAATTAAGATAAATTAGATTGATTGATTGATTGATTGATTTATATACCTATGCGCCGCTTTGGCTCTTTCGAATGTCGTCGATGTATTGCGTTCATTGAAGTATTATATATTTTGACTTATTGGTTGATTGATTGACATTGAAAGGGACAGCTGTGGCTCTTGAACTTCTCGCTTGACTACGTAATTTATGCAACGCACCTAACAGGTGCAACGTTTTTATTGAATGACTTTGTTTATTAATTAGCTTCTGACGCATATTCAACCTGCCAGGACTAAAAAAAACAAATCTTCCTTAACTAGCTACCGCATTTATACCCGTATACTGTATCAGCGTTGCCCCATGTTGGAACAATTGCTCTTCCCTTCTCTCTCTCTCTCTCTCTCTCTCTCTCTCTCTCTCTCTCTCTCTCTCTCTTTCTGGCTCGTAGTTGCCCCAACGTCCGTGCACCCACACGTCTTCTAGAATTAAGATACCGGCGTTTCAGAGAATGAAAAAAAAAAACGAAAAAATTGCGGCAGGCAGTCTAGCAGGAATTAAGAGCAGGAAACGCGCACATCAGCGAAGCCACGTGCTCGGACTGGACGTGGTTCGACCTTGAATGCCGGCCAGTGCGGATGCCGATGCAACGGAACGAGAATTCGCGAAAAAAAAAGCACTAATAAAATAATGCCGGAGATGGAAGACGGGGGCGAACGTGCTTCGAAAAATAAAAGAGACGCTCGGACCGACCGAGTGGCCTGTTAAGCCTATGTAGCCCCTTGTAGGGCAGTTACTCGTATGTGTATATAGACGTTTCGCTGCGCCGCGTAGCGGTCATTTCACGAGTGTACGGTGGAAAAGGTAGTCTGCGCTTTCCGCGTGCTAAGTACTGTCGCATGTCTGTAGTTAACGTCTTCGCGCTGTTGTACTGAAAGAACTGTATTTAGAAGCTGCATGTTTTCAAGTGGAAAGAGAAGAGAGAGAGAGAGAGAGAGAGAGAGCTTGGCATTGCGTAGAAAACGGCCCATATGGGCACAGTGATGTTCCGTGCAGGGAGTTTTCCCCTTTCTGGGGAATTTTCGCCTGTCATTTTGAGCCAAAGGGAAAAAGGAAATCTTCCTGGTGTGGCAGGGAATTTCAGGAATCGTTCTTGTTTGTTGTTATGTGGGGTTGAACGTCCCAAAACCTCCATATGATTACGAGAGACGCCGTAGTGGAGGGCTCCGAAAATTTCGACCACCTGGGGTTCTTTAACGTGCACCCAAATCTGAGCACATGGGCCTACAACATTTCCGCCTCCATCGAAAATGCAGCCGCCGCAGCCGGGATTCGATCCCGCGACCTGCGGGTCAGCAGCCGAGTACCTTAGCCACTAGACCACCAAGCCGGGGCTATTTCAGGAATCGTTAAAATTCTCCCCTGATGACCGATAATTAGCGGTCACGGTGCACCTTCATTTGCTCTAATCGGTTCTGGCGCACGCATCACGCATGTATAGCCTTTGAGATTTGTTTCTGATATTTAGCGGATTCTGGTTCACTATTGGTGTTAGACTTGAAGCCCGAAATGTGCGGCGTACTAACAGTATATGAAATAATAAAGTCGTGCTTTTTGTTGTGCGGCACTGAAAGGGCCTAGTCATGATTTCAAAAGTCGCCAGTACGTCTCAGGCACGTGTAATTATGGTATACGTGTGTGCGCGTGGATGGTATAGCGGAATTTATAGCACTGTTGTGCAGGAAATTTCCCTGGGAATTTCGTCAACGTATGCAGGGGAAAATCCCCGATATATAGGGAATTTTCGTGTCTCTGAATGGGGAATTCTTTGGCGTAGTACGGAACATCACTGTACGGGCATGCGCATGGCCCAAGGAATGCGGTTGGCGGAGTGTAATTGAAGAACAGGCATGAGGTGGTTGTGCGTCGTCCTGCTGGCTGTTCGTTTCCCACGGAGTTGTTAAAAGGCGTGACACACACAGACCCACGCGTGGTGCTCGTATACTACGTGTTGCCGTTGCCAATTTGTCAAGTCAAGTCAAGACAAGTTTATTAAATAGTTCAGTTGAGTTACATGGTTAGTGTTATTACAGCAGGAGGTCCCAAAGTTTCAGAGAAACTGACAGGAAGACCTTTTATGGCTACATGGATGGGGTAATTACAAAAAATACAGCAATAGTATACGGACTTGTGAGTAATAATGAATAATCTTGAATAACAATAAAAATACGATCAATACACAACATAATGGTAATACTCACTATTGAAAAATAACAAGGGAATATTCAAAAGCAAGTGAAGACAAAAAACAATATCAATGAACTCTATGTGACAAATGCAACACGTTTCATTATCAGTGTTATCAATTATACAAAGGCAAATTGAAGTAGTAAAACAGCACAGAACTGTGGATAAATAGTCTGGCCTCTCGCGTTGCCCCGTTCCTTACGATACACAACTCGGCAACCACTCTTATACTCTATGGCGTGCCTCTCGAACGACAACCTGTAGCCGAAATGCACGCTTTCGCGTCCTCGTATCATGAATGTATCTTGGGAAGGTTCTGCAGCTGTATTTGACAGTGGAGCTCTGAATAACTCCAGGTGGTCGAAATTTCTCGAGCCCTCCACTATACGGCGTCTCTCATAATCATACAGTGGTTTTGGGACGTTAAACTGCACATGTCAATCAATCAACAGTAGAGCTCTCCGACGAGCTCGGAGAAGAGCCATCAGTCTCAAACTGAAATTACCATAATCAAGAACCGAAACGTGCTCTCTTCATCCTCTCCATCTTCCACAATATATATATATATATATATATATATATATATATATATATATATATATATATATATATATATATATATATATATATATATATATATATATATATAGAGAGAGAGAGAGAGAGAGAGAGAGAGAGAGAGAGAGAGAGGAGGAGGAGAGAGTAAACCTTGATTGGGTCCTGCAAAACGGGATAAAAGGCGCACCTGGCTGATCCACGACGGGGACCGAGACAGGTCTTTGTGTGTACCGCACGTTGGCCTTCCGCTCAGTGTCACGTTGGCATTAGACAAGTCATTTCTTTCGCCTCCACAAAAATAGCGCAGACGATTTGAATAAGCAGACGCGGTTCGCTATATACGTGCTGTATTGATGTATAGAGTGACGCAAGGAACCTTCGCTTCTCGGTATAGCAGCAGCCGCGGGGGGCTGTAAAGGCACTCATTTGCTCGTGTAATAATATAAAGTGTGTGTGTGTGTGGGAAGGGGGACTAACGTAGGCGTTGAGTATATATATATATATATATATATATATATATATATATATGCACACGCACACGGATGCCTTTGTCAGAGCGTGACTGCAGAGCAAAGTACAGCCCCGTGCCTTTCTTTTATACCGTCTCTGGAATGACCGTCGCAGTGCGATGGTGAGGGGAGGTGTGCTGGCAGCGGCTGCGTTCAACGTGCGCGACCCGCTTTTATGCAAATGAGCCGCGGGGATAATGCGCGCGCAGTGAAAAGCACCGGCCTTGAGACGCGAATCTCGTGCCTGCATGTGTACCCCCTCGCTCTCGTCGCTCGCCAATGTGGCAGTATATAGAATGGTTAAGTTCGGTGTTAGGGGCGTTTATTTATTTATTGTTTTTATTTTTTTATTTGTGTGTTTGTGTGTGGGTAGAGGGGAGGAGACTAAGTGAGTGAGTGAATGAACGAATGAATGAACTTGTCAGTGATTGATAGAGTGAAAGAGCGAGTCAGCGAGCGAATCAGTTCGTGATTGACAGGGTGAAGTGGTGAGTTAAGGAAGTGAGTGTATACGAGTGAATGGATGAATGAATTCATGAATGAGTGAGGGACTTAGGCAATCGGTGAGTGAGTGAGTGAGTGAGTGAGTCGTCAGTTACGTCGTTGTATACGCCCATCTAACTAAACCCACTAGCGATGGAAAATATTTGAAGAAGAAGAAGAACAAACAAAAGACAAAACGAAATACCAGTTGAGCGAGAAACTCGGAGGAATTTGTTTTCCTGGCGGAGGCGGTATTGGCATGACTCAGTTCGGCATGTATACGTTACTTCTATACCCAGCGAATCGACGCCATAACGTAGGAATGTGCCGCCGCTTGTGCTTCGTGGAAGACTCGGAAGGAATGCTTTATGCGGTTTGTTTGATTCGTTTCGTGGCTCTCTGTAACGGTCAACCTCGGTATTTTTTAGCGAGGCGCTGGGCTATCTTACATCTTGTTTTCTTGAATGCGGTGAGTGTTTACGCAAATGAGGCGAGACACTGACTCGTGATTAGTGCTTGGAGTGTGAAGGTATCGAAAACGAATCACGTGCCAGCATTCCCTTTTGGAGACGATAATCTTTCTTGAGGAACGCAGAAATTTTGTTCTATCTATCTATCTATCTATCTATCTATCTATCTATCTATCTATCTATCTATCTATCTATCTATCTATCTATCTATCTATCTATCTATCTATCTATCTATCTATCTATCTATCTATCTGTCTGTCTGTCTGTCTGTCTGTCTGTCTGTCTGTCTGTCTGTCTGTCTGTCTGTCTGTCTGTCTGTCTGTCTGTCTGTCTATCTATCTATCTATCTATCTATCTATCTATCTATCTATCTATCTATCTATCTATCTATCTATCTATCTATCTATCTATCTATCTATCTATCTATCTATCTATCTATCTATCTATCTATCTATCTATCTATCTATCTATCTATCTATCTATCTATCTATCTATCTATCTATCTATCTATCTATCTATCTATCTATCTATCTATCTATCTATCTATCTATCTATCTATCTATCTATCTATCTATCTATCTATCTATCTATCTATCTATCTATCTATCTATCTATCTATCTATCTATCTATCTATCTATCTATCTATCTATCTATCTATCTATCTATCTATCTATCTAGTTGTCTGTCTGTGTGTCAAAAAGGGAAATGATTAGCCACACGGCCAAAGTTTAACCACTTGCTCGACGCCGAGCCATCTTGAACTGGTGGCTGCGTTCATCCTTGCGATCACAGTCGATCAAAAAAAATCAAATAATGAGCATATCTTAGACGCTACATCAATACGTAAGTATTAGGCGACGTGTTATTTAACTATAATATACGTAGATACGAAATTTTAAAGACCTTAGGGTTTCTCAAGCTTCGTGAAAATGCGACACTATGCACGAAAGAAGGCCAACCAAAAACTTTCGTCTGTCGACATTCGCAGCGAAGTACACAGATACGCAGTCATTTGTTGTTGTTGTTTTACCACTGGAGCCGCTGTTTATAGGGGTAGGATACGGAGAATGTGGTGGTTTGTGAGTGCGGAGAAGCTATAATGAAGAATCTATAGAAAATATACTACGTCGAAGCGCCTAAGCGCTAGCACTGTAATTTCTCTTCAGATTTTGTCAGCATACCCGTAAATTGCTTGGGATGATACCTGCCGCATCCTGAACGCATCGATATACCCGTAAAAACTCCTCTTAGTGTTTTTCTGTATCTTTAACTAAGTTCGTCAAACGCAACGTTTGAAGTACGCATCTCTTAACCGCTGTTGTGGGAAAATTGAAGGGGATGAAGGAAAATAGGAGGAAAAGAACGGCAGGAAGGTTAACCAGCCTATAGGCAGCCGGTTTGCTACCCTGCGCACGGGAGGGGGATGGGGGAGATGAAAGATAGAGAGGGAAGAGAGATAAACACTGCACATTCGGCAGCACACGCGCGCACACTCGGTCATGGCCCAGTCTTGTCTTTCGCGGTGTGTGACATTGCTGTTACGGCCGCTTGTTAAAGTCCGTGTAGCGTAGGAATTCCAACAGAGCTTTTGTCGCCTTCTGTTGCAATGTCTTCCACCGCGAGCACTTGAAAGAATAGTGTGCACAGTCATTTGACTGTTGTCGATGCGCGCAAAAACGGACGCCAGTGACTGTCTCTAGATGTCATACAACGGAAAAGTTGAAATCTACAGCAGGAGATACTTTGGTAGATCCCTTTTCGTGATGAACACCGGAGCCGCACGTTTCACTGCCGTCTGTACAAAGTCTTTTTTTCTTCTTTAAATTTCGTTTACTGCAATGGCAGTCGAAAAAGTTACGAACTCGTTTATGACGCAATCGTCGTCGCGTCCTTTTTGGCCATGTACGCAGTAGACGTCAGTGTGTTTGTCTCTTTCTGCGTAAATTAATTTACGAAAATTCTGATGTCCGCGTTGACTGTCGCCTGTTGCTTTCCCCGTGCCTCGCTTGGATTCTAATTTGTGCAATCCCAGCGTTTTTTATGTGTGAATTCGATTCGCACCTGCCACATGTATTGTAACGCAATGAAGTGCTTTGCATTATGATTTTGGCTCTTTAAAATGCTTTTAGTTGTTCCTTTCCTCCGATTTCTGTGCTCGATTCATTTCCTTTTCTTTTTTTTTCTCGCTTCATTCTTGCACCATTTCTTTTATCGCGTGTTATGTTTCGTTCTGTTTTCATCTTTTTGAATCCTTACTAAGGTGTGGAGCTGTTCAATCGCACCCAAAAATTTAATTAACTAAATGAACTTCGGGTAGCTTCATACGACGTCGGGGCGTATGGATGGATGTTGGGAGCATCTCTTTTCTTTGAGAGCGACGGCTAACGCCACGAAGTTCTTTGTAGTCCTCACTACACGCTCTGTATACTTTGCAAAGTTTGCACTTACGAGCGGCCAATACTGACCTTTTTTTTTTCATTTTCGCTGACCTCTACTGAATATCCGTTCACCTTTCCGCAAAGTGTGTTTAATAATATTAACAACAACAACAACAACAACAACAACAACAACAACAACAACAACAGTAATAATAATAATAATAATAATAATAATAATAGTAACTAGGGATTAACGCCTCAAGCTCACATTTTTATTGTGAGGGACGTCATAGTGGAGGGCTTCGAGCACCTGGGGTTCTTTGACGGGCACATCCCAGAACTGTCTCCTTGACTGGCGGACGGATACGTCGATGTTCAAACGACGACGGCGCCACTATGCGGACCTCGATTTCCGAAACCAGGAAGTCCGCGCGCGTTGTCCACAGAGAAAGGCGTGACGTAACAACGTGGCCGGCCCGCGTTGGGCAAGGTCGGTCGGCTCGAGGACTTTTTTTTTTTATTTTCGTTGGCAGTCTCTCCCTTCACCTTCTCCTCCTTGATGATCGAGACGTTGAACTCTCCCTCACGAGCGACCTCTGGCCGCCACCGGAGGCGGTGGTCACGAAGAGAATGACGGAACGGTCTCCGTCAACCGGCGCCGCCTGTGACATGCTTCGCGAGGAAAACACCGCCTAGAGGGAAAGAACGAGAGAGAGAGAGAGAATAGCTAGAGACGCCGCCTAGATATTGAGGAATAGAGATAGAGGAGAGAATAGATAGAGACACTGCTTAGAGGGGGAGAGAGGGAGGAATAACTAGAAACACTGCTTAGAGAAGCAAAGAGAAAGAGAATAACTGGAGACACCGCCTAGATGGTGAGAAATCCGTCAACCGACGCCGCCTGTGACATTTTCACGAGGAAAACACTGCATAGCTGGAGACACCGCCTAGATATTGAGAAAGAGAGAAAGATGGGGGAATAGCTAGAGACACTGCCTAGAGAGGGAAAGAGAGAGAGAGAGGTAATAACTAGAGACACCGCCTAGATAGTGAGAAAAAGAGAAACAGGGAATAGCTCAACTCGGGAACAACCTTCTGTGGCAATGAAGGGAAAGGCTACCTACGGAATCAAAATGGGCGCATGCCGCTGCTGAAGGACGTAGTCCCACGAATGTGGATGTGTTTTTTTGCGTGGAAATTGTGAAAACCACGTTATTTTATTTTCTACGAGATACTGTTGATAAAGAGGCACGAACCAATGAGGTAATATGAATGTTTTTTTTTTTGCTTTATAAAGTGTTATTTCGCGTTGTTGCTCGTCTGAAAAAAAAAAAAAAAACGTAGCGCGTTTCAGGTGCACCTCACAGTCGAAACGGCGTATTCGCCTTTAGGTGAGCCGGCGTCGCCGTCCAGCTATCTTAGACGACTTACCAAGGGAGCTTGTGGTGAATTTCGCTCACAAGTGGCTGTGCAAGCAGACGTAGTAGGTTCTATGCAGTGACGTTATTTGAACGCGGCCGTCATTCGAAACGCGAGCCGAAACGGACTATACTTCGCGGAGGAATAGTATACACTATAGCTCCGCCTTCGTAGCTTTCCCTTCATTGCCACAGAAAGTTGTCCCCGAGTATAGAGACATCGCCTAGAGAGAGTGAGAGAGAGAAATGGAATAGCTAGAGGTTGTGACGGGTTAGACGGGCTTACAATTAAAAAGTAGAAGTGTAGCTTTCAAGTTTGCTATATGGGCAGTAGACAGCGTGCAGAGATAAGAGAAAATTGGGTGGGGGGGGGGGGTATCCTTACGCTTCGCGTTTTAAGAGCTGAACGCGATAGCAATGATAGTGATCGTCGTGCCTACTTCAACCGCTTAGTGCATACTTATCATTGTATGATGTTGCTCGAGAACTTTAAACTGTGGATTACTACAACGTAATCGATAAAGTTGAAAGTGGCTTGGGTCAGTGAAGCTTTCGAATATTGCTACATTCTATGTGGTGGTTAGCATGCATTGAACCACCATTAATTATGCGCGCCAGATGTTTTCGAACTTGATATTCGCACACTACGTAGTTTTCAGGGAATGCGCGCAGTAACCTGTCGACATTTTGTAACGGATGGGCCGACTTTAACAAACGAAGGCGTTATAAGAATCGCATGTTCTAGTTATGCAGCACTAAACTTCTGATTATGCAGTACGTATTCAGCACTGAAACTCGTTAGTAGAGAATTACGGTGCTCCGCGCGTTGCGTCTGTAACGGCGTTACGTTCGTATAACGACGCTGCGCCTATAGCGTGCGTTAGTGGAAGGTCTGCGCATGCGCCATTCACGGGAAGCGGAGCGTTCTTATACGTGCGCAATGCCGTTACCGACGTAACTAGCTATAACTACTGGGGAGCTAGTTTGAGTGCCACGTGCTACTACTTAACAAACACACACACACACACACACACACACACACACACACACACACACACACACACACACACACACACACACACACACACACACACACACACACACTGAAGAAGGTTAAAAGTACGCTAAATAGAAATAGAAACAATTACTCAATTTAGATTGAAAAACTGCATTGTGAGACCTCTGATGCCATATGTTTCACTATCTTAATTCCATTATTAACGGAGAGAGATCAAGGTTGAAGTGCTTCATTTTTAAGTTTCGCGCTAAAGTATGAACGCGTGACGTGATAAATTTCCGAAAATGTATTTCCGACATTTTCGTGGCTTGGTGATATTTTCAGAAACTTCGTGTGCTAAGTCTATGACACACACAGATGACAATGTACTTCGTTGTCATCGATGGGAGACTATACCTAAGACTCAGTATAGATGCCTTCGAAATTTCTTACGTCAAGGTGTTTTGTGAGCAAATCTCGGGGTTGCGTCTCCACCCGTAATCTCGCGCTTTTTCTGGGCTTGCCAGGCGTCGAGTGAGAGTCTGAATGGTGGTTTCGTGGTTGTGAAATCGTGCTTTACTAATACCCGAAAAAAGCGTTTGGCTTTTCAGTGTCTCTTTAACGTAAAGGTCAAGTAGGTAATAGGTTAACATTCTGAAAGGTATAGCGGTTCTGATTAGGTGCGAAACAAGACAGGTAAGAAGAGGGTTAAACGCGCGTACAGTGTGTACTACACACAGGCGCTTCATCGCACTCGGCGACTGGCTGCCGCTTTCACTTTCGCGTTGTTCGCATTCCAGCGGCTTTCGTAGAGAGGAACAAGGATGGGCGCTTGACGCTGCTGCCGCCGCCACCACCACGACGATGCGTGAGGCTCGCTGGGAAAGGAGGAACTTCGGGGCGAAGCGCTGCTCAGATCGAACGAGGTCACTTCACCGATCTCTCCAGCTTATTATTATACAAGCTCGAAAAGGAGAAGAAGCTCTGTAAGGAGGAGAGGGTGCGTCGAGAATGGCGGCGGCCATATTGTTCGTGCCGTAACGGATAATGCCTCCTTCGTCTTGTTCTACACCCTCACTCTCACATTCTCTCGAGTTCATTCCTTCTTCTTTTTCTTCTTCTTCTTTCTTTCTTTCTTTCTTTCTTTCTTTCTTTCTTTCTTTCTTTCTTTCTTTCTTTCTTTCTTCCTTTTATTTAATGAATGACTCCCTTCTGGCCGTGAGAAAAAGGCCGACACGTTCGCTAAGGAACGCGGTCGCCTCAGCAGCGCTCTCTGTGTGAAGCTTGTGATACGTGACGACTTCTCTATTGGAGTCTTTCTTCCATCGTCGCCTCTTCGCAGCGCACCTTTCTTTTTTTGTTCCTATTATTGTTTCGCATTCTGCGTTATTGCTATTTTACTCTCTCTCTCTTTCTCTCTTTTTTTCACACGTTCACACGTAGACGCGTGCTCGGGCACCATCTCTGCACT
The DNA here is from genome assembly GCF_043290135.1 of Rhipicephalus microplus. Lineage (NCBI taxonomy): Eukaryota > Metazoa > Arthropoda > Arachnida > Ixodida > Ixodidae > Rhipicephalus > Rhipicephalus microplus. The sequence continues at coordinate 190,023,483 of NC_134705.1, forward strand.
TTCGTGCGCGTGCGCAGAACATTGACTTTGGCGGCGTTACACGAACGGGAACAATGACAACGCAGCCGTTATTTTCCGTTTGGGAACGGGTAGCCAGCAGCGTCTGTTTTTTTTTTTTTTTTTTGATAGGGGGAGGGAGGGGAAGGAGGGCGGGTATTATGTTTGGACACTTCCGAATTGCGCCATCTTGTTTAGTTCGCCATCTTGTTTAGTTCGCCATCTTGTTTAGTTCGCCATCTTGTTGAGGTCGCCATCTTGCCTACTCTCATTGGCCCTGCATAATGGCTGCTGCGACCTCTCTGGTTGGCTGTAAATGACGCCGTCACGGAACTTGACAACGTGGCGGTATTCGATAATTTGCTGAACGGCAATTCTTTGGTGCACCGCGAATCTTGCCCACTTTTCGTACGCGGACGGAGTGTAATATCTGTCCCACGATTATTTGTTTCGCTTATGGTTTCGTCGAGATAGCTAGTGTTAGTGGTTGTAGTAACAATTGATGACGATATCGAATATGTTGAAGCTGCAGGCGTTTTCGTTGCGTCTAATCTCGTCACCAGATTCCTTTTTGTTGCAGACTCGACTTAACCGTTTAACACGGGTGTTGCATATCCTACACAATGCTGAACATAATATTGTACACTGCTGGCCGATATTTTACGTTATGTATAAAGCCGGCGGCATGCATCGTAGCAGATTAACAGTTTGCCTTGACCTCTTCATGCCCTCATTGGGCGCCAGGCAGTAATTGCGCCGGCGGGTTATTGTTATTGCCCTTCGATCGCGGCTCACTCTATGTGATAAAGGAGTGCGTTCGAACAACGACGAGAAAGAGATCATTACGCCTTGGACCGTTTTCCCGAGTCTTCGCGTCTATCTGGCTCGTGACCTCTGACCCCACGCCGAGCTGCTACTTGGATGTTCCCGAACGGCCATCTGGGTCAGCCGCTTCGTGCCGTCTGCTAGCTGCCTGGTCTCCTTCCGCGGCCGTCGTCTGCTGCTTGAAGACAGAAGTAAATGAAAGTAACATGAAATGTCGAGGGGCAGCTACGCGCGGGTGACTTATGTGTCCGGCGCGCCGCCGTCGACTTTTGAAGGCACCGAAGTCCCCTCCTCTTCTTTACGACGTCTCCGGCAGCGCATGCCACCAGCGGTTCCGATCGTGCGTTGCGAAAAGGGGCGTCCGCTGGCGAAACGGCGTTAGGCCTAACACCACGCGTAGCCTCCTTGTTCTTTTAAAATTGTTTTTGTCGTCTGCCACGCGTGGAACGCAGGCGTCGTCTGCTGCGGAGTTTCGGGAAATATATGTGTACGCGTGTTCCTAGTAGAACGTGTACCGCCGGTGGTACGCAAGAGTCACGTGGTACTCCAGACGTCACGACATTGGGAGAGAGGAAACTCGAGAAAGGAGGAAGGAAGGAAAATGACACGGATACGTATCTGTATACTGGAGTGCTGTACTATCGGTTGGCGTGTTAATAGGGCAGTGGTGGTGGGATATAGCGTGGCCTTGTGTTGTAAAGTAAGGAACTTGCGCAACTCGGCGAATTGTTATTTTGAATTTGACACATGCGTTGCCTATACTTATTTACGGCTAGAATACAAGGGAGTGCTTGAGAAAAAAAGACTAAAAATGCTATTATTTGAAGCATAAGGAAACTACGATCGCGAACTCAACGACAACGCAACTTTAAGATGACCTGTCGTTCTAAACCATAGACGCCAAAGGTCACCTTGGTGTCCCTCTGCTAGCCACTTTAAAGTAAAATTTCAATCAATTCTTCATATTTCGTCTGGAGAAAAGGTATAGTAAAGCGGATTTCCGTAGCACTGGTGGTGATTCTGTTCCCCGCGCTAAGATTTCTTTTTTTTTTTCAATTTTCGAACAAATATTTCACGCAAATGCACACACGAGCATACGTAGTACGCATGGTTAAAACATCCCACTCCCCCATACTCCCCCCCCCCAAAAAAAAAATTGCCGACGCCCCTGACCCTTACTACTACTACTATTACTACTACTACTACTACTACTACTACTACTACTACTACTACTACTACTACTACTACTACTACTACTACAATGACCGTAGACACCCCAAGCCGCGCCATTGCCCTCTCAACCCCACCCTTGCTCTGTCCATGCCACCGTACAACTCTAGCCACCGTAACAGCTATATGGTCCACACATCCTCAAGACAAAAAAAAAAAAAAAAATCATGTCGACGCCTATGACTGCTGCACTACCCGTACCTACTACCGCGTATACTACTAAGTTACGAGTAACTGTCCGAAAAATTCTGTTGGCGTCATAACTTATTTATGTGATTGCTTGTGCTATAAGGGCTTATTTGTTTGTCCTTTTCTCTGTCTTTAGCACTTCGCTTATTTTTTCCCCCTTTTATTTTTCAAATGTTTCTATAATGACCTTGTTTATTTATTCCGTCCATGGATGTTTACTGTTTTTGTGTTTTTTAAGTTAGTTCATTCATGGATGTATACCACGTTTTTGTGTGACCACTGTGAAGCTGCCCAGTGTATGAGGTGGCCAGGTTCCCCTCAAGCTGCTCAATGCAGCTTTTTTTTTTTTTGCCTGGTCATCCTCGCAACTTGTTGTTGTGAATAAACAATTCAATTCAACTATCTCGCTTCTGGTCGCTCACCGAACCCCTAGCAAAGTTAGCGAACCCTCGACGGTGCTCGGGGCTTCATCCAATTCCATTCCACGAGGCGGGTATGACGTGTCCCACGATGATGCCCGCCTCACTTCTTCTTGAGTGAATGCTGCCTCGTCCCCGCGAGCTTTCCTCGTGCGTTCGTTCATCGGGCAGGGCTTCTCGTTCTTCTCTGCCGGCCGAAAGACGAGGTGATGTTGGCATCGCAGCAAATGTGACCGGCACGATGTACGGGCTTCTTCTCTCTTCTTCCTCCTCTTCTGCTGCTGCTGACGAGAAAGAGTGGACGTAGTAAAGTGCGTGGTGGCCGGAGGAATTCCGGTTCTGCGGCGCGGCTCGTCGTCGTCTTATCGCCGCCGACAGTTCTAGTTCGAGCGGCGTCGTGGGCCACCATGTGGTCCGGCCGGCGGCCAAACTGGTTTCTGCATGCTCTCTTGGCGGCAACCAGAACGAACTCGTGTCCCCCCGTGCGTTCCTGTGTGTGTATGTATGTATGTATGTATGTATGTATGTATGTATGTATGTATGTATGTATGTATGTATGTATGTATGTATGTATGTATGTATGTATGTATGTATGTATGTGCGTATGTATGTGCGTATGTATGTGCGTATGTATGTGCGTATGTATGTATGTATGTATGTATGTATGTATGTATGTATGTATGTATGTATGTATGTACGCATGTATGTATGTATGATGAGTATGTTGTCTGATTCAAGCTGTAGATCGAGACAAGATACACGCACACAATACCTCATTCATTTCATTTCATTTTATTATACTGTCAGCCCTATTTGGGCTATAACAGGGGTGGAAAAAAAACCAATGCGCATACAGAAAAATAGGTACTCCCTGTACAACTTCTATTATACATGACAATGAATGACAAGAAATAGCCAAAGCACTCTGCTCTTGAGGACATAGAATGACCAAAATATAAACTATACATCTTTATACACGACATTTTCTAAGCCCTTCAAGAAAGAAGGTAGAAACATAGAAATTTCTTTAGGCCCTTCAAGAAAGAAGGTAGAAACATAGAAACATAGAAAGAACATAGAAATTTCTCGAGGTACCTCATGCGTTCGCCGAAGATGTCTCCTAGGTGAAACACGTGTTACTCTTGTATTGTTTCTTTAGAGTATCACAAAAAGACACTTTTCGAGCTACAACGGGGATGAGTGGAATCAATTCTTCTCGACGGCGTCGCTGGGCGTTGAACTCGATGTTCGACTTGTGTACCTGCATATTTCCTTTCATTGAAAATAATAATAGTAATAAGGACTCGCGCTTTCTTAATCGCTCGAATGGCCGTAAAGGCATGTACTACGCGTGTGCCTCTGTCGTGTCTGGTCACGTGACGTCGCCGGAAACCGAAAGGGTGACAGTGGAAGGAGGGGGTGAGTCAATTTCTTTCGCGGGTGCGGGTAATTCGTCTTCGTCGTCGCGTGCTTGCTTCTCTCTTGGACAATTGGCGGCGGACAGGTTGGTTGGCGGGATAGTCCGCGCAACGGGATGCCGCAACGGCTCGTGTAGTAATCGTCGTGCGTGGAGGTCTAGACACCGTCAAGGACACTCTCTCGATTCTTTCTCGCGTCTCCAGGTCCCTTTCGTCACCCCCGTCGAATCTTTGGCACGTATTGTTTCCTTTCTCGAGTCTGGATGAAACGGAGAGTGAGTCAGCAAATGCCAGACAGAGTGGGGAGGAGAGCAGAACCACTGAATGAGTGAGTGGAGTTAGTGAGTGGAGTGGGTGAGTGGAGTTAGTGAGTGTTTGCATTGAGTGAGTAGAGTTAGTGAGTGTATGAAGTGAGTGAGCGAGTGAGTGTGTGGAGTGAGTGAGTAAGTGGAATGAGGGAGTGGGTGAGTGGAGTTAGCGAGTGTTTGAATTGAGTGGAGTTAGTGAGTGTTTGAATTGAGTGGAGTTAGTGAGTGTATGGAGTGAGTGAGTGGAGTTGGTGAGTGTATGAAGTGAGTGGAGTTAGTGAGTGTATGGATTGAGTGAGTGGAGTGGGTGAGTGGAGTTAGTGAGTGTATGAAGTGAGTGGAGTTAGTGAGTGAGTGGAATGAGGGAGTGGGTGAGAGTGAATGAGTGATTCCAATCAACTATGACAGGTATGACCACCCGTGTATAGGCACCTAAAACCCATAACTGAACGGGAGGAATGGCCGCTGGTGTAGCTCATGTCCGAAGGTCGCTAGTTCAGTACCTGCCAGCGGCGCGTTGTCTGTTCGTCCACTTTACTCTCCTCACATCTGTGTCCCAATACAATTAAAGCAGTGCAATTAACGCTTACATTTAAAACACTTAAAATTACTTTTAAAACAGCACAGCTAACGTCCCCTTGGCTTCACTTATCCGCCAGTTTTCGTTAAGGTTGTGCTTAACTCAGAAACGAGCCCTCAGTAATGGTCGTTCTTTACAGGATCGCTTATATGTGCACCTAAAGAACTGAAGTCGGGTGGGAAAGCTTGTGTCTATCGCCTGGAATCTCTCTCTCTACCTCCCACCCATTTTATGACGTAATTTTAACGCGTGGCGTGAAGGGCGGCTTACCTTTGATTGATATGTGGGGTTTAACGTTCCAAAACCACGATATGATTATGAGAGACGCCGTAGTGGAGGGCTCCGGGAATTTCGACCACCTGGGCTTCTTTAACGTGCAACCAAACCTGAGCACAGAGGCCTACAGCATTTCCGTCTCCACCGGAAATGCAGCCGCCGCAGCCGTGATTCGATCCCGCGACCTGCGGGTCAGCAGCGGAGTACCTTAACCACTATAGACCACCGCGGCGGGGCGACGGCTTACCTTTAATCACGCGCAGTGTGATTTCTAGCATGTGTATAGACTATTTTACGGGGGGGGGGGGGTTAAGTGCCGGCGTATTGGGCCGTTAACCTTTGTGTTTTGCATGTTCAACTACTAAACGAACATTGTTACAGTAGACGTCGCAACATAAAAAGAACAACAAGAAAACGTTGGCTCAGCAGCTTAACATGGCGGCACCTACATGTCTTAAGCATATAGTCTATATATGGCGATGTTCTATAAGGGAGTCGCGTAAACCGTGGGCGTTAGGGGGGATCCAGCCCCCCCCCCCCCTCCCTCCTCGCATGCAGGTGTTGGCGGGGTACTATGGATGTCCACGAAAGCTCAAGAAATGTTGCATCTTTGCGAATTATCAGGAAAAAAAAACGCTGCTTTTATTTTCATTTGATTGGGGCTGCCCGAATAACAATAGCATATTAGTTATACAATAGAAATTCGCTGAAACCTACTTATGAGTGTCACTTGAAAACTAACTTCGCCATGCAACGTACGTTTAAGCTGTTTACCTATAGTGCTGTTTTCCATATAGCCTGGTACCGCTGTTGTTTGTTTGTTTGTTTTTCCTTTCGATCGATGAGCGATTACAATTTGGGTATATAGTAGAAAAGAAAACCTACATTTATAAAATTAATATGGCCGCCATGCAAAATCTCTTCTCGTGATTTTCCTGGATTTACGTCACCGGTGTAAGGACAGTGAATACGTTTGAAATTTGGGGCTCCTATTATTGATAGTACTACGAGGTGGCATCGCGCGGATGATACAAAGAAGGTGGTGACGAGGTCACAGCATAAGCTAAGTTGGAGTGGACGGTGGATTCCGAGTGTGTGGGGCAGCCGCTACACGTATACCGCGGCCTCGAAGGCGAAGTGATGACGACGACTTTCGGGGCGTGGCTGGCCCGCGGCCTGCTCCACGTGCGTCCACCGCTTCCGCGTTTGTACAGAGCTCGTACGAGTCTTCGTTGTGGTACGGTAAGTTGGGTCACTTGGTTAGGATCCATCGTGAACTTATTTACGGCGCAACACCAGAAAAACACAGGACAGGGAAGGAGCAAGAGAGAAAGAAGAGACGGCGCTGTAAATAACTTCACGATCGAGTCTTCGTTGCTCCTCGCCGCGATGGTCTAGTGGCTAAGGTACTCGGCTGCTGACCCGCAGGTCGCGGGATCGAATCCCGGCTTCGGCGGCTACATTTCCGATGGAGGCGGAAATGTTGTAGGCCCGTGTGCTCAGATTTGGGTGCACGTTAAAGAACCCCCCAGGTGGTCGAAATTTCCGGAGCCCTCCACTATACGGCGTCTCTCATAATCATATCGTGGTTTTCGGACGTTAAACCCCACAAATCTAATCTAATGGAGTCTTCGTTGCTTGGCGCTGCCCATTCGTTTCGCTACGACTTGACCTTGCCGGGGTGGTGTCTTCGCTTTCTGGGAAGAACGAGAGATAGTGCGCTATAGCCAACGCGCCTTCGCTCATTCTCGTAAAGTGCGAGGTTTTATTTACGTTTCGCTTTATTATTATTATTACTTCTTTTTCTTTTTGCTTTCAGAGTGGCCGCTTTGCTACTTGCGATCAGGGTGGGTCCAGAATAGGCGTTCATTCTTTAGGAAATCGGGGGGAGGGGGGAAGAGTACTATAGCTAGACGGAAATCGCCTTTCGTAGGTCTCGATGGTATTGTCGTGTTTGTTGTATGTCTCGGTAACCTTCCCGTTTTGTCGCTTTCAGCAAAGAAAACAGAGCGCGAAAAAAGCAAAAAAAAAAGTGTAAAGACGATTGAAAAACGAAAGCCGTCTTTATTTTTCCTTCTCGGTCGATTACATTGATTCTTCGCCGCCACCGGCTTCCGAAAGTTTTCTGCGCCTAGCGTGGTTTCCTATGGCCTCCGGGATCGGAGGCACCTCACCTGACTTTCCACTGCCTCCGTGATCGGCTCGTCTGTTACCAAGCTATGTTGTCACGTGATGACGTCACCTGACGCAATGGAGACGTCGTAACGAGGCCGCACATTTTGGCGATGTTTGACGTCGCGGTGATGTCGTATGGTGACTTAGTCGCGCAGTGACGATTTTTTTTTTTCAGCACTCGTCGCAGGTGGCGCCGGTGGGCTTGTATTTTTAAGGAATTCAAGGCTCTCGAATTTTGCTTTATCGTGGCGCAAATGAGAAGATCGTTCATCACTTCGGCGGCAACGAGTACGCCTTCGTCCCATAAGAAAGGAATTATAATTTTAAATCGATGTTGAAAATTGACAAAAATGACTGAGCGTCACCCAACAGCGATGTGTTAAATATATATAGCCCCGCCGCGGTGGTCTAGTGGCTAAGGTACTCGGCTGCTGACCCGCAGGTCGCGGGTTCAAATCCCGGCTGCGGCGGCTGCATTTTCGATGGAGGCGGAAATGTCGTAGGCCCGTGTGCTCAGATTTGGGTGCACGTTAAAGAACCCCAGGTGGTCAAAATTTCCGGAGCCCTCCACTATGGCGTCTCTCATAATCATATGGTGGTTTTGGGACGTTAAACCCCACATATCAATCATGTGTTAAATGTATCTGGTATAGGACAAGAAATCCTCTGCACTGTCGTCTTGGATCATCCGCTAAATTCTAGCTATAGACATAGTTTGTGGAGAGATCATCGGTGACTGGAACACATTATCGACGATTTTTTTTTTTTTGCTGCTAGTTTGTTAAACACCATTACTTGTCAGATCATCTTGTTTTGCTTAAAAACAAACAGGTATAACCCGATATTGTATTTTACGCACTTGAGGCAGCTTTAGGCTGTGCCATACCAATATTTGCTTTTTTTTTTAATCGCTCGTTTAAAGAGGCGCCGCCTGGTGGCGCTGCCGGCGGTGTGTTCGCTTGCCTGCACGCCTGCCTGGAAACGGCCGAGAAACGCGAGCATGACATCCGCCCGGCTGCCGCTTATACCAACAAGAAAGAAGCGTGTGCATTCCTTCAACGACCACTAAGGCATTTCTTTCTTTTATTAATAAACTGAACTCGACGAAGCCTGCAAAAACCGCTCGCGGTTTCGGTTTTCGACTTTCGCCGGCAGTACTATTGTCATCGCCTCCACTGACAAGTGTTGTGACCATTGATCCTGCTGACGGAAGGAGATTGGACGCAGATAGAAAAATTCTATGTTGAAAATTTCTACGCAATTGGCGGAGAAACTGCTGCAAGGTTAGGCCCTTCAGATGGTACGATTTTTAATGCTGTGTATACACAAAACAGAAAAGCAGTGAAGGACTGTAGAGTCTCTTGAAAAAAATCTACATCTTTTGAGTATGGTGCAATATGAGTCTTTCTTTTTTTTTCTGCATCTCCCTCTGCCTCGTGGTGTTATTATTGTCTTCCGCGTTTGTAATTGTTGTTCCGGGCCCTGTAAGATATGCAGTGATCTAGCGGAAGGTCTACCCAGAGGACCGAAGCCAGCCAGAGTTTCGGTGAGACTCGTGACTCATAACAGCTGTTTCTAGTCTTGTTCAACGACAACCGCAGCGAGGTGCCAAGGTCCAATTCGAGACCCGTATGGGCGCATCTATTAGAGAATGGGGTTCGAGCACCGAGTCACGTGCGCTTAGATAGCATATTCAGTTAAACACTACCACCTCTCGTAACGTTGACTTGTATGGGCTAAATTGTGGCTTTTCTCGACTTGAGAAGGCTAAATATGAATTTCGGTATTGTCTAGTGTTAATTAATTGTCCGCTATTGTATATAAAGCCAACGCTTGTTTTTTTTTTCATTCGGTCAATTTCATTTGAATAATTCACTAGTTTATCGATGCCGTAGGGAAAGGGTCCAGATTGAGGGTTTCAGCAGTGACAAAAAATGGAAGAAAAAAATCACAACAAATCCACGAAGTGACTGTTGATGAGTGGGCGAAGCTCCGGGGGGTCGATCGGGTAACCGTGAATCTCCCCTACATTGCCCACTCGAACATACAAATGTGTGATGTCTAGATAGCATATACAATGTTTGTTTTATTGGTCGCCATAGGGGTCAACTCCGCGAGGGCCGTTCGCGGGTGAGTGCGTGCTTTCGCGATCGTTTTTTTTTTATCCATGACAGAAAGATAATGTGTGGTCTGCCATATAGCGCTTGTTCTAGCCCCGCCGCGGTGGTCTAGTGGCTAAGGTACTCGGCTGCTGACCCGCAGGTCGCGGGATCGAATCCCGGCTGCGGCGGCTGCATTTCCGACGGAGGCGGAAATGGTGTAGGCCCGTGTGCTCAGATTTGAGTGCACGTTAAAGAACCCCAAGTGGTCGAAATTACCGGAGCCCTCCACTACGGCGTCTCTCATAATCATATGGTGGTTTGGGGACGTTAAAACCCGCATAGCGGCGCTTGTTCTTCCTCGTCACGGTGCGTCACGACGGACGGAGGGACATGGCTCGGCACTAAGGGGCTTCGCCCCTGCAAAAAAATGCTCAGATTGAGTAATCACAACAATTGTCCGAATAGGTACCTGAAACAAACAAACAAACATTACATGGTCGTGCAAAACGCGAATGCCACAAGCGTGTGAATGACTTTTGCCGAGTGCTCGATCGTGGCTGCGAAAATGACGCGGTCGGATAGAAAATGTGCGTGCTCTTCATTTTTTGTGCAAACATCAACAGAATGGAACGATCTTCCTGCTGACATCGTGCACCACTCCAGCATCGCCCATTTCAAAGAAGCCATCGAACAAATCATCTGTTTGTGAACTGTCTACCTCCTCATGTAACACCCCTTGACTGGGGCCCTTGAGGTATTATAAATAAATAAATAAATACACTGCGCGCCCACGCTATAGGTGGATGTGTAATGTATAACTTATAGTGCGGATGTTCGCGCGCTCAGTGAACGGCTGAGCGGCGCTCGCGGCGGTGACCGAGGCGGCGTAATGGACTGAGGCAGGTGTTCGCGGCGATTCGATTAAAATCCAGATGGGACATTGACGCGACATACGTCCCCGTGGTGGTGGATGAGAGGTGGCGCGCTTTAGCCGAAAACCAGGTGTCCCTACCTCGAAGCGAAACATTTTTTTTTATATATATAAGGTGGTAGTGGTTACAATGAAGAGGAAAAAGGCACCTAATTTCTGTCTGCCTTCAGGCGACACGGCGCAGTGCCTTATAGGGGTGGGGGGAAGGAGGGATAAAAAGAATAGAAGGAAAGTAGAAGCAGAAGAAGACAGCCAACGAGAGGAAAAAGAAGGAGATAGGAAAGTGGGGATCCGGTCGAAGCAGTCCAAGGGCGGGGTGCCACAATGCGAGAGCTACACGGCATCAGGAGACCGCGGAGGGCGAACCAGTCGGCGGGAGCTACGCTGAAGTCGGAGATCGCGAGGGCACAACCGTCCAGCTTGAAATCCTGCGAGCGAATCTATATATAAGGTGCCATATAGATCGATTCAGCGTGTCCGGTTCATCATAAAGGCACATGTTAGTACAGCTGGTTTTATGTCGGAAACGTGGATGTCCTAATAATATTTCGTCGCAGATTCCGAAATCGACACTCAGCCAAACGTAATGTTTTAGGTAGTAACGACGAACCTTTATTTATTAACGCGCGTATAGAGTACTTAAAATAGCCGAGCAAACAAAAAAAATACTCATGGTTCGAGCGGATACCAGCTATAGCACGACTGTGCGAAAGAAACGCAGAGAGGGAGGTAGAGCACTCACTATATACTTATACATATATATAAGGTGCCATATGTATAAGTATATAGTGAGTGCTCTACCTCCCTCTCTGCGTTTCTTTCGCACAGTCGTGCTATAGCTGGTATCCGCTCGAACCATGAGTATTTTTTTGTTTGCTCGGCTATTTTAAGTACTCTATACGCGCGTTAATAAATAAAGGTTCGTCGTTACTACCTAAAACATTACGTTTGGCTGAGTGTCGATTTCGGAATCTGCGACGAAATATTATTAGGACATCCACGTTTCCGACATAAAACCAGCTGTACTAACATGTGCCTTTATGATGAACCGGACACGCTGAATCGATCTAGCACGGTTGCAATTTGAAAAAAAAAAAAAAGTGCCTTGCTCAATGCACTACTCGAAATCGTTAAGCTATTTTTTTTCTAAATGCATTGCATTAATATTTTTTGTATACTAAACAAACTTGTGATTTTAGAAACCTTTCGTACCAACTTACCGCTCTCCTATGGTAGAGCTCTATTGTTGTACTGGGAATCGTCAAGCATTCTTTAGACAGCTGTCCATAAACCGTCTAGAAGTACTTGACACCAAGATAATTAGTGAGCTCTATTGGACGGCACGCTGACGCACGTTCTCTCTTTAGGAGGTTTAGCGATGGTGAGATTACGATTGTCATGTAAGTACATTCGAAGAATTGGCTGTTTGGCCAGTAAGCACACTAAGGAAGAAAAACGGCTTATATATGCAGGTACAGCATTTAATACGCATCTGTGATTGATTGATTGATTGATTGATTGACATGTGGGGTTTAACGTCTCAAAACCACCATATGAAATATGCATCTGTGTGGGAGACACGTCGGTCGATAGAAACTTGGCAAGTTTTAGGAGGCGGAAGAGTTTTTCGACTTTTGAACCTCATCCGGCCCTCTGAATTATATAAGTTGGGATGGGCAGAATCGCCCTGGCGGGCGACCACACCCATCTCGTACAGCGGCCTATTTATTATGCAAATGACTCGATCGTTGTCACTGGGCGGTTCTCTGGGACTTCGCAGACTTCACTTCAATCTGTTTCGAAATTACGTAATATCCAGTTTGAGGAAATGAGTAATGGCGTCAAGTAAAGGAAGTTTAGATCACATATAGTCAGTAGCATCAACTTTTGTTTGCAGTTCATCTCGTCAAATATTTCAACTTGGTGCAACTCAAAGTAACCACTCCCCACATATACGCGCTCAGTGTCCTGCGCTCAAATATGCGGTATTAAATACCACTGTGAAGTCCCCCCCCCTCCCCCTCCCCCCCCCCGTTATATTCTTGCCGATCCCCTCCGATAAGGTCGTTGCGATGACAATGTAGTGCGGAGATATTCAAGTAGAGCTTTCTAGATATTTCAAGTATAACTTCGTAGATACTCGAGTAGAACTTCATAGATACTCAAGTAGAACTTTATAGATATTCAAGTAAAACTCTGTAGACAATGTAATCGAATACCAGTTATTAAAACGGGAGTGCCTTCTTTGTCACTCCCCCCTGCGCCTCCTCGTTAGATTGGTTTTGGTTTGGTGGCAGCGAGCGCGGAGAAGAACGATTCATCCTTTTATCTACATAGAAGCGTCTCAGATGAAGCCTATAGTTATTTTTAAAGCTGTCCCCTTTATATGCTCCTACCCGATTGTTTTAAAGGGCCGCATGTCGGCGTACAAAATAAAACGCGAGCATGCAGCATCTAAGAGACGTTGTCCATGTTGGAAATTGTATCTCACCTGTGTCGACATATTTGCTAGTCATCCACCTTCACACGGTGAAATGGCTTACAGTTATTTTTTTAGTTGTGGTGGCGCACTTTGATTGACCGATTTCTCCCGCTCAATAGGTCGCGATAATTTTGTCCAGAAGGGCGCGCTGTCGCCGAAGGGTGTGTTTGGACGCCGCTATAGCATGGAAACGGCCGTTGATGACGATCTATAGGGGGCGCTGGTGGGGAACCTCAACGTGTGCGTCGTTTATTACGACGGCGTAATACGAACAGCTGCAGCGGCCTCGGCCGGGTGCGATACGATATCGTCTCTTATCGATCGGTATCTCCCATTCTCCCCGACTCGGAAGTAGACATTTTCCTCGTACCTGTGCACGGGTCGGCCAGCTAATCGGTCTACATAGCGCAGCCGTTAGTACAAGAGTATAGTTGCTGGTTACGTGTATTCGTCTGACGCGCGTGCGTCCGGTTTTGGTTTCCGTGTTCTGCATTAATCTCATTTCGGTTGTGATATCACGTCTTGCCTGTCTCGTCTGGTCTATATATTCATGTTCATATCGGTCTGCGAGGTTGTATATTTCTTCTGTGTGATCGATTCTATTCCTGCTGTGTGGTCTATGTATTGGGTTTCGTCTTTTCTCCTCTGTAGTTGCTACATGTTTTTTGTGTCTGTCGTGCGCGACATTCGGTGTTGATGATGTGGTCTATAGACTTGCAAACCCTCTCTCGATGCCGTGACCATTCGTTTAGCATTAGTGTTCACGGTCTGCGCTGTTCTGGTGAGTCTATCTCTGCCACAGTAGCAGCAGCCTACCATAGTCTACGCCTGATCTATAGTCTCGATATGGTCGTCTATAGACTTACTCCGTTTCTTAAATCATGTGCTATGGAATCTTGCGAGACTTCTTGCAATTCGTGCATTCGCACCGCACCAATAAGTAGTTCAATGATTTTACCACCCGTAAAGCGATTTTTTTATTTTCCTTTATGACGATGCTTTCGTGCCTTTGAAATCAACAAACCCCACTATACTATTTGTTGTCAAGAGGTTGTCCTGGATGGCTTAGCGTCTCTCTCTCTCTCTCTCTCTCGTATTGTGACCTCCGCGATTGGTTCAAGTAGCGCAAAAACGGAACGAATTGCGGACGCCACGTTTACGACAAATGCAGCTTCCAGATGGGCAAATTTAGATAACTTATTGAATGAACTTGCTGCATAGCTTCCACAGTGTTGCACCTGATGCATAAAAATGGTATATCAAGTAACTGAAGCATCGACTCGCTGATTGTTCAATTAGATTATTCAATTAGCCGTGTTTCTTTCTCTCTTTTTTGTTTGCTTGTTTCTCTGGTTTCTTTATGATATCTTGCGCTGCTTCTCGAATTGGTCGTGGCGTCCGCGCATGCGCAATCTGCATTCACGTAAACGCCTGACCACACACACCCGGTGCCGCGCCCTCTCCCAATGTGGAGAGAGGGCACATGTCTACGCAACGCCGATGCCCTCCCTCTCTATATGGGAGAGAGAATGCGACGCCGCGTCTCCTAGAGACGCGCTGCAACGGATGTGTGTGGTCAGGCACCCTGAAACGGTTTTTCTTTAAGTTTTGTCAGCGTTTAGGCCAGATCATGATCGAATCATTCGCACCACAAATTTGGTGACGCGCCGTCTGCGAAACCCGCTACGGAAATTATATCATACCCTCGTTCATCACCTCTACCCGTCCCCCTCAACTCGTGAGGCACGCTGCGGCGATCGTTTTGAGCTTTTACCAGTCTAGACATCCGAAATCGCGCGCCGACAGGTTGCATGCAGTCTCGGAGGCCATGACACAGATGCGGAGGTCACGGAGTGGTTCATACCTTCTCCAACAGGTGCCGCCACACTACCAGTCGTTCTTACTTCCGTGCATTCTACAGCCCGTGACAGCCAGTCAGATTAGCAGCCACGGTGACGTCAAATGGCCAGAGAAATGTCGCTCTTGGAATGGGCAGTTGAATACTGGTTTGACCGAGTCGCAGCGATCTGCACCGATCTGCAGCGATTCGCAGTTTTAAAGCGTTGTAATAAGTTACAGTTGACGCAGAGAGCTGAAATTCGTCTCTAAATAATCCTCGGGACTTGGCCTACCGGCCCAATGTGTTTGTACAGAATCGCCAAAAACCATTTCAGGGTCCCTTTAGGGCGCGCGGCTTCATGAAAGCCAGCAGCGAGATCAGGCGCAAATATTCGTTTGCGTCACATTTCTGAGGAGCTTCGCTCACCGGTTGTACTCGTACACGGAACTGTTTAGAAAAAGTTTATTCTCTCATGGGACGCAACAAAGCTAAGGGACAAGCGTCTGTATAACAGGCACAATAACAAACAATAGACAAAGCACAACATACATTACACATTTAAACAAAAGTGTCCAAGTCCGTAGGATGTCCATAGTTCTAATAACTATACATACACTACATAAATGCACTTATCACATTATGGACAATGTACATGATGATATATGCGCACAATTTACAAGACTTGGTGAAGATGTTAGAAAATATGTACAACAGGTATCAATATTCATAAATGTTACATAACTTACAGCGTTAGAATGAAGTGCATATATAGAAGAGCTCACACCAATATGGGACATACACAAACACATAAAAATAGTAAACACATACTGAATACATGCACCAATCAGACATTGACAGACATTGACCTGGCTAGGCTACACGGAACTGATAGTTCTAGGGGCGAAGCTCCTTAATGCGGCACCCGTTCGTCCCTCGTCGTAGTGCGTAACATGTCTTACGCTTTGACCTGCAAGGTGGTGCCCGTGGGAGATTTCTCCTGTGCGTTGTTGAACAATAAAAAAATTCGCAGCGTGCGCGTTAACTAACAGCCGTATTCTCTTGTCTCTCATTCCCCATTATCAGCCATTGGCATGTACATTGAGCACTATCTGACAAGAAAGGGTTGCTGCGTTATACTCGCTGGGCGTAACCTCCTTGGTTTTAGAAAGGTTTGGCGAGTGTTGGGCCGCAGTGTCATGAATACAGTGAGCTAGTATATACCATGAACTCGAGGTGGTTAAAGGTGGGAAGTAGACACGAAGCGCAAGCCGTAAGAAAGTGTGCGTGTGCCACCACTCGTTTACTCCTTGGAATGGCAGCTGGATGGCGGTGCTTCTATATGCGGAATATATGATGAAAAGATGCGAGATGATGGTACTTGGAGTGTTTACTAGATGTACGAACGGACACACAGACAGATGCATGGACGGACGCACGGATGGCTGCACGGACGGATGGACGTATGGACAGACGCAGGGGCGGATGCATGTACGAACGCACGGATGGGCGTGCAGACGCACGAACAGACGCACGCACCGATGGTCACACAAACGGACGCATGGACGGATGGATGCAAGAATGAATGGACCGACGGATGCTTCGCCCCACTCTCCATCATTCACCCCGTGGATATGTTGCCATTTTTTCCTTCCTTCATTCATTCATTCATTCATTTACACAGCTCGAAGTACTTGTTAACTTGACTCTTGTTTAGCACAAAATTTTTAACACGTATTTAGAGGGCCCCCCTACCTGGCCTTTGCATAGCCTCAACGCAGTTTGGATAAAGGACGAAATCGAAACGTAATTTACTGTTCGCAGTACTTTTTATGGTATAAGTTATAAAGAAAACTACCTGGAGAGGCCGAATAACCCTGCAGTGTACAGACAGATTAAGTATGGAGGTTTGTCGGGATTGCTAAAGGTATACGGGCTACACAGGATTGGCTCAATTTACTCAGTGTTTCTGGCGTTTTAACGTTTTGGGACGACATTGGTGCTCTTTTCACCTCTGTTATTTGCCGCTGTTTCGAGAACTTTGATTTTCCTGATAGCTTTCGCGATGGTCGAATTGTTTTAATACCTAAACATGACCCATCGTCAGTTCGCCCAGAGGAGTGGCGACCAATAACGCTCCTCAACGTTGATTATAAAACTTTCGCGGCAATTATCACTCGGCGTTTGAGAAGCTTGATGCCCTCCTTAATAGGTCATCATCAGGCGTGCTCTATTCCTGGAAGAGAAATCCACAGTCTTTCCTTTGTTACGCGCGATATAGTTGCGTACACGTTAACAAGATCAGCTCAGGGACTCTTAGTTTCACTTGACCAAGAAAAGGCATTCGATCGCCTCGAACATAGCTTTATATTTAGCGTAATGGAAGCATTTGGCTTCTCACAAAACTTCGTTGAGCTTCTCAGAAACGCATACCGAAATATACGCAGCACGTTGTTTCTTGATGGTTTAGAGAGTGCGCCATTTCCGGTTACCCGTGGTGTTCGCCAGGGGTGTCCTTTATCCCCTGCACTTTTTGTACTCAGCCTCGAACCATTCCTTCAATCGCTAATCGCTGACCCTTACGTTAGAGGCCTTCCTCTTCCAGGTAGTGGTACCGTGACAGTGACAGCATTTGCTGATGACATCACGTTGTATTTGAAGAATGAGGACAGTTTATCCCGTAGCCTACGACTTTTTACGACGTATGGCATGATTTCAGGTGCCGCTTTAAATTTTTCCAAATGTCGATATTTATTCATTGGTTCCCCAGACGCATGTCTAAGTTCCTTTTTCGGTCTTCAGAAAAGTGACTCTATTCGTATTCTGGGGCTTGATTATACTTCCTACGGCATATCAGGCTCCTTGTGGAATTCAGTAGTCGAAGATGTAAAACGACACGTCCGGGAAGCACAAGAGTATGATTTACCGATGCTCGAAAGAAGGTATTTAGCACAGACGGTGTTTTGCGGCCGTGCATGGTACATATCTCACGTCTTACAGCCCCCATTACGAATCACCAGGTCGTTGCAATCCCTCATTGGCTCCTTTTTCTGGTCGGGTGGAACAGAGCTGGTTTGCCGAGCAGCTCTTGGGCAACCGAGAAACTGCGGTGGATTCGCATTCCCATCCGTCTCTGTTCGCTGCCGGCTACTTGCCCTACGATTCTTACTTCGGTTGTTGCATGGTGATCAGTGCCCCGCGCGTGATCTTGCCTGTTATTTCTTGGGCACCAAACTACGCTATTTACTACCTGATGCACGGCTTAATTCTGCACCGCAAACACTTAACGTGCCTGCATTTTACTCAACGGCCGTAGCATTTTATCGACACGCGCAGCAGGTTTGTCCCGATGTGGACATTCTTGAAAGCCGCATCGTAGATACAACGGCGGCTCTTCTGCTTCCTCTGGTTCCTCCAGCCCGTTTAGCACGATCGAGACATGTCTCGTGGAGCGCGACAACGGCATCGTTTTTGCCTGGTCACCTCCGTGATTTTATGTGGCGTCTTGGATGGGGAGTACTCCCAACACGGGACAGATTGGAGAGGTGGCGCATGTTCCCATCTTCCACTTGTCCTAACTGCCCGTTACAGGAGTCTAACCAGCATATGCTGAAGCAATGTGTCATCGCAAAGGTGTTTTGGAGGTCAGTTAACGCTAGTTTTCGCGGCCTAGGTGTTAATCGCTTTGTAACATCTGGTCGCTGCTCGCGTAGTCGCTTTGCACGCCTTCTAATAGCTGCGGGAGCCTTTTGTTTATGGCGTAATAGGTGCGAAGCCGTTGCGGCAGGTCATCGTCGTCGTGCTCTTTTTCCGATTCTGGAACGCCTCTACTGTGAACTCTTATCGTTTCTGTCGGAGGAATTGTTCTTCCTTGGGGAGGAAGAATTTCTGCGACAATGGTCGTGCCGCTTTCTGTCCGTAGTTGACAGACGCGTTCGATTAGTCTCCCACCTGGCCTGGTTCCTATAGCCAGGTCACCTGTCAATGTCTGATTGGTGCATGTAATCAGTATGTGTTTACTATTTTATGTGTTTGTGTATGTCCCATATTGGTGTGAGCTCTTGTATATATGCACTTCATTCTAGCGCTGTAAGTAATTTAACTTTTATGAATATTGATACCTGTTGTACATATTTTCTAACATCTTCACCAAGTCTTGTAAATTCTGCACATATATCATCATGTACATTGTCCATATTGTGATTAGTGCATTTATGTAGTGTATGTATAGTTATTAGTACTATGAACGATGGACATCCTACGGACTTGGACACTTGTTTAAATGTGTAATGTATGTTGTGCTTTGTCTTTTGTTTGTTATTGTGCCTGTTATACAGACGCTTGTCCCTTAGCTTTGTTGCGTCCCAGGAGAGAATAAACTTTTTCTAAACACGAGACCTCATGTATGAGTACTGTTGGTTGATTAGTACATACGGGACGGCTTTAAGCTCTCCCATAGTAGAGTAACTAGTACTCTAAATCGTTACACACTTTTTTCTAAACACACAGCTGGTTCCGTACTACGAGGGCGCTTTCTGTACTACACGGGACGGCTTTATGCTCTCCCGTAGTTGAGTACATCGTACTCTAAATCGTTAACAACTTTTTCTAAACACACAGCTGGTTCAGAAGGTCTACGGGACGGCTTTATGCTCTCCCATAGTAGAGTACGAAGTTCTAAACACACAGCTGTTGAACTTTGGAAATTGAGGCCCGCGGGACGGCTTTAAGCTCTCCCATAGTAGAGTACCCTGTACTCTAAATCGTTACCCTCTTTTTTTCTACCCCCCCCCCCCCCCCCGTTTAGTCTTGGGGGAAAAATACCGCCATCGACTGCACGATGTAGGTAGTGCGGGGGACGTTACCCTGGGACGGCTTTCTGCTCTCCCATAGTAGAGCACCAAGTACTCCAAATCGTTGCCAACTTTCTCTGAACACTGTTTAAGTTTCGCGCGGCTTTCAGCTCTCCGAATGTAGAGTACCGGGTACTCTAAATCGTTAACCACTGTATCTAAACCCACTCGTTGTGTGTGTGTGTGCGCGTTCATTACGGTCATTGACTCCTTGTAGAGCAGACGCAAGTGCTATAGTTCAGGTCAACTTGCGCGCCTCGACTTTCTTGTTTCCTCTTCCTGTGTTTTTTTTTATTTTTTCTTCCTTCCTCCACGTTGTGCCGTGCGCTACCGTAACGACGTGCCACCCGCATGGCGTCACGGATCTCTGAGGAGATAGATGTACCCCCCTTCCACTGCCTGCTTGCGGGGCAAGTTTGCTGCCTTTCGCACTCTGCGTCGTCGTGTCCCCGAAAACGGAGGCTGTGTATCCCCTACAGCTCTTCCGCTGCGGTCCGCCTCAGTAGGTACTTGAGAATGAAAATTATGCACTGCCACTGAGATCGGGCGATGCGCTTTCCACGCTCACCGATACCCGAGGTCGTACTTATTTTCTGTGCTAATGTAAACACCGAGCATACGGCAAACTAAAGGTTCGTTTTTCCTACCTAAAACGGACGTAAGCTGTGATGTCAGAATACGTTATGAAACTTAACGGGTCGTTCAAGTTTTCTACACGTGTTGCCGGCAACGGGAACATGTCCGTATGAGAATACATCTGAAAGCACACGACGAAGTCTTGACTTAGAAGTGTGGCAGTAGCTTGGGCTAGTTGGTATGACAGGACGATAGTTATAGCGCGAGAACAGAACGACGACACAGAGACAAGAAGGACACGATTCTTGTCTCTGTGTCGTCGTTCTGTTCTCGCGCTCTAACTATCGTGAAGTCTTGATGTCACGGAAATGAGATAATTTTAGACAGTTTTAGTACTGCGGAATGGTGCTACGTACGCATCACGCAAGCGCCTTGCGTTACGTGGCGTCGTTTGCCACTAATCGGCTTTTAGTACCCCGTAGTACCCGCGTACGTAACGAGCGTGAAGCGTGTTGCGCCATCTGGTAGATAAAAATAGAAGCACGTGTTGTTGACAGCCAATGTGAGCCAATCCAAGTGTTATAGCCAGATTATGGTCATATTTTAAGCCACAGAGCCAGTCGGTGCTTGCCTTCGATGCCGCCATTTTGCAAAACGAAGTCTCGCGTTTCGCGAACTTGTTCGAGAGCGGCGCGATCAGCTCATACGTACGCACGCACGCATCTCATGCGTGCGTAGCGGCTGCGTACGTAACGCGATACGTGCGCGTTGCGGTCTGCGCATGCGCACTACGCAGAACGTGGCGTCCTTACGTACGCAACGCCGCCACGTACGCAGCGTACGCAGTACTAAAACTCTCTCATGTGATTGCCTGGAACGTGTCTGCCGTACTTACTTTGCGTGGAGCTTGTATTTAGTTTTAGGTTGCAACCGATTATAGTTCCCACGCGAAAAAAAAAAACCGGCGAATAACACCGTCCGTTCCATGAACGCTTCAACAACATGTCGCGCGCGTGTTTGCGTGTGTGTGCGCGTTTTCCTCGCGCGATGAAGGAAAAGGCGTTTCTCTTCCACATGCCTGTTCTTTTGTCTAAGACGCCGCGTTAAAATCATTACCGCCTACAGCGCACTATATACCCCCCCCCCTTTCCCTTTACATTATGGAGCTTCGCGCTAGCATGAAATACTATGGCACCAGTTACAGACCCGTACGTTTCCTACCCCCATCTTTTCGCCATCTTATACACCCTGCGATATATCGCTCCCCTTTGTGCATTTTCTGTCTACAAAGATTAGCTAACCTAGACCATATCATGTGGGGGTGTACTCGAAACCCACCACCCAATTCTCTACACATTAATAGTAAGGAGCAGTGGGAGGCTGCCGTGTGCAGCTCGGCGCCCGAGGTCCAGGACCAGATCTTGGATTGGGCCAAGAGGGTAGCGGAGACCTACGCTGGGTAGGCTCTTCTACACCACCGCACCTTTCCCTCTTGGGATAAATAAAGTTTTTCTCCTCCGTAGGACCCTTACTGCGGTGTACGTATGTACGTGTACGCAGGAAAACGGGCCGCGCGTCTCACCAACGCCAAGTTGACGCCAAGGAGGATTTTTAAAAAATTGCTGGAGTGGAAATGATTGCGCAGAAGTGAAGCCGTTCCTCTGGCAAGATGGCGGTTGTGGCGGCCATCTTACTGGGGGCACGATGAAGCATCACCGTTCAGCGATGAAAAACGAAGCGTTTCTCTCGCAGGAGCGGCGACGAGTTTCATGTGGGAACTTTTTCGGGCCACATAGTGCTCCAAGTGCGTCTTACAGTTACTAGTTTTCCTTAGTGAGCCTCTAATGGGATGCAAAGTTCTTTGAAGATTCAGTCACCCATACTCGTTTCTGTGTGTTATTTCGTCGGGAACAACTATCTTTTAATATGGAACTAACGTAGCATTTACATAACATATCAAAGCCTCTTGATCTTCTAGTGGGCACTATCAGAAAAGAACATGTTTCCGCCATCTTGGCAATGGCAAAAAAGCTGGCTTCACTTCTACTGGCAAGGCAATGCAGGAGCTTCCACGCCAGCAATTTTTTTTTTTTTTAATCCTCCTTGGTTGACGCGCCAGCCAGCCTTCCTCGCGCTTACGAGACAGTCGGGAAAGACGCAGCGAGAAAGAGCGTCCCGGTGTCCCCCCCCCCCCCCCCCCACCAACACACATGCACTGCTGCTGTCGATCTCGACGCGTCCGCGTTCCTTCCTTCGGACCCGCACGCGCAAACGTAAAAAAAAAGGGCCGTTGACCCGATTCTTGTGCTCGCTTTCTCCGAAGCGCGGCTGCGTGCGTTGTTGTTGTCGTGTCGCGCCGTTGTCGGCGTGACGGATCTTCTTCTTCGACACTATACGCTCTCCCCCCTCCTTCCCCCTTCCTTATCCTCCTCTCCCATCTGCCACAGAAGCACACGTAAGCGCGTACACTAGGGCACTTTTCACTTTGTGTGTTCCCTGTATAGTATACGAAAGGTAGATAAAGAACAGTTCACTTAATAAAACCAGCAGTGTAAATCCAGAAAAAAAATCATTAAGGGGTGGGCACACATGTCGCCACGACGGCCAGTGTGGCTGTAGTTTTATTTATATACAATTAAATTGATGGCTTTGAAAATAAATTTTAAAAAAAGGCATGGGTTACCAGCTCGTGTAATTGCCTATAGGTTTATCGGGATCTTCGCCGAATGTGGTCGAATGCCTATTCCGGTTTCTATGGTCTCACACAGCTGACATGTATTGAAAGCAGGCACACACGCTACGAAATGAGCCGGGCAAGGTTGAATGTGTCATTCCTGACTGCCAAGCAATTTAAAAATGCGTAGTGTTGAATGATAAGTCTCAAATAAGAACGCTTGCAAGCACACCCGCTCCCCTCCCCTCCCCCCCCCCCTCTCATGGGGTGTTCAGGAATGGATAAAACGTTGCGCTTTCAGTTCAGTGGTAATGATGACGGTTGGGTCAGTTGGTACATGGCTGTAGATGAAATACAAGGAAACAACGGGTATTTATATACAGCAGGCGAAAGATGGAAGCCTTGCCTTGTCGTGTTCGTTCGGTGTGTCCGTAGTAATCCTTGCTGGTATTTCATCTTGAAGGGAAGCAAAAAGAGCAAGATGATTTTTCGCGTATTTGTAGAGTACAGTTTCACAATCCCGAAAACACCACTCTTAGCGCGACATGACGCTTACTGAGTTTGAAAATGCGTGCAAAGAAAAAAGCGGATGGCGACGTCACTTTGAAGATTCCCGCATAAAACACCGTGACGTAAGAAATTCTGAAGGTGCCTGCTGGGTCCTACATCATCATCATCACCATCATCGTCATCAGCCTGACTACGTCCACTGCAGGACAAAGGCCTCTCCCGTGTTCCGCCAGTCGACTCGGTCCTGTGCTTGCTGCTGCCAATTTATACCCGCAAACTTCTTAATCTCATCTGACCACCTAACCTTCTGTCTCCTCCTGACCCGCTTGCCTTCTCTGGGAATCCAGTTAGTTACCCTTAACGACCAGCGGTTGTCCTGTCTTCGCGCTACATGCCCGGCCCATGTCCATTTCCTCTTCTTTATTTCAACTATGATATCCTTAACCCCCGTTTGTTCCCTAATCCACTCTGCTCTCTTCTTGTCTCTTAAGGTTACGCCTACCATTTTTCTTTCCATTGCTCGCTGCGTCGTCCTCAATTTAAGCTGAACCCTCTTTGTAAGTATGCAGGTTTCTGCTCCGTAGCTAAGTAACGGCAAGGTACAGCTGTTATTTACCTTCCTCTTGAGGGATAGTGGCAATCTACCTGTCATGATTTGAGAGTGCTTGCCAAATGTGCTCCACCCCATTCTTATTCTTCTAGGTACTTCAATCTCGTGGTACGGCTCCGCGGTTATTACCTGCCCTAAGTAGACATAGTCTTTTACAACGTTCTACGTAGCTGCCCTATGAAAATAAAAATAAAAATGTATTATGTGGGTGCCACAGACATAGCATGCGAAGTTTCAGAAAATTTTGATCCAGTCAATGACACAGAAATACCGAAAATACATTAGAAATTTCTTACGTCACGCGTAGAAATCTTGGCGCAAAATTTAAAAATGAACTTTCAAGCTCGATCGGCTGAAAATGAACTTGTGATAGGGAACCATACGGCATTACACTTCTCATAGTGCCATTTGTAAATGTAAACAAAGTTAATGTTCCTCTTTAGTGTCACTTTAAAGCGTAGGCGTACCCACGTAGTGGGGTGGGAGGGGTGGGGGCAATTGGGTAGCCGCTTCACGTAGTCACCCAAGAGGGAGAGGGGGGTGCCAAGTCTGCCCCATACAAGACTTAATAGAAGAGGGGGGCAATGAACTTACCCTCTCCCTTTCGGAAGGGGAACCCTGCAAACGCCTATAATCTTTCAAATTTTCAGAGGCTCACCGGATTTTTTTTTTACACGTGCTCATACTCCAAATACAGTATAGTGGAGAATGTTTCAGACGTATCGACTCAAGATTAAACTGCCAACATGTGAGGAACCGGTGCCGTGATGTCGGCGAATTCGCGCAACGCTATACTCTGCTCCAGAAGTTCCGTGCAGCAGAGCCATGGGTATACACGACCCTCGAGCGCAGGCTGTTGCGAAGCGAGATAGGTTTTTTATAGGTTCACCGTCATATAGTACCCGTAGTGCGCGCATGGATGCAGGTGCATGCATATCCGTACCGAAACGCATCACGCGGGAGTGTTTCAAAGACGAGACCTCGGGAGTAAAGTGACGGTTTGCGGTTGTATGCTGCGCGAACCAAGAAACAGAAAAGAACAAGACGTACGTTCGTTTTTTTTTTATTGTTAATTTACGCTGGTCCGCGAGTTGATCCGCTAGTGTAACACCAGGCGCGCTACAGTAATAAACATTAATGTGGTCGTAAGCACCGTAACTAAACGTGACAACCGAAAGGAAGACGACCACAGGCACCGACGTATGTTTGTCTTCCTTTATGTTTTGCCGTTTCGTTGCTGTGCTTACGACGTCACAACACCGACTTTCTGAACAACACTGAACTTTTGTTTATACAGTGACAAACAACGGGCACCTTCTTTGTTTCGCGTTTTATGCGGTAGTGTAGTCTTCTCGGCTGTGGCATGCAACGGGGAGTGATAATAGCGGTCAGAACTCTCGCATTGTCTCGCGACCAGGGCGGCGCGCCGCGTGCACAACAATGGCGGCGCGCGTGCACAACAATGGCGGCCTCCGGTGTGTCCCCGTCTCCTCCGCATTTCTGTGTTGTCGCCATCCTCTTTTCCGTTTATCTATGTATCTAACATCTCGCTTCTCTCTCTCTCTCTCACTCTCTCGAGTCGCTTATTCGCGACTTCTTACATGCTAGACTCTCTCCCTTCCGTTTTGTGTCTGACACGCACCCCCCTCCCTCTCTTTCTGTTTCCTTTCGCAAAAGAGGTGGTTCAGGGGGAGTAAGTGATGTAGCTTCAACGGGGCCAGTGAGGGTAGGGGTGGGCTGATGTTTCGGAGCAGGCTACGCGGAAGTGAAGAAGCGGCTCCGTTGTGTGTTGGACGTATACACTCTGCACGGTCCGACGACAGCAGGAGATATCTCTGTAGTGTACACTTTCCGTCGTCGCACGATGAGGCATGTGTCTGTTGAAGAAGAGCGAGAAAAAAAAAAAGAATCTGGTGATTTAGCGGTAAAATGCTTCACAATTACCTTTTGATAATTTGTAATTACCATCGCAGCCGACAACAGGTAATGATATGCTTCGTAAGTTAGTCTGCTGGTGTTATGCAAATACGTTTATTTACCCCTATAGAGCCGGTCGATCCGCCGCCGTGTTGTTAATTGTACTTATGGCTGACACAAAGGTCGCGGGATCGAATCATGGCCGTCGGCAGCCGCATTTATAAGGTGGAGGTAGAAAATCATTGAACTTTCTTTTTGAACTCGTCTCGCATTCTCGTAAGCGTCGTTGCGCGTTAAAGAACCACATGTAGGGTGAAATTTGAGAAGCCCTCCAATACAGCTTCCTTAATAGTCACGCTTTCGGCACGCAAAACCCCCAACAGTTACTATAGAGTAATTCCGTGCTTTACCTGTAATAAATCTACACCAACTTACCTTGTTTGCCACCAGTACATACCAGTTTGGCTTGTACGCCGAAACACTGTGGTGCCCAGCTACAGTGCCTTGGCTGGGACACTGTACGATTAGCTTATATTTCGCCAACTTTCGCCACTTATTCTTCGTCGTTTCTGACTACGTCTTAATCACTGCGCTTCCTGGTCATGCTGGAAAAGGAAAACGTGAGTTCTCTTTTGGTTCTTCGGGCGTCTTGTTTCTTTAGGTGAGCGTGGGTCACTTGCACCGAACCAACGTGCGTGCACTGCGTGTGTGGTGCGTAGGGTGATTGATTGATTGATTTGTGGGGTTTAACGTCCCAAGTGCGTAGGGTGAAGATGTATCGACACCGGCCGTACTCGACACCCCCGCCCCGACCCGTCAGGTGTGGAGAACGATTGCCCGATTCGAATCTCTCTCTCCTTCTCTCTCTCTTCTAAGAAAGGCCAAGAGAACCATTAACCATCTCACTGCTAGATAGAGAGAGAGACGGAGAGAGAGAGAGAGAGACGATTGTTCGTTCGTGACTCGGAGGAGGGCAGCTGAATCGATGACGGGGCACCGACGTAATGGACGATGCACACGCCCCTTTTGTGCTGATTTTTCTCTTTCTTTTGTTGTTTTTCGAAGCAAAAACACTTCTGCTACTTCCTTGTGCCGCCCTATAGTAGCGCCACCTACGCGGGAGCCCAAGTGCTCGCGGCGTGAGCGCGCTCGTCGATGGCGCGCGAATCCGACAACTTTTGGCGCCCAACGTGGGAAAGGAAACCGTTCGAGGAGGAGGGTGGCCGTATGACAGATACCTGGAACAACGCAGCCCTACCCCCAGTTTCCTGTTGGAATTGTGTTCGAAAGAAAACCAGCTTCTCAGCTTATGAGACAACGATAACTAATCAATAACGTGTCTATCACAGCGGCCTACCTTAGGTCTTTGGCATTCCCGAGAGTAATACCCGTGCACACGGGCATAGAAAATGACATTTGGTGGCGACGGCCTTCAGTTCCCGAATGACATTCGTTTCGCCAGCGCTGCTACACGTCCAAAGCGAATGACATTTGACTTGATGATGTCGATCCCAGCACCTTCCAAGTGAGCATTGAGTGAATAGCAATAAAAAAATTAAGAAGCACTTACAAGCTTCAAACACATCAGATAATCATCAAATGTAGAAATAAGCGTATTACGCTGTCCTAAGTTTTAGTTTCTTGCTTTGTTTTACAATGTTGCAGCCGACCGTAGCAACCTAAGCCAACACTAGTCAGATCCACAGCGTAAATAGAAAATGGCGCCTTTCGCATCGCACCTGTCGCATCTCTCAGAAAGAAGATGTTCGCAGAGTTCGTTTTTTCACGGCAGCACTTGTGTGTGGGAAAACGTTAAATCGTCAAAGTGTGAACTGATGAAAAAAGCAGAGAAAGTCACGGAGAAAGTGAACTCGATGGCGATGGCGATGAAAATACCAGTGTTGCATGCTTGTTTGCCAAAGTTTCGCTAAAATTGACAAGCGTTTCATTATCAATACTTTATTTTCTTCGTATAACGTTCAAAGCATCTTTTTAAGACTTTAGTGCAAATAAAAGACGGGAAATTTCATTTTTAGCTCAATACGATTTGTTTTATATACTTTCAGGTAAATCGCACTTCGCGAGCTGTGTCGTCGAGAGAAGGCATTTCTCAGTCAACTGAGTTCTGGCGAAGGCAGTTGGCGGCGAATGGCATTCGAATGGCATTCGGATGAATGCCATTTTGTTCGCCCGTGTGGCACCGCGCGAATGGCAATACATCTGAAGGCATTCGGGGGTAAATGCCATTTTTTCTGCCCGTGTGGCACGGGTATAATGGTTGGAAGTAAACATGTTCTTTGAATTCGGGATGCAACTTCATGGTTTCTGGCTCGGCTATTTCTTGACATTGAATGATTGAGCGGTATCATTAAATTATCATTAGACTAAGAGGATCATTAGATGATTTAGGGGGCGTACCCTCCTTGCTGCGCACGCCTTCTCATGTTGTAGCGTGCTAGTGCATCACTGTAGGAGCATTGCGAGAATCTTGCATGTGTACTTATACACATGCAAAATTGAAGTTTCAGGGGTTTTTTGAACCTTCTAACACACACACACACACAAACACACACACACACACACACACACACACACACACACACAACACGGAGAGAGAGAGACAGAGGCAGGCAGACAGACAGACAGACAGACAGACAGACAGACAGACAGACCCACTGGATACGCTTGTGCAGTCGAACGCGTAGACCGACGTAGGCTTAAGAATGCAGCCGTGTGCGTGAGGTGAATGGAAGTATAGACGGCGTTGCGAAACCCGAAGATGAAACATGACTGCGCCGAGGCGCGTTCCGTGTGTGCCTATCGCATTACGTGGTAGCTAGCGCTTCGTCATCGCGCGCTCCAGGATACGTACACATTTGTAACGCGTATAGTTCCGGAAGGGGCGCGGCTCGACGCCTTGTGGTCGTGTCAAGGTCGCATTCGTTCGTGCAACTCCGTCCCGTTTGTGCAACTTCGTTCTTCTCCTCCTCCTCCTCCTCCTCCATCTCCTCCTCCTCTCGTAGATTTACAAAGTGCTTCCTGGGAAACGGTGCTGAATTGTGTTTGGTCCGTCTGCAGACGGTTCGTAGTTGCTCAACGTCTCATCTCGACGTTCTAATATATGTACACCGTAAGAAGTGTATTAGGGGAGTTTTTTTTTTTTTTTTTGCACCTTACGGGGAGCTTCTTTTCTCCCGCAGTACTGATCGCCTCGCTTGCGTTTCCTGTCTTGAGCGTTCCAAATTCTCCCATGAGGAATGCTATGTCACGCTTTATTGGTGTTCACTACACTCTAAGAAGTAAGGGAGGAATAAGGGTATCGAAGTTGGTCTTTTAGAGGAGTAACTAACATGCCACACCCATTACACCATTTTCGGAGTAACTGCGAAGGAGTAACCGCGCTCTCGCTGTTACTCCTCAAAGCAGCTACATTTATTTTGCGCAAAAAAAAAAATCGGGTTTTGGTTGACTTAACCAGCAGTCAGTTAGCGCGTGTACTAACCACTACATTACACGACGATATATGTATAGGGCACCTTCTAAAAGGAAACAGGCTTGTGTATAGGCACCGATTGGTCGTTTGCACACGGTGCGGACATTCCCGCAGTTACTCAAAAAGAAAAAAAAAACGGGCGCTTTACTGCACAAGGAGGCTGGAGTCGCCCTAGTATTATCGCTTGCTCCCCCCCCCCCCCCACCCCCACTCCTTTGCGCTCTCGCTGGAGCATACAGTCAAAACACGGTACCTGAATTCCCTGCCTCACCCCCGTTCCATGAAATAACTCGCTTATTGTTAGTGCCCCCCCCCCCCTTCCCAGTATAAAAATCCTGGCGCCGCCCCTGGTTCGGCTTGGTTGCACTAAAAGCTCATGTGCGTTTTTCACTTCTCAGGAAAATGAATGTCATACATTGTGATGTCCTGCAGATTCTTTCTTTTACCATTTGCACGCCTTTGAATACATTAACTGCTGTTGACAAGCACTAGCTCATTTAAGTGTTTTATAGTCATTGCACTGTAACATTAGCAGCGCAAAGTATGTCTGTTCGTCTTCGAAAATAAAGTATGCTGCCATAGCATTTTTTATTAAATAGTTGCACATGCGAATCCCCTCGTCACACACACACACACACACACACACACACACACACACACACACACACACACACACACACACACACACACACACACGCACACACACACACACACACACACTTATTTGCTCAAGTATTTGCTTATGTACACTACATACTTACAAGCATTTTTGCCTTTATTTATCTACAGAGTTCCTGCAACAATATAGTGGCATTACTGCACGGGGGTTTACACACAAAGTTCAATGTGGTCACTAACATTTCTGGGATAGTGACGCTTTAAGCATTCTGGAAAATTAAACAACGTATAATAATAATAATAATAATAATAATAATAATAATAATAATAATAATAATAATAATAATAATACGAAGGGTCACTACCAGGAAAAACAAGGGAAGCGCGGGTAGAAAAGGAAGACGACGTTGTAATAATATAATAATTATGATAATAATAATTATTATTTGTTTCGTGACTTTCCGATCTCGTTCTATTGGCGCACGCAGACGCGTCGGTGTTCGGTTGTTTTAAAACGGCGTATACGTGCGAACGAGCGCTTACTTGGCCCCTCATTTGCGGCTTTCCCGCCGCGCACCTCCGCATTCCGCCACGGAACCTGACGCCTTCCTTGCTGCAGCGTCCTCCCCGCCCACGCCCCGCAGTTTAATCACCGTCCCAGCCATAGTACTCTCGTCTCTGCAGCACATTTATACAGGCAAAAAAAAAAAAAAGGATGGCAATTACTCGCACGTCGGCTAACCTCGCGACGCGGCGACGCAGTCATGTAGTGCATTGTGTTCATAAAGTAGGCTTAACTGCGAGAGCGCGCGTGCGCCTTTAGGACGAAGGCGAGTGATTTCCGCGGCTAATCGTCGCAGGCCCCAAGCACTTACATTAAGGCTTTTGCAAACGCGGATGTACCCTATACTTTGAAAATGTTACACATCATGTACCCTGACCTATATCCAAGTAATCTTTGTCCACATTGTGGGGAAATGGCTTCATTAGAACACATGCTCTGGCAGTGCACCAAATTCGCTCATTTATCGCACATCACCTCTGCCAGATGGGAGGCGGTAATCCGCAGCTCGTCCTTGGCAGATCAGCTCTGGGCTGTCCACCAAGCCCGCGAGGCGGCTGAGGAGCTTGGCATCTCAGTCCCCACGTGGGAGCTGCCCGCCACACAGTGATCTGTGTTCTGGAGGAGCAAATACAAGTTTATCCAATCCAATCCAATAATCGTCGCAGGCGACGTGCGCGCCGCCTTGCCCCCGGGCATCTTGAATGAATCGAAGAAAAGGTAGAGGTAGCCAAAAGCGCTGGTTTGCAACAAAAAGTAGTCAAAAAAAAAAAGGGAAATGTGAGGACTCAAATCGACTGGGGGATCCAACGTATAGACGATGTTTGTATCTATTAGTTAGTACTCGGCGTGTTTGCCGACTCGCTCGTGTGCCCCCGCGATCTCCGACGACAGCGCAGCTCTGGCCGACTGGATTAGCCCCACACCATCTCCTGACGCCAACAAGAGCTCTCGCCGAGTGGTGCCCCGTCCTCGGACTCCTGCGACCGTGTCCATCTTTCCTAGCTTCTCCTTACATCCGTATGTGGTCTCTCTGTCCCTGCGCCTCTCTCTTCCGGCTCCTCTCTCTATCTCTATACCTTTAATTCTCCCCTATCCCTTTTAATCCCTCCTTACCCCCCATCCCTCGTGAGCTATACTGTTGAGGTGTCTTCTCCCTGGGTGACAGTTACGGGGCTCACTTTTCTCTTCTTTTCATTTGAGAACCACCCCCCCCCCCCCACCCCCCAGCGAGTTTGCCGGCTCTGTGGCCTCTCAGAGTCGGCATTAGCGACTATAATCGCCTTGCTCGCATTTCCTGTCTTGAATACTCCGCGTTCCCCAACTCTCCTATGAGGGATGCCTGATAAACCCTCACCTAGAAGGTAAGGGCTTATCTCAGCTCGCCGACATTATGCAAATTAATGCGATAGTTCAATTCAGCTTCTTGTGTATAGCCAAACATGGGGAAGTAATGTGTGTGTTGGAAGTGGGTGGGTGGTGTCTCTTCTCTGTGTGTAACACGTTTATTCGGAAAGCTCTGAAAAGCCACTTTTCTTGTTTTTGTGCGTGTATGTATAATTTGATTCACTAGCCACTCAACCACTCAGTATGTCGTGCGCTGTCACCGGTCTTTCTTGGAAATCTCTTGGAAGCAGCTTTCGTGTGGAGAGTGAAATGAAAAGCGGAGATATAGAACGAATAAAAAGAAGGGGCTCGTTGTTCAGTTTCTGGCAAGAGATGACCATTTAGGGTCTTCGTAGAGAGTTCTTTCGGCGTTTTCCATTTGATAAAACAAAAAAAAATCTTGCCCTGACGAGTTCCCGACGACTTTGTTAATTCTCGATGACCGCCTGTGCACGTGCTGCGTGCAGAGGCCTTCTCCGACGTGCGCCAATTTTCGTTTTCCGTCTTGGGGACCGCTCGGCTGTCCGAACGTCCTCGTTTGTGTTCCCGCGCGCATGTATGTTCTCGCAAGTTGCCTTTTTTTTTTGGCTTACCTTCTTTTTTTTTTTCGTTTCCATCATCAAGCAGCCTTCCTGATTACCCCCCTCCCCTCTCCTCTAACCGACCTAATCGTTTGAGCAATCGTTTCGTAAGGTCGTCAGGGCTCCCTGGCTAGACCTCGTTCGTTGTTGCTGCGTACGTTATGCGGCTTTTATGCCTCAGAAGGAACAGCTGTAAGCCGAACACGGCACAAACGAAAAGCAAAAGAACATATTTTGACAATTATTGCGATGATCGATGCGTCATATTTTTATCAGGTGTTTAGTGCATATGTCGTGCGTCTGTAGTGTAGTGTAGTGCATCTGATCAAGGGCGAATTTGGTTGGGGCAGGAACGTGCTATTTGTGCGTCTGTGTGCGCGTGTGGCGGGAGGTTCGATACTCCTTAGTGTAAATTCGCGCTTGTATAAATGTACTTATTCGAGGGGCGTAGCCGGAATTTTTTTTCGGGGGATTCAAGCACACTTTATGTATGTTCGTGCGTGTGTTTCATGTGTGCGTGTATATATATATACGCAAAAGCAGGGGGGGTCATAGTCAGTGGCACAGCCAAGGTGTTGAACTCTTCACCCCTTCGGACTATACGACCCCCACCCCCGTCCTTGACTTCTACTGAGTGTAAAAGTCCGAAGGACGAGAGGCTGATTATCTCTCCTGTATACGCCCGCCAATGAGGTGGGAGTACTGAGGGTAATCGGGTAACTATCTGTGCCTGTGCTCGAGGGTATCCCCCGTCCCGTATGGCTCTAGCAATACTTATTGCCCAACGATTTCTGATCACGTGACGTCAGACGACGTTCAAATGCTGAAGTTCTGGCACTATGCCTTAGTTTGCTTTCATTAACGACGATGGAGCTTCTTCGAAGTTCAATTGATATGATTCTGAACTGATGTAGTGTCTTACTTTGGTGTCGTTTTTATTGAATCCACCTGGTCACAGTAACGTTGATGATGATGATGATGATGATGATGTTCATTATCAAGATTGCGACCTAATTGTTACGCCCAATAAGAAGGCCTCTCTCTCTCCCCGTTCGACTG
Organism: Rhipicephalus microplus; assembly: GCF_043290135.1. Classification (NCBI taxonomy): domain Eukaryota; kingdom Metazoa; phylum Arthropoda; class Arachnida; order Ixodida; family Ixodidae; genus Rhipicephalus; species Rhipicephalus microplus. The sequence goes on from NC_134705.1 coordinate 190,057,091, forward strand.
GCGGGCCGGGCCGATGATTTGTTGCTGTGGGGCATGGTCCCCGCTTCAGAGCAGGTGTCCCAGGCCTGGCCTCCGCAGTGACGTCATTGTCGTTGAGCTCGATCTGCATTTTGATTTGATTCAGCGCTCGGCGTTCGAACGCTTTCGTTGGTCGTCGCACACGGCCTGTAAGATGTGAGGTGTCCATGTCGCGGGTTCGAATCCCGGCTGCGGCGGCTGCATTTCCGATGGAGGCGGAAATGTTGCAGGCCCGTGTATTCAGATTTGGGTGCACGTTAAAGAACCCCAGGTGGTCAAAATTTCCGGAGCCCTCCACTACGGCGTCTCTCATAATCAAATGGTGGTTTTGGGACGTTAAACCCCACAAATCAATCAATCAATCAGATGTGAAGTGTCGCTGGCAATGTTCGCGACCGTTCGACCGTGAAGTTATCAGTCATCCGCGGCCGCATGCTACGCGCGCTCTGCGCGCCTCACCGCGGCGCGCACCTCTTGAAACGATCGTGCGCGGTAGTCGCGGTCGCCGACGACGCTTATCGCAGGCCACAACTATTGTGAACAATGGAGACGGTGATAAGGATAGGCTGGCCGCATAATTGTGTGGTGTGTGTGCGTTCCTAATGCCGACGATCGCACACCGACGGGGATAACGGCCCACCTCCTGGTTGGTTGAAGTGTGCTTCTTTCGCGCCGGGGTCGTTATCGTACTGAGCTGTACGAGCGCAAAAAAAAATAATGAAAAAGGTAACTGTCCACTCGCACATCCGGCATTCTTGGCACATTCTTTTCTCGTGTTCGTGGCTTGGCCTGGTGATCTACATCGAGGATGATGACGTCACTCTAGCTTTTGAATGACGTCACGAAAGGTTGTGCGGGACGGGGAGTCAAGGGAGTAAGAATTTATTAGAAGGCAGAGAGGTCGGCCTGGGCTAGTTCGCTTTAGCCTGCTACTCTACACAGGAAATAAGGGAAAGGGGAAGGAAAGAGGGATGAAATGTGATGATGGGGACAAGAAGAGGTGGTGCGCAGAGGCGGTGTCGTACCCAATGAAGGACGGGGAGAGTCGTCGTCGAGGCATATGGGTCACTTTTGGACATCTGCAATTTTCGGGCGTGCATAAGTACGAACGTATTTCTTGACGTTTCGACCTCCGTCGGAGTGCGGCCGGGAATCGAGCTCACTAACTACCTAGCTCGCTCTTCGAAGTTAAACTTTATAACTGGTGATCCACCGCGGAGGCGCCCTTGTTAGATTGTTGTTTTTTTCTTTTCCCTTTTTGAAAACTTTTATGCTGTCTCGATTCTATGGAATACAGGTCAGAATGATGCCTTTTTTTTTAGATCACAATAGAATCGTCGGTGCAATCAAGCAGAATATTTCGAATGAACTGTATTTCATACGCACATTCCACATCGGCTGCTTGCATATATGTACACGTCTTTGGAATAAGGAGGGTGCTCAAGGTGAAAAGAGACATACCCCCCTCCCCTGCACACAACCTTTTCAAAGAAGGTATCTATCAGTTGAGGGCCCTTCTGCCCTGTAGCATACCCCCTAGCTCTTTATCTAAATTTAACGATTTGGGTGCACGTTAAAGAACCCCAGGTGGTCGAAATTTCCGGAGCCCTCCACTACTGGCGTCTCTCATAATCAAATGGTGGTTTTGGGACGTTAAACCCCAGATGTCAATCAAATCAATTATCTAAATTTAAGCCTTCGTCCTGAAAGGCTGTAAGTGTAACATATGTGCAGTGGTAAAATAAGTGGTCTCACATATCTTGGATGACGAATACTTTGCGGGAGCAAGGCAGGGTTGAAAGTTGTTGTATTATATATACCTCTTCATGGAAGGCCTCGTGGGAAGCCTCGGTATAAAGGCGGGACCCCTCAAAAAACGCACTGCAGCAGTGATGTCAAAGTCCAAAAACAAGGTGTTTCTTCTCTCCTGTGAAAAGGTGTATAGAAATACTAGAGGTATTTCTATCGCTGCACACCTGTCCAGCTTTGCAGTTAGAATTCTGTTGCCATATGTAGTTACATCCTGTGTATCTTTTGAACATCCATTAACATTACATGCATACTCATTGAATCAGCTTTTCTTCATGTGATAATTTGACTGTACTTTGCACTTCCAGTGGACATCCTACAACTTTGTAAAAAGAACGCTGCAATACGAAATGTGTTGCAGAGTTATATGTTGCAATGTCTTGTACGAAAATTTCTATTGCATTTGTAAACGTCAGATGATACATCACAATGCGATACATCGCGTGCGTGTGCATGTGCATTGAAGGGTGGTTTACTCTTTTTGTTTCGGCCTCTCTGCCATGCAGAAATAAATCCAACCAAGGCATGTTTCAGAGGTGAAGAATGTCACAAAATATGGAAAGTACAACACGTGTTATGATCTGTGCAAAAGATTCGAACTTTCATCTGTGAATATTGGAAAACGTATGTCTGTTTCAAAGGTGAGCTGAGAATTCAAGGCTACCTGACTGCCATTGTGGCACTGGACGTCCAGCAAACATGTAGCATTGATCTCTGAAGAATTGTACCAATATGACGCAATTGAGACACGAGAATGCCACTGATGAATTGTTTTTATTGGCAAGGTGCAACTGTGACGGTAATGTCTGTTATGCCAAGAATTCTTGTCCTTATCATGAGGCTGTCACAAAGTACAAAGAACCTTTTGTTACATCAACAAAAGGATGTTGCCCCCCTTTTTTTATCTGTAACTTGCCTTCCGAGAATACCGCTTGACAACGACTTCGACGTCGTGTCGTGCTATCTGTGAAATATCTCCGTATGCATTACCTTGCTGCTTGTGAGACGAGCGAGCCAGCATTCAGTGTTCGACGCTTTGTGAAAGATCTACGCGGTGCATATGCTCTGTTCGCGTTCGGTCGTCTACGTTGAGTGACGTCCTTCTTCCGTGGCGTGTGTGTTTCAGGTGGTGCGGGTGCTGAGATGAGGTAACGGCACGCGGCCCAGAGAGGGAGTGACCAGGGAGCGACCGGCGACATGTCGCAGCGAGCGGACGCCATGGAGTTCGAGAAGGGCCGCATCCGGGCCCTTCAGGAGGAGCGGCTGCACATCCAAAAGAAGACCTTCACCAAATGGATGAACTCCTTTCTGCAGAAGGTCAGTCTGCATCCCCTTCTCACAGTAATGTTTTATGTCGAGATAACAAGTGCTACTCCGAAAAGATGAGAGGGTCAAGAATGAGCAAACTTGAAGGGCGACCGTGGCAAAAGTTTATACAGTAGACTCGTGATAATTCAAACTCTGATAATTCATACTTTTGGTTAGTTCAAACAAAATTCAATTTTTTGGTTGGCCATCTATTCGTTCAATGTATTTAAAAGCCTCTTAATTCAAACTCCATCATTTGGCTAATTCATGCTTTTTGCAGTTCCATACCAGAAAATATCTTCTGCTTTCCCGCTAGTGTTTAAACATTTGTGTGCTTATATAATCCTAGCAGTCTAAAAATTAAAAATAAGCACCTCAGGCCTTTAAGGAAAAAGACTTTTCTAGTAAACAAATGTTTGAAACAAAGCACACACATGGTAAACCGTGATGCTTCTCAACTGGTATAGAGAGCTTTGTGCTGAAGGCACATACATACCTAGAGCAAAGAAGCAGTTGGCAATTGACGATTTCTACAAAAGGTCTGATCAGCAGTAAATGGCCAATAAACTTGTGAACCTTACACCTCTGTTTTCTCTTCATTGCGTGCAATTAGGCTTTAAAAACACTTTAAAAAATTTCGAATGTGATAAGTTCAATGCTTGATCATAATGTATGGTGTCACCTCATTTAGTGTCACCTACCTGAGAAATTTTGATAATTCAAACAAAATTAAGAGGTCCCTTCGAGTTTGAATTGACGAGAATCAACTGTACTGTGTAAGAAGCCTAGTCTCGGATAATGAACGGTAGCAAGAAATATGAGAGGTAACTTCGAAATTGCGTTTAGTTGCATTGACTCGTACATTGGAACGGAACTCCAACATACCGATTTGCGCGATGTACGTTTCGCTTGCCAACTGCATTTAATCACTATGACTTCTCGAAGATTGTTTCAGTGTTCGTTTTCATAGTATTCATAACTGTTCATATATGCTAGCACCATGCGAAATTGAGCATTCGAAATATACGCAAAAGCACCATGTAAACCCAGTAAGAATTGCCATCTTTGCTACCAATGAGGAAAAATTACTCTGCCACTTTCACTCACTCAAATTCACGCCTTTGAGGCATGGAGGCGTTCCAGGGCATCTCTAAGGTAGTGTGCCTGGACATAAGCGTACATTGTCTATCATCTACCTAAGTATTTCTTGAAAGCTCCTAACAGGAAAACAACCATATGTACAGCCTTACTAATGTCGTTTCACTAGTGTAGCAGTAAGCCACACTATCAGTGTATCAAGATTAAGGTATGAAAATTAAATAAGTCATTGTTGTGATCAAAATATAAATGCTTGTTTGTCCAAGGCACATCCAAGCATTAATTAAGCTACTTGCCTAGAGCAAAACACAGCTTCGTATGTGGTTGGGGGAGGGTGATAGAGGGGGTTAGGGTGTTGAGCTTGGCTCTCTGCGATAGAGGAGTTATGGAAAGAGGGGGCGAGCGCCCCCCCCCCCCCCCCTTTCATAACTGACACCTCTACCTTCCAGTCAGTTAAACTGAAGTACCATCCTCCTTTAATCCTAGCGTTGTACTGTTGTTGCGCATCACCTGTCTCAGCCCGAGCTTATCTTTTCTGATTATTGCAACACGGTCGCACAGTCACAGTGTGTCATTTTCTTGCCAAAGCCATCGTCCTAGAGGAGTTGCTTGCCAGTTGTCAAGATAACCTGCTCTTCCGGGGAGAAAGCGAGGCGACGCCGTCGCGACATTTGGCGGCAGCCGTTGCCTTTGTTATTTAGTTGTTTGCTGTGCACTTGGGTAAAGTACTGTCACGTCCGCTCTAAAGGGGGCCTGTTGCTGGTGTGCATTTCTTGCTTGAAGCATACCTGAAAATTGAATCGAATTTATTTGCAATTGAATTGCTAGGATGACCAGGCAATACAGGCTGTAATTAGCAGCTTGGGGAGAAACTGGCCATCTCATACACAGGGCTGCTTCATAGTGGGCAAATAAAACAAACCAACACATTATAGTATGTTGCAGCAGTTATGGTTCAAAAACAAACAGTATTAAGAAAAGAAACAGTTTGTACAAAAACAGCTTGTTTCGCTAGTAAGTCTGATATTTTTATTATAATAAGAATCTCGTGCAAAAAACTACATGTACACAAAAATCATATAAAGGGACTAGGTGCTTGTCTGTGGTGTTTATTTTATGTGTATATATAATTGATTGTGCTAGATTTTTTTTTAGTAAATGCTCGTAGCAAGACATGCATTTGTCTTTTAGAATCCTGGCTCTTTCCTCTATTTCCGTAGTAACACTCCATGATTAGTCAAACCCTGGCGTTACAAGCCATATTATGAAATGGACCATGTGAGTTTTCCATTAAGCCGGCCCTTTGGTGACAAGCACAGCTGAAATTTGTTTCGTTTATTTTTGCTTGAAGACATTTCCTGTTTTAAAATTTTCTCACTCAATTTTTTTTTACGTTTGCATATTATGTGCAAAGTTATGCACTAAACTGAGTTTGTAGTTAACAATGGTAAATGAAAAGTCTGTTGTTTGCAAGTTTAATAAGCTTGCTTTGCAATCAATATGTGTTGCTATTGAATTCTGATATATCGAATCTGACAAGGATCAGAAAAGAGGTTTTTATGCAAGTGGTCTGATGTCATTTATGAAATATTTTATGTATATTGAAAAAGAGTAATACATTGCTTGTGGGTTTGATATACACAGGCCTGAATTTATTAGTATAGGAATTTCATTGATAGTTATGCAAGTGAAACCACTGTAATTGCATAATATTGATTATACAGTTCACATTGGTATCGTGAGCAATGGGTGCAATTTGTAGCGCAGATAACTGCTGGCACATAAGATTCAGCGATTTAATGCGAAGGGAATTGCTGTTCAAAGTTCCTGAGGAATATATCAAGTGATAAGATTAGGATTTTTCTGGGCTTACATTATGAAGTCTGTCATCGCAATGCACAAATAATTGTTGATATGCAGGAAGTTCTCTTTATCTGCAATAGGCATAGACATGATAATCATGAGCTTGCATAAAGATCCCAAAGGGGGGGGGGGGGCAGGGTCATTGCAGTGCTTTCCTCCCTATTATGTCAATGGGGCAGACATTTTGCCTCCCCTCCCTCTCTTAGGTGACTAGAGGGGAGGGGGGTATCCTCCTGCCCCCCTCCATGCACATGATGACAACAATGATGGCGATCACGATAAATGGCAGCTGCCAGCTTGTGTTATGGATTTTTAATTATGTACTTCGTACTGAATGGAGTCCAATGCTACGCCACTTCGAATAATTTGGTTCAAAACTTTTATCAACCAAGAACATTCACAAGTACATTAGCTGATGTTCTTGACAACTCATTAGCTAATACTCACTTTATTACGAAGGTTAGATTAGGACGTAGCTCTCAGCGCACAGCTGCTAGAAAATGATAGTGCTCTGAACTTGCAGTTTTACAAAGTGGAATGTGGGGCTAGTCACAGGGAATGAAGGCATAATGTAAATAGGTAAAGCACACATGTGTGCACTTTGGCCTGGTCATTTTGTGTTGTGTGCCACTTTATGTGCAAACTTAATGTGTGAACATTAGTGTCGTCGTTGGTGTTGTCATGTAACAATATTAAAATGGCTAGAAGGGTAAGATGGGAGCACGTGATGAAAAAATTCATGAGCGTGGTGTGTGTGCTCGTGCCAACATTTCGACAGGTGGGCCTGTCTTCACTTCCTGCCTTGAATAAGACAGTTCCACTTGTCAAAACATTGACTGGAGCTCATACCCTGTGTTTACTTACGAATTTTATGTATCAACATTAGATGTATGTGTCAACATTAGTGTTTTTATATGACTGCTCCTGATGTGCAGCATTACGTTTCGACGTTTCGTGTCTTTGTGGCTGCATTTTATGTGAACTTTAGTGTCATGCCACTGGACTTGTGTTTTGTGTCATCTTTTTTGTCGCAAATGAAATGGAATTTGTGCCAGTGGTGGGATTTTTTTTTTTACGGCTTGACTGACTTACACAAGCTGTGTTTAGGTGCAAATATATGCACTTCTTTTTATGTATGTTATATGAACTGATTCTCTATTGTGTGCAAAAGGAGTAGCAAGCACTAAATGAAAGTACTGCTGTTTCTTAAACTAAACAAAAGGGGGAAGGGAGACATGGCCATATATACAAATCACACAGAGGTCGCGGTGTGAAAGAAAAAAAAAACAAAAAAGAAGATGATGAAGAAGGAAAGTCTAGCAGATGATTTTTTTTAACCTTTGCACCCGTAACATTATCAGCAAACTTGGCCGAGTTGACAGTAATACCTGAAGTGTTTGAGAAACGAGGCTGCTCGGCAATTTCTTATCACTCTGTAATCCGCAAGCTTTCGTTATGACCCCCCTATTGCACTCTGGCTTCGTTAAAGGCATGTCTGCTAAGGGCACCTGGTGTTGCTTCCCGCCTGTTCAACGGCCTTACTGCAGAAATTCCACTGATAAAACGCACGATAACATGCTAAGCTGGGAGAATGTTGCAAGTTCACCGGCTTGTCTCGACTTGCTGAAGAAATGCGTTTTTCACAACTTGTGTTATCGTTGTTGTTTCTTTCTCTGCCCTTTAAGGTGAGAAAACACTGACATCATTCCACAATAACAGTATTGGGACGGGATATGTGTTATTATAAAGTACGCCAGAAATAAAACTTGAAAAAGATGATCGTTAACTACGTGAAATTAAGAAAAAATACAAAACGAATGAAGACTCGCACAGCAAATCGAGCACGTGCTATGATCTACTTTTGCATAGGGTATTACAATGCATGACAGAAAGAAACACAAATGAGCAGCTTCACCATTCCGAATGGAACACCCAACCAAACGCACCTAATAAATTAATTAATACATATATTAGCACTGTAGAATGATATAGATGTATACTTATTCAGGCTCTATCTCTTCTTTTGTTCAAATGTGCTTGTGAAATCTCCTGTGCATGTGTTCATGCATGTGCTGGGATTAATGGTTGAATTGTGTGTCACAGTTGCAGGCATAATTTCATCAATTTAATTCATTGATTTCACCAATTTCAGATAATTGCGTTTTTCAGTTTCGATTGATGGTGCCTGTACATGTACATTTTTTTGGTGGTACATACTTTAATGCCATATGTTGACATAAATCAGTTGGCAGTATGCACTCATGCTGTGTGTGTCTTCCTTTCTGATGTCATTTTTTCCTAATTTCATGCTGCTAACAATAATAGTATTAAAGAATGCACCTACTGGTCGCTCAAGAATCTTCTAATTAAAAATCTGCTTTCAAGTGCATGGGACCAATCCTGTTGATTGTAGTTGATGTAATGAAATCTTACAGTGTACTTTCACATCACCTCTTTCTATGGCATTTCGAGTTCCCAAGTTTTCGCCTTGCCGTTGAAACTGTTAATTGCTTTTTGTTTATCGTTACCACCTGATTGATTATGCTTTTCTTTCTCTGTTTGGTTTCTCTCAGGCCCGTATGGAGGTTGACGACTTGTTTGTCGACCTGGCCGATGGCAAGAAGCTGCTCAAACTGCTCGAGATCATCTCGGGGGAGAAGTTGGGAAAGCCGAACAACGGCAAGATGCGCGTCCACAAGATCGAGAACGTCAACAAGAGCTTGGCGTTTTTGCACACCAAGGCACGTCTGAATCGCCTTCCTCACGCATTCGACGCAGTCACTCGTCTGCCGTTAGCTAGCAGACTACTTCAACCTTTTAAATGGCCCCTAAATCACTGCTAGCTGAAAGATGAGAGAGTGGTTTGTTTCTTGCACTCACCGGCTTTCCTACAGGTGCTATCACTTCCTCGCTACTTAGGTATTTCTTCATAAAATGCATGGACGATGTCAGCACAATGTGTTCAGCCTATTCGGGTTTTGGGCTTTTCGGCTGCATGCTCTTATCTCTGCTTGTGCAACCAGAAACGAACAAAACCAAGTGATAATTTTTGATCACCTGAGATAATCTTGGGAGACAGAATAGAAAAGGCGTGTCACTACATAGCAAAGCAAGGTATAAGGTGATCCACAACTGATGTCTCTCACGTATGGATCAGTTCAGAGCTTACGTCCTCATGGCATTATGCGAACAGATTGCTTCCATCGCCAATTGTGCTTAGAGGGCTAGAAACGCTAGGAGACAATAACATGCCAGTTCTTTGTATTTTCTGAGGGAGTTTGGAGTCCCTATTAATGAACAAGGATTAATATTTCAGTTTTATTGTTAAGGTATCCTCTCACTGTAAAAAAAATGCCACTCCTGTTGTGAAAAGGTGCTTGTAAAGCAAGAATACATTTAAAGAAAAAGGAAAAGTACAGATGGCAGTGTCCTACAATGCTTAATATAAATGTTACTTAAGGTCAAATTTTCCGTAAATTTTAGGTACATTTTGTGTAAATTTATCACTTAAAATGAAATACATTGTGTTTGAAAGAAGCCGTGGATAGAACATCACAATCTCTTGAAGTTCTATTGTTCCAACGTAGCTAGAGAACATGAGTGAATTCTAATAGCAGCTCTGAACAAAAATTTAACCTTGGCAAAAAAGATGTCAAGGTGAAAGAAGAGCACAGATTGTCGGAGCTGCTTACTTCAATGATGCCAGGGAGGCTGGCTTTGTCGCAAAGATAGTCAATCCATTCCGGAAGTTGTTTCTTGAAATCTAGTTGAAGAGCCTCTCGGCATTTCAGTTAAGAGTTCCTCAAACAGCTTGGGAAAGCCTTCACTGTTAACTGGAATGCTAGTATATTTCGTGGCCCATCTTAACAACCAGTTTTGTGTCCTTTTAGTTATTTGTTACTTTTATTTTCTTGTTTTAATTTCTGTGTATATTTGTGCCATTTATTCATTGTTCTTTAATTACTGTACATTTGAAATCTTCTATTGTACTTTCCCCCTGTATACAATGTCTCTAGGGATTCCTGTAAGATAAGGTAAAATGAGTGAATAAATAATTAGACAAATGAATAAATAATAATAATAATAATAATAATAATAATAGTTTTTATTTCCACCAGTACACTAGGTAATGGAGGGGGTGAGAAAAAAGGCGGCTATCCGCTATACATTTCAATATCTCTGTTCTATATATCTATATTCCTAAGATTTATAGTCCAAGGTTTGACAATGATTTGTCAGGCAAGAGTTACACATTGAAGAAATAAAACAGGTGCTCACCTTGTCCAAAGAAAAACGAACATATATTGCTTAGCCCCAAGACATCTGTTACACTGCTATTATATATTCCGACGGTTTCTGTCAAGCTGGCTTGGCTTTGTGGTTAGGTTGGGTTTTCGATTTGAGTTACCTTAATATACCTCATTGATGGGCCTCATTAGATACGCATTGACATTCCTCGTTGGCTTCGCATTTGCGCAGGTTCGTTTGGAAAGTATAGGAGCCGAAGACATCGTGGACGGGAACCCGCGACTCATTCTTGGCCTTATATGGACAATCATCTTGCGGTTCCAAATCCAAGACATCGAAATCGACGTTGTGAGTCTCTCTCAACTGCTTTCCTGTGCTTGGCACTGCAATAGCCTCAGTTGCTTTTGTGATTCATTAAACCGAGCTTGAAGACGCGTTGACTAGGTCGCCCATTTAATTCCGGTTTCTAGCGAAAATTAGAAGTAGAGGGTTTATTGTGCCTGTAGATGTACTAAACATGGACTGAAAAAAAAGTATTGCATTGCTAAATGAGCCCTGGAAGTTGCCAGCTAAAACACCACCAGCCACTGGTGACCATGATTTTGACATGGCGTGCTTCATAGAGCTTCATAGAGCCTTGTGCTTCATAGAGTGTTGTCGTCATATTCTACCTAAGTATCATCCACTGCAAATTGTTCAAGTTTTGAAGTCAAAGTCAAGCACTCAAACCTCATTATAACAAAGTTGCATCTTACACGAAAATAAGTTTGTTATAACCGAAAATTTGTTATAAAGGTATACTGCTAACACTCTATTGCAAAACTGTTCTTCATTTACTTCATTATAACCAATATTTCGTTATATTCGGGGTCGTTATATTGAGGTTTGGGTGTAGCTCCATTGTATTTGTAGCTGACCATGAAGCAAGATCAACGGCCGGAATACAAGCACTCTCAAAGCTAGCGGCCTGTCACACCATGGCTCGCGAGCGGGCTAGTGCTGTCAAACAGTCAAGCCCCTCATGTGCTTATTAAAATGCTCATCATAAATTAATTACTTAATGAAATGCACCAAAATTTTACCAGCTTGTTTGCTAACACTAAAATACTAACCTATAAACCCAGATTATTAGCCTTAATTGGGTGTTGTGACTTATTTAACCTACCTGAAGGGGTCTGTCGATTTGTTTGTGTTTGTTTTAAGTAGAGCTAAGTTATGTAATGTATCTATGTTCCTGTGTTCAGGACGAAGACAACGAAAGTAGTGAAAAGAAATCAGCCAAGGATGCCTTGCTGCTTTGGTGCCAAAGAAAGACAGCGGGGTAAGTTGTTGAGTGCTTTATTTTGGGAATGGAAACAGTAGGAGAAAGAAATGCTTTCTTCTTTTAGGAAAACATGCATGGCAGTTTAGGATTTTTTGTCAAACAGGTTGATAAGTGCCTGCAAATATTTAAAAATTCCACATTCGTCATGTTTTGCACCTTTTGAATAGCAATTAAGGTGTCCAAGCGGGAGCATTAACAAGCAGCCATATAATGAAGATTGCCAGAAAGATAGCTTTCAATTTCACCATTTTTACTGTCGACAATCAGTAAGTTAATCAATGACTCTATAAATATTTCATTTATTTTTTTTAGTTATTTATTCTGTCCAAGAGCAAGTCTAAGGTAGGAGTGCTATTGCATGTATACAAAAAAAAACAAGTTATGAAAATAAAAACCTATTTTTTTTTGAAAGAATTGAAAAGTTAAATCAAAACATAATGAATAAGATGACTACTTGGACTGGTGTTGTGTCAAGAAAAAAATGGTATGTTTATGTATTAAGATGGATTTAAATTACTCTTGCCAGAGCCATCTACGTATAATTGTGTGTCTCCCCCCCCCCCCCCCCCTTTTGTCATAGCATCCAAGTTGGCATTTAGAATCTATGGGTAAAGAGCTTGTACGCTTTTTTAAATCATTAAAAATTATGTAAAATGACATATTAATTTTGTAATGGTTCATATTCTATTGAGTTTTGACTTGCACTACAAAAAAAAAAAATGTTTGCCCTGCTATTTAGATATCCCGCTGTCAACATCCAAGACTTCAGCTCTAGTTGGCGGAGTGGGATGGGTTTCAACGCGTTGATTCATTCGCACCGACCCGATCTAATCGACTACGGTGCTCTGGAACCTGCTGACCACATCGAGAACCTCAACAATGCCTTCAACGTTGCCCAGAGAGAGCTGGGTATTCCAAGGCTTCTCGATGCTGAAGGTAATTAATGTATGTTATCTATGCATTTTGCACAGTAATATCAGTGCATTTTAACATACTTAACAAAAATACTGTTTTACATTAAAACCTGCCGCGGTAGCTTAGTAGCCATGGTGTTGTAGCTGTTAAGCATGGAGGCAAGGCTTCAGCTTTCATTTATACTGGCAGTGTTAAAAAGGAAGTTTTGTTTAAGAACCCCCTTGTACTTATATACTTAGATTTAAGCACATCATTAGCTGTCCAAGGTAGCTGCAAATAATTTGGAGTCTCGCACTATTATGTCCCCCATACCCATTTTTTGTTTCTGGAATATTAGCGCCTCGGAAGGTAATTTGATTGTCGGTAGGCACTGTAGTATTACTGCTGCACAACTGCCATTGCATTGTCCAACAATAATTTTTTTTTAAGAAGTATGATTTTCTCTTCATGTTCTCAAGACAGTTAACAGGTCACATTGGAAGCAGCATCTCAAAATGCGATATATGTATATTTTTTTTTTGTGCAAATGAAGTGCTCTCCTTGATACTTGCAGCAAGATCAGGAGGTGTAAATAATGCTCTATTTGAAAGAAGTGTACAAAGCTTGACAATTGCCACATCGTTTGTTAGCCTACGTTTACACAAGTCATTGTATAGACAGCAAATCTACGTGCCAGAGTAAAGCCAAATGTTACAGACGTGCTGCAAATATACGCATACTTGCAAATTATGTCTCGGTGCTCCGTAATGCGAAACTGCCGTTGCATTCGCTGTGTCGCGCACCAATAACGACTTGTGTGACGTTAGAAATAAACTTTCTCTGCGAGGATTGGGGATCAGTGTGAGTCTTTTGTTTACTTTTACTAACCTGTCTCTGTTTGTTTCCATCCAGACATTGACACGAACAAGCCCGACGAGAAATCTGTCATGACGTACGTTGCGTCCTACTACCACACCTTTGCCCGCATGAAGAACGAAATGAAGCAGGGCAGGCGTATTGCCAATGTGAGTTGACGTTTGTTCCCGTGCAAATTTTTGCTTGTTTCGGTGAGAATTGTTTCTGTGCAGGTTTTCATTTGTTGGAGTGAAAATAATTTCTGCGCAGGTTTTTGTTCATTTTCAGTTACCTTTCATGAATCGTATTGTAATGCAGCGAATTCAATATTGATATTTCAATAATCGTAACCTTTCTTTGAAGCCGTCCTCCATGTCACAAAAGGTGTTTCTAAAAATTGCATAATTGTGGTAGAAAGCTGTTACTCATGTAAGGAATCACACGTTTAAAAAATTTTTTGTGTGTGTGGCATTTTATTGGTGAGTAGCTGCGAAAAACAATTTGTAGATTTATTTCTTCTGTTTTCCTTTTTGTCTAAGCAATCATTTCTTGTTTTTATTGTTTTTTATGACAATGATAACAGCACAGCACGAAACTGCACTCCAAATTGTAAGTTTATGATGAAAAAGAACATTAATGTTTTAAATGGTGTGTAACATGGGGTTGCTCTCTTGCTAGCCTTTAGCACATGAATATTTTATTCAAGTGCAATTCACCTGCATAAGAATGAAATTGCATAGTTGAAACATTCAGTAAACATTGCATGGTTTCATTGGCTGTGCAATGTAATGGGCTAAAGGGTACAGTCAAGCCGAAGCGAAAGATCTCCCTTTGCGACTTGTGAGCTAAACGCGATCTTGCGAGCCACTGTGGTTATTGCGTGTATACGATCTTTGAGTACATATTCTCTCTTGTTCCAATAACAATAAAATTTTTTGTCGTCCCCACAGATTGTCGCACAAATGATGGACGCTGACCGGCAGAAGTACATGTACGAGCGGCTAACGTCCAAGCTCTTGGAGTGGATCCAAGCCAAGACGGCGGAGCTGCAGGACCACTGCTTTCCGAACTCCCTGGAGGGAATTCAGGGAGAGCTGCTCAAGTTCAAAGAGTACCGCACGGTTGAGAAGCCACCTAAGTGAGTAGACGCAGCTCGCATTTGAGCGTAATTTTCCAAATGTTATTGAACTGTGATGAAGTGTGTGGTGCTGTTGCCATGGCGAAATGGTGAAGGTGTTCGGCCTCTGAAACTTAAGTACTAAATGTGTCTTTACCTTGGTTGATGTGTCACCTTGGTCACCAACACTTCATCTCTGCCAGAAAAGATTTTTCCATACCCTCAACTTTGTTAAATGATTCCTCTTATGACACACTGAGTTCCGTATTATTGCTGATAGCAGATTGTTGTCAGGTGTACCAAGAGATGTTGCCAAGAAAGAGATGAGAGAAGTTTAAAACTTTGCAGCACCTGATGGAATGAAAGGTCATAGCAGTAACTTTAAGAGGCAGAAAGAAAGCAATGGGGATGAGAGAGCACACAGATGTAATCGTATTTGGCATTAAAAGGAGAAAGTGCAGCTGGGCAGGTCATGTGATGCATAGGATGGACTACCGTTGGTCAGTTTAAGCAACGGCGTGACACTTTGAGAGGAGACGTGCAGCTGAGGGTGACAACGATTTGAATGGGGTGATAAAACAAGAAAATATGCAAGCACAAAATGGAATCAGATTTCTCCAAACAGGGCAGTTAAGCAGTTATAGATCTTTTTTGACGGAGTGGATGATCCCCTCCTTTCTGGGCTTTTGCATGGGAGTGCAAAAGCTGACGTCACAGTTTCGGCCCTGCATTTTTGGGGGGTTCATAAGCGCAGAGGGGCTTATGGTGGTGGTGCCCAGGGAGTCTTCACTGACAAGGTGTACATGGAGAAGCCTTTTTTCTGCAGTGAACCTAATATGGGCAGATGATGATGATGATAATAACTATGACAGTAGAAACATTGACATTACAGTGGAATCCGAACGATACAAACCAGGCTGATACTAATCTCGGTCTAATATGAATCTGTAAAATTTCCATGCCGAATTTCACTGGATGTCAAAAATATAGATGTCCTGAATACTTTTCTCAGTGGCAATGTGCGATACGATCGTTGGTTAATCCATTGATCAATGGACAATAGCACCGTGCTCCAGAAGGGCACGTGTGGCTAATGCACACGGATTGAAAACGAAAGTACATATACTGTTTTCTGCAATGACTGTCCAAAGCTGCAGTTGATAAATGTGATCATCAATAGTGACTATGCAGCTCCTAAGGTAGATTAAACGGAACCGTAGATAAGAAGAAACAAAGTCATAAAAAGACCCAAAGCATCTTGGCATTCCTGTTGTTTGCTGATGATTGTAGTGAAGTGGACTTGGACTCTTAGTTGTTTTCAGTTGGCCTTATGCAAAGCCATAAGGCGCACATTCGTTGCAACCAGCTGGGCCATATTTTATTGGTCCATTCGCATCTGTCCCAGAAAGACTTACATGAGTTCTTTTGCCAAAAATGAATGTTTCGTGTGTATACTACTGTTGAAAACTTGATTTTGCTAGTTTTTTGGTGATACTACAAAGTTTTGGGTGATATTTTCGCACCCCCCCCCCCCCCCCCTTGAGATCATGATTCTTCTCTACCGACTCCAGGTACAAAGAGCGAAGTGACATCGAGGCCCTGCTGTTCGACATTCAGACAAAGCAGAAGGCCCTAGGCCGGCCCCTCTATGTACCGCCCGAGGGCAAGATGGCCCACGACATCCAGCGAGCGTGGGAGCAGCTTGAGGAGGCCGAGCATGCCCGCGAGGTGGCTCTGCGCGAGGAGCTGCTCCGGCAGAAGAAGCTCGAAAACCTGGCGTGCCGCTTCGACCGCAAAAGCGCCGTGCGCGAGGGCTACCTCCGTGAAATGGTGCAGGTGCTCTCAGACCCTCGCTATGGGAGCAACCTCTCGCAGGTTGAGGCGACTGTCAAGAAGCACGAAGCCATCAGTGCCGACATCCTCGCAAGGGTGAGTGGTGATTTTCTTGGGTGTGAGAACTGCTGTATTCACTTGTCGCGACTTGGGGTTTTTAGAGAATTTTGGTTGGTTCGTAGACTTCCTATTGTTTGTGTATCATGGTTTAACGGAGTGGTACACTGCCAAACATGACTATATTGTACTATGGCCAATCAAATTTTTTGTTAGTATATTGAACTGTTTTCTCATATGACAGTGCTTCAATATCAGTACTTGCCAACTTATCGTGCAAGGTTGTGAACGGAAGAATCTGGCTGTTTTCTGCAGGGTTGACAATAACCAACACATAACCAACACAGCCAAATGTTGGGAACGGAAGCCTGATGTCAGTGCTGTGTACGATATCCCATGATATATGTTGAGTATGATATCGAAGAACTATACAATCATTTTAAAGCCAATGCAGACTAGAAGCATCGGGTGCCCAATGACTATGCACAGCTGTGTATAAAAGATGTTTAAAGCTGTTTACGTCAATGGTGTATTTTCTCACCTATAAGCCACCCCGTCATGTAACCCGCATTCGCAACTACAAACCGTGCTGGAAAAAAAAATTTAAAAAAAAATTTCTGCGTATTGTTGTGTAGCAGTGCCTTGGAGCCAATTCTTGTTCACAGAAGGTAGCATCGAAAATATGGTGAATTCTTGAAAAGCTTTATATCGTTTTATAAGAACCGATTCCCATGTCTTCACGAGTTCTTATCACTCTGTGTGATAAGAAACGTAGATAGTGTCACCTAATAAAGCACAAACTAACCAGAGGCACACAAAGGTGAGTATTGCAGTGACGCAGATTTTAAATAACCACGTCTTTAAAGCTTTGGCAGTGAGAGAATCCTTAACTTGCAGTGCCTTCATATTTACCCTCATTGGGAAAAATGACGTAGTTAAAAAAAATTTAGGGTGTATTGTAGTATGACAGAATGCACCAAGATATTAATACCAGCTATGCTATGGCCTTCCAACAGCTCCGACGAGCTGGTATGCACAAACATTGGGAATTCTACAGATAAACTGAAGCTGTCTATTATGTTTTCACTGGAATCGTGATTGGATGTGACGCTTACGAAAGTCACGATGTGAAGTCCACGACCGAGAAATGTTCAAGAACCACGTGTCTCAATTACACGAGCAGTAGACTTCATGAGGACGGCAACCTTTTCCCTTGGTTGCGTCTGCCTGTGTGAAGGAAAGCAAGGAAAGCTCCCGTTTCTCTTAAGGGGACTTGATTCTCCCTAACGAAGACAACTCCTACTTTAGTAAATCTAGGCCCTATGAAGTGCAGTCAAATGCTCTTGACAACAAAGTTGCACCTCACAAAAGAAAGAAAGCTTCCTTATATCTGAAAATTTGTTGTAAATGCATAATTTTTACTCTGTATCAATGATAAGGCTATTCTTTGTTTACTTCCCTATCATTTATTTATGATATATGAATTCATTATATTGAGGTTTGGCTGTAAGCGTTGACTCCAACAAGTTGGCTCCAGAGACTCGCCCTGTTCAATTTATTGTCATCACATTGAACTAGTTCCATCTTCTCCTGAACTCTTTTGTCGTATGGATACTTGCACAGAAGTAGTCAAGAATAATTTTCTCTTTAACACTGTTGGTTTCTAATTTAAGATTTGTTAATTACACATGCTATTCTTCTCTACTTCTGTAGGAGGAGAGGTTTCAGAACCTGACAAAGATGGCTGACCAGCTGGAAGCGGAAAATTACCACGCAAAATCCAGGATCCGAGTCAAGTAAGTTGGTTCATAGCCATAACCAGGTTATGGATTTCAAATTCAAGACCAAAAGTGTAATTTGAAGAGGTATTAAAACTTCCTCATGTTGAAGATTTTTCACTCGTAAGTACTGCTCTTCATGTTTTCATGTGGTTTTGAAGTATCTTTTAACTGTATGACTGCGTGTAGCGTTACGATGCAAAAGAATTGCGGTGTTGCTTTTTCGGTCACATTAGTCTGAGTTGACGCCTGCCCTTATCTTTCCAGGGAGAAAGAAATCATGGGACGGTGGCAGTTGCTGCTGGACCTTCTCAACAAGCATCGCGTGACGCTGAACAATGTCAGCATGCTAATGAGCATGCTCCGAGAGGCAGACACTCTCCACGGCGAGATAAAGGAGGTTGAGGTAAGCATGGCCCTCCTGCTACAGTCAAATCTCGTTACAGAGGAGTAGCAGCGGGAGAATAATTTAGCTCGTTATATCTAATATTTGTTGTAACAGTAGACTCAGAAATCCGCTTCGGCAAATTGTCGGTCTAGCTCACACAGAAAGCCCAGATACAAAATCACATAATTATAGGCTTCAGGCCCACTGTAGACAAGGTCATCATTACCTCTCTCTGTATGGAACTTCCAACTTCGATTCATGCGCATGTTTGGCGCTGGATTGTTTTCACAACTTTTTGGAGTGATCAAAAAGAAAAGTGGTTGTGAATTGTCTTTCGCTACTTATTTAGATTTTCATTCTAATCTTCGACTTTAGAGCCTTGGCTTCATTACCGTCAACATTGCGATGATTCTTGCGTTTTAGGTTTTCTTACGAAAAGAATAAATGTCATCCAAACGAAGAGGGACCAACCGAAGTTATTACTTGGTCCGCTATAACTGATAATTCGTGATGTTTGTGTTCGTCATAGCGTGATTCAACTGCAGATTTTAAGGCATCACGCTCTTTCATCTTCTTTGTAGCTTCGTGCGCATGGGATTGTTCGAAAAATTATGCCCCTGTAACTTGATGTGTGGGCAACTCTGTGAGCGATGGAAAGGAAAATAATAGGTGCAACCTTAAGGAACAGGAAAAGAGCAGAGTTGGTCAGAGAAGAAACTGGTGCTAAAGATACCTTAGTCGAAATAAATAAGAATAAGTGGGCACGGGTGGGGCATGTAGTGCGAGGACAATATAATCGCTGGTCGTTAAGGGTAACTGACTGGATTCCCAGAGAAGGCAAGCGTAAAAAAGGGAGACAGACAGTTAGGTGAGCCGACAAGAATAGGAAGTTTGCGGGTATAAATTGGCTGCAGCTAGCACGCGACTGAGTTTATTGATGAAACGTGGGAGAGGTCTTTGCCCTGTGATGGATGTAGGAAGGCCGATGATTATGATGCATTGATCAGTCGGTCTTGCATAACAGGGAAGCTTTCTGTCGGACGAGTACGGCTGTCACCTGCTGGCCGTCGAGGACCTGCTCCAGAAACACGCCCTGGATGAGCTTAACCTGGCGTCCCAGGGAGAGGCCATCCGCCGGCTCACCCAGCAGTCGGCGCCTCTGCTCAAGCAGGGCCACAAGGAAGGTCCCGTACTTCAGCGCAAGCTGGACGACCTGAATGCCGATTATGCCACGTGAGTGCGCATTAAGGCCACGGCCACTGTGTTTTGTAGTAGTGCCTTCAGCTTGGTTTTACGTAGCTCTCGTCATCCACTGCTCACGGCCGCACATTTGCATCGAAAACATGAATATGCTTTTGCTGTGACCACCAAGGTTCCAAAAGTGCACTGAAACGCTTTTGTAGCAAATCCTTCTCTCTTCAAAATATCGTCTCAACACTCTCTGCTTCATGAAATGTCATAAGCGGCGAGAATGAAATGAACGTGAATGACATAGTGGGCTTGTTCGTATTTTTTTTCTTTGTCATTTGTACCGCTTTACGAACGTCGTAAAGTTGAACTAAGTTTAGTGCTTTGAAATGAGGGTGCTCAGGGCATGCAACTCGCATGACACACATGATGTATGTGCAAATGCAGCATTGAAAACTTAGTGGCTTAGCTTGTCTTATGGCTTTAGCACAATGATCACTGCGTTCCCCTACTTTTGGCTTTGTGGAGGTGTGGGCAGTGTATCGAAGCAAAGATGTGTCGCTTCTTTCTCGCCTCGGCCGATGGATTTGTACGCAGCCGTGCAGGTGGGGTGTAAAATATCAAATGGCCATGAAGGAATACCTAGCATGGCAGAATCTTTGGTCCAACCTCTGTCAAGAAAGCTAGGAAACACTTAAGTGAACCGTTGTGGGATTGGCCATTGTGGGATTGCAATTCTCTGCAGACATACGGCTCCATCTTGTACAATAATTTTATAACGTGCATTTATTTTGGAATTTTCACGGCGCTCGAAAAACCAGTTTAAAAGCGAAGCATTTCTGACAGGAGCCTTCTGCAAACCGGCCACCAATGAGCCAACTGTGACGACTGGATACGTGATACTAAAATTCCGCAAACCACTGCTTCAGTTCATACAGAACACAGGCCTTACAGCGCACTTGTGATTACACATATACTCACCCAATTATTAAGGGCAAGTGTTCATTGCTGTAAAAAAAAAAAAGCACTTTTTTTTTTGTCGTGACTACGCGTACACCACTCACTTTGCGCTCTCGTCATACAGACTTGGCAAATTGGCAAAGCGGCGCCGACGGCAGCTCGACGAGTGGCGGGCCTACTTCCAGTTCGTTCAGGATCATGAGGAAGAGGAGGCCTGGATCCGTGAGAAGCAGCGCATCTGCAAGGCCGTGGTGGCCGGCAAGGACCTGCTGGCTCTTGTTTCGCTCCAACAGAAACACAAGGTAGGACACCTTCTTTTCTCCATGTACGCTGAAATCTCATTATAACAAAGTTTCAGCTTGCACGAAAATTCGTTATATCCGAGAACTTGTTACAAAGTATTATTTAATGCTGTCTGTTGCAAGACTATTTTTAATTTACTTGAATATAATTGATATTTTGTTACATCCACGTTTGTTACAACGAGGTTTGAGTTATATTGGTTAGAAGGGCGTGATCATGGGAGATGATATTTGACAGGAGTGCAAGCTGTGTAGTTCAGTGGTTACCAAAACATTTTTGGTAGGCATTGGAAAATATTAGAACGAACATTACTGTATCCTAATTTGTACACATTTAGGTTATTGAAAATTTTGAAGTACCGTAATTACTCGAATCTAACGCGCACCTTTTTTCCGGTTAAGCGAGTTCATAAATGGCATGCGCGTTAGAATCGAGTACGAACAAAAAAATTACGGTCAATCTATTGCCATCGCAAATCCAAAATGGCCGCCCCCTACGTGCGTCGGCATGGTGCGTCGGCTATTTCTGCCTATGTGTTTACCATGTGCGGCACTTCGTACGTGTGCTGAGGAGTTCGTCATCTAGTAGTGCATTAGCATCGACGACTTGGAAGGGCCGACTCCAAAAACTCGAGTGCACCACGATGCCGCTTTTAAAAGAAAAGTCTTCGCGTGTGCAGAAACGGACGGAAATCGGGCCGCATCGCGGTCCTTCTCGAAACGTGCGTGCGGGACCGGCGGAAACAAAAGCAGAAGATTGTCGACAGCAAAGCTTCACGCAAAGGCTTCAGTGAACCACAGCAGGGTCGGTTTCCGCAAATTGAAGAGCTGCTCCGCGAGTATGTGCTTGAGGAGCGAGTGGCACAGCGGCCCATGACGACAGAACTGCTCCAAGTGCGGGCTATGCAATTAGTCTTAGAAAAAAGTCTAATGCGGAGCCTGTTTAAAGCGAGCAGGTGCTGGCTAATTAACTATATGAAGAGGAAAGGCTCTTCCCTCCGAAGGGGAACATGCATATGCGAAAACTTTTGCGGAGAAGTACGATGAAAAGCTTTACAGTTTTCAGAGGTTCGTCCTAAACTTGCGGCGCAACAACGGCTACCTGCTTGGGCAAATCTGGAATGCCGATCAGACGCCTCTTTACTTCGACATGCCTGGTACCACAACTGTCGAGAAGGGGGCGAAGCAAGTTCGCGTGCTGACATCGGTTCACGGTAAAACTACAGTGACGGCAATGCTCTGTTACACGTCAGATGGGCACAAGCTTCGCCCGTACCTCATATTTAAATGGAAGACAATCCCGAAAGGAATCGTTTTTTCGAGTGGTGTGATCGTGCGGGCCAGCAAAAAAAAAAAAATGGGTGCGCGTTGCAATCCATGTCTTACGTTTTTTTTTTTTTCGCGGTGGAAATCGGGTGCGCGTTACAATCGAGGGCGCGGTAGAATCGAGTAAATACGGTATTCAAAATGAATCAATACACGTATATTTGGCTGCGTGCAACCTCTGTAAAGATTGGTTTCACCGCAGTCTTAAGCTGCCTCTTCAGGGAAATCTGCACTGCCGCAAAGGGGAATGGAAAGAAACGCGAGCAGCAAAGTGTACCGTTTTTATCGCGTTCTCACCTTGGTGGCAATAAAAAGATCCTGGAAAGGTTCTTGATTGTATGATGGATGGCTCCAGTGGCTTTCTATTACCATCCAGTTTATATCTGCTTGAAAAGTAGTGCAAAACAGCTCATCGTAGATGCCTCATCTCATTTCTTTCCATCCCTGTGTACATATTCCTAGCATTTTAATTAACTACTCGTTCAAGTTTTAAAATGTGTTGCACAAGCTTGTGCCTGTACAACACACGATGGCAAATCTTAAAACTTTGTGTATTTTACCGCTTAAAACTTGCGCTCTACTTCTACTCAAGTCCTGTTACATTTAAAAGTTGCTTCCACCTCACCTAAAACCAGAAGAGTGGCATTCACACATGCCTAGTTTGAAATTTTAAAAATGCACTGTTCAAGTTTGTGAATTCATGAGAAAAATCCTGATTTTTCTCTAAAACATGTGATATGTACTATTCAAACGATTAGATTGCAAACTATTCATCACAATAAATTCACTTCAAACCAAAAATTCATCATATGCTTATATGTGGCTATTAGCTTAGATTTGCATTTCAGTACAAAGATGTCAGTTCGTTTCCAAACGGTGCAGTGTGTGCTTTTCGTAGTATGTGTTCTTCTTTTTGTCTTTGTTTCCCAACGCTAAACTTTTCAGTGTGGCCTTTACGTTACCGAAATGGGGGAAAGAGCATCGTGATGTGGTATTGCTACTGTTCCAAATTGTCAGTGTTGCTACAAGTTGTTGAGGCATCATAATCAATCACTGCTATTATAACTTCTGAGCATTATCACTGTTGCCAGAAGCTGTCGAAATCGTCAAGGCATCGCAACATATTGCTGATGTTAGAAATTCCCAAGTCTCAAAGTGGTTACAAGTTGTGAAAGGATTGTGAAAGCATTGCCATACATTTCCACTGTTTTCGACTTGTAAACGTTGTCAACGCTGTTTCAAGTTGCCAAAAGTGTTGTGACATACTATGCTGCCGCTCGGTCATCGACATTCACTGACGGAAGAGCACGACCGTTGCAGGCACTGGAAGCCGAGATCGGAGGTCACGACGGCCACATCCAGCGTCTGATTCTGGCCGGCGAGAAGCTGCTCGAGGGTCGGCACAGCCAGAGTGCCGACGTCAAGCAGCGCCTGCAGGCCCTCCGCGAGCGCTGGGCCGAGCTGGCCGACCTGGCAGCTGTGAAGAGGAAACGCCTGGAAGACGCATACGAGGCTTTTCAGGTATGTCTGCTCGCTACCGAAAGGTGCAGCTGCTGCTATGCAGTGCATGGAAGCTATTTGAGACATTCTTATAAGAAAGGTATCAAGCAATCAATGACACAGACACAAACATTAGGCTAGGAAAAGTATAGGAGCTAATAATTGTTGTATTTAGCTACATTGTAATGATAATGTCCCTGTAAATTTAAATCATTAAAGCGAAAAGTAAGTGCACTAGTGTGAACAGAAAAAGGAGCAGCTTAGTGAGGTCCATATCAATGATACTAAGTAATTAAGCTTTGTCAGAATGGCATAGAAGTCATTTTTTCTATCTTTTAGTAAGTAAATGTAGCTATATATTATTTCTTATATTGAAATCTGTATTTAAAATTGAGTAACTCAAACCACGTTATAACAAAGTTGCATAATAGTCGAAAATAACTTTGTTATATTCGAAAATCCGTTATAAATTTATATTCTAGGCTAGTGCAAATATTTGAATGCTTCGAATATTCAAATAAGTATCACAGAATATAATTTAAATTACTGAAAATTTCAAAGTATTCGAAATGAACGCATATGTGTATACAAGTCCACGTATAATCTTTGTAAAGGTGCTTTTGCTGCAGACAAGGGGTGCTAAGCCGTGAAAACATCTATTTATTGGAAATCCGCATGGTCGTGAAGCCCCAATTCAAGTTTAAATGACCATATCACTCTCACATCGATTCGTCATTTTTTACGTTTGATTGATATGTGGGGTTTAATGGCCCAAAACCACCATATGATTATGAGAGATGCTGTAGTGATGGGCTCCGGAGATTTCGACCACCTGGGGTTCTTTAACGTGCACCCAAATCTGAGCACACGGGCCTACAACATTTCCGCCTCCACTGGAAATGCAGCCGCCGCAGCCGGGATTCGATCCTGCGACCTGCGGATCAGCAGCCGAGTACCCTAGTCACTAGACCACCGCGGCGGGGCATTTTTTTTTTTACGTCTAAAAGCTTGTTATGCCAGCTTATATGCTGTAATTATAGTAAATATTAAACAGTAACATATTTTGCAGGTTATCATTTGCATTCTACTAAAAGTGAAATCCTGCGATTCGCACAAGCCTCTTATACTCAAAACACATGTATTGCAACACCCGTGTTCATTTACTTCATTATAACCAATATTTCATTATATCTGCATTCGTTATATCGAGGTTTGAGTGTACTCATATCCACTTTGTGTTCGGCTGTTTGAGGAACGTTGTCCATAACTTGTTTTCTATGTGTTTGTTCTGGCGCATTAACCTGGTCGTTGTCTATTCCGCGCGTCCTTGCTCACAGTACCATGCGGATGCAAACGAAGCCGAGTCGTGGGTGCGTGAGAAACTGGCCCTCGTGTCGAGCAAGGATTACGGCAAGGACGAGCCCAGCGCCCAGGCTCTTCTTCAGCGCCATAGCTGCCTGGAAAGCGAGATGAACGCGTACGGCACCGACATACGACGGCTGCGGGACCAGGCCGACCGCATGGTGCGATCCGGCGTGGACTCCCTGGCCATTGTAAGTAGGCATTCTCTGAGCCTTGTTGCCGGTCTTGCTTTGTTTCTTTCTGCACCTCGAACTCTAGATGGCACGAATGAGCGCTGCACTTGTGATAGAGACACATCCTCAAAGGGACATTAAAGACAACTATTAAGCCGACGTTGATTGTTAAAATGAAATAGCGGTCCAGAAACATCGTAGTTCTACTCTTGTGCCACGAAAGGGCTTATTTTGAAATAAAATCACGTTTTAGTGGCCCGCATCGGGTTAGCGCACTTCAAATTACCCGCCTCAAAAAGCGGACCGTCTAACGACACTGTTGCTGTGCACAACGTTTCCCGACTTTACGGCGCGGCCGCTGACATTAGTAGCAGCAGAAGGAAAACAGCGGGCCACAGCAGCAACAACGGCTATTGATCAATTTCTTGCCGTTGACTCCGAGATGGCAGATGTGTTTTGGTTCAACTGGGCCTTGCTAGATGGCACGACCTGTCCAGTTTAACCACGCGAAAATTGAATATTTAAACCATTCGCGCCATTCTTAGTAACGTCTGGCAGTTTTTTTTTTTTTCCATGAATCATACAGAAAGAAACAAGCTGCATTTTATTGCATCTCTTAATGCACAGAAGGTTCTTTATTTAGTGCAGCTAGATCGATTACTATTGATTAATTGTAGGCAATTCGTGTGACGTCATCGAGATCATTTTGAGGATGTCCTACTGCGGTGCATGTATTCTTGTGCATTTACGTCAATTGTTCGGTAAGTAGGGCACTGCTGTTGATAATATTGCCAATTTAGATGCTGTCAATACATTGAGCTTTCACTCTGGCATGAATTGTTATGACTTTAGGGGTCCCTTTAACATAATAGTTTGTAAAAATGTGAACAATTTGTCCTCCATGCCTTCTTGCAGTACCTGGATGCGCTCAACGAAGATGCAGAACCATCGGAGGAGTGGACGGAGGAGCTTCAGCTAATCCCCGTCGAGGAGTGGGTCGACGAGGTCGTCGAGAAAGAGGCAATGCAGACAGTTTTGGAGGAGCGCAAGGTGCCCCAAGTGAAAGCCCTCTACCCATTCGCGGGACAGAACATGAACGTCCAGAAAGGAGAGGTAGGAACCTCGGGGTTTCATTTCGCAGCGAAAGCTGCTGTGAGATCGCAACAACAACAGCCGATTTTGGGTGGCGCAGTTATCTGTCACTGCCGCCTCCTGTAACAGCTGTTACGCGAAACGAGAAAAAAATTATCCACGATCGAACGAGATGTGAACATAGACCCCGACCTCTGCGTAGAAGCCCGTGGCGAAATAATTGAATAACGACAAAGCACCACACAACGCGAATTTCGTAAAGAGTGGGTCATTAAAAGCTTCCGACCGATCACAGAGGGCTCGGCCATATTTCTCCATCGTCCTCAGCCACAGCATTAACAAAGTACACATGATGGCTTACAGATGTGTAGTGGTTACCTTGCTTCTTAATAGCGTAGTTGGTGCTTCCATACGTCACAAAAATTATGATGTACGGCATAATGAGTGCCATGCAAGTTTACCAGTACTAGTAATTGCCGAAGAGAATTTACAATGGGCTCTAGGAAGACGTTCTGTTCTTTCAACTTTCATTCTGACTGCTGTGTGTTCCCCCTAGGGCTGGCATTTTCGGTATGAACAAGCAGAATGTGTGTAAATAAGTTGAACCTCATTATACCGAACACTGATGTAGCGAATTATCAGTTATAGCGAATTAAATAAGAACTTTGGTTGGTCACCCTTCATTTTAGTGGCGTTTTTTTTTTTTTTTTTCGATAATGAAACTGAAAACATGAGAGCCACCACGATATCAGCTGTAACGAAGAAATATTCATTTGGCACAAGGCTGAAAACTTGAGAGGTGGCATGAAAAGCAATAAATAGCGAAAAACAATTCACAACCAGATTTTTTTTAATACAATGTGGTTGTGACGGTATAAGTTTCGTTAAGGGTCACTTGAATTGAAAAGTTGCACAAACCTTCGTCATATTGTGAAAAAGAAAAAAACCACCAGGCCTTTGTTGAATGCGCAGCACAGTCACAGCGAAACCTGTAGGAGGGACCTTTCTAGAGCCTTTTTTAAATGCTCTTTGAGTGACTGCTACAAGCACGCTTGCAGGATTCCAGTACGCCATAAACCATCATGATTTCATGTAGTTGTGAGACATTGACTATGCCATCGTTCATCATTTTTCAGAGAAGTGTTGTACCCACTACTCCATTGCAAGGATATTTGTGGAGTTCATGCTGTGGCTGGCAACGATGAAGAATTATGCCTGAGGCTTCAGTAATGAGTTGGTACATTCAAAGACCCACTCGTTATGCAATCGCCATTGTGCGACACCTGGTTATTCCCTTGCTGTTCTAAAACACTTTATTACTCACTAACACGATTCCCTTCCCGACATGAAGCACATTTAGTGTCAATTCGCAGCGGAGTTCTAGCACCAGCGTGGCTTAGTGGTAGAATACTAGACTTGCACAGAGGGGGCCTGGGTTTGAATCCCATTGTGTACAGTGTTTTTTATTTACTTAGATTTTCTCTTATTTTGCGTGATAGTGGTTATGGACACCAGCGGTGGCAGCGGACAACCAGGGCACCAAAAAAGACTCTTGTTGTGATCTCATAACAGCTTTCGCCGTACAAGTGCATTTGACTGGTTGTGCCGTCTTGAATGTGTAAGTTTTAATCGCCATAAGCAGAAAAAAATAAGGATTACCTCGTTTACTTAGGCCTTGAATAATGCGTAGGATTCAAATGTAGGATTTTTTGCGAGCCAGAGCAATAATTTGCTAGACTCATTGCAGAATAGTCTGAAAAATGGGCAAGATCAGAGACAAGGACAGGGCACAAGCAGGACAGATGCATCGTCTGTATAGCCTATGTCCCTGTCTATCTGTTGCGCTATTCTACATTGCAATCGCACCAACCAACTCACCTTTCCACACTGCTGCGATACACTCAAGCTTGATGCATGGCTGGTACAGTCGAAACCCTTTATAAGACACTAATGTAAAAGACAACTGGATATAAGAGACATCACTGTGCCTAAAGTAAATGAGGGGGTTGATAAAAAAATGCATACATGGTAGCTTGCTTGTGTTAAGGCGTTTATTAGCCGGCAACCAGCGAGCATACAAAATGGCGACAGTCACGGCCAAGCACGGACTCTCAGCGCAAGCGGCGTCCTTGTTGGGTAGCCCCACTAGGAGGTACTAAGAGTTCGACCCATTTCAGAGTTCGGAGGCTTCGCTACAATTACCCCGGGGTCGAAGAGGGAGCCGCCTGGCGGCCTAACAGCTTGTTACTATGAGCGGGTCATAATAAGCCTTCAGGCGCTCCACGTTGACGATGTCGCGCCCACGGCGGCGCATGTCCGAAGATTGTTCAACGGGTTCGATCAGATAGTTGACGGGAGAGGTGCGCTCGATGACACGGTAGGGGCCTTCGTATTTGGGAAGTAGTTTGGAAGAGAGGCCAGCTGCAGAGGTCGGGATTGATAGCCATACAAGCGCACCAGGAAGAAACGTGGGCTCAGAAGTAGTGGAGCCATTACGAATACTCTTCTGCCACTCTTGCTCATGTGTCGTAAATGTCTTGGCAAGCTCACGACACTCTTCGGCAAGCCTGGCTGTCTCAGAAATGGGTGCATACTCAGATGGATCCGGCGTGTACGGGAGTATCGTGTTCATGGTGTGCGATGGGTGCCTTCCGTACAGCAAGTAGAAAGGTGAAAAACCCGTCGTGCTCTGAGGGGCGGTGTTGTAGGCGTAGGTGACGAAGGGCAGTATATTGTCCCAATTCGAGTGGTTGGCAGCGACGTACATCGAGAGCATGTCGCCGAGGGTGCGGTTAAAGCGTTCGGTGAGGCCATTCGTCTGTGGGTGGTAAGCAGTAGTTTTGCGGTGGACAGAATGGCACTCCGTCAGAATGGCTTCGACGACTTCCGACAAGAAGACACGGCCTCGATCGCTGAGAAGCTCTTGGGGTGGTCCGTGGCGCAGTATGAATCGATGCAGCAGGAAGGACGCAACATCGTGCGCAGTAGCCGCAGGGAGAGCGGCGGTTTCGGCGTATCGCGTTAAGTGGTCTACGGCAACGATGGCCCAGCGGTTACCAGCCGACGTCAGAGGAAGTGGTCCATACAAATCGATACCTACGCGCCCAAAGGAACGGTCAGGGCAAGGTAACTGTTGCAGACCAGCGTGCGACA
Organism: Rhipicephalus microplus; assembly: GCF_043290135.1. Taxonomy (NCBI): domain Eukaryota; kingdom Metazoa; phylum Arthropoda; class Arachnida; order Ixodida; family Ixodidae; genus Rhipicephalus; species Rhipicephalus microplus. Next base: position 190,086,737 of record NC_134705.1, read on the forward strand.
TGTGTGCCGACGGTTTGCGGCGTTCGCAAGTGAGGCAAGAGCGAACGAACTGCTGCACGTAGCGGTACATCCCGCGCCAGAAGTAGCGTTATCGAATGCGGTGGTAAGTTTTGGATACCCCAGAGTGCGCACATTGCGGATCAGAATGGAAAGATTCACATATCTCCGACCGCAGACTTCGGGGTATGACGAGTAACCACTGCCGGCCATCGGAGTCGTAATTGCGTCGGTGTAAGAGGCCGTCACGGATGGCGAAATGGTGAGCTCGACGACGCAAGGCACGCGTGGATGGTGTTGCAGACGGATCAGAGAGCAAGTCGATCAGCGGGGCGATCCAATTATCCTTTCGCTGTTCGGTAGCGAGGATGTCAACATCGATGGCAGATACAGCAATTGAAGTTACTGAGCAGGGCACGTCGTCTTGAGGTAGAGGGGAGCGTGAGAGGGCATCGGCGTCAGCATGCTGGCGTCCGTTGCGGTACAGCACACGGATGTCGTAGTCTTGTAAGCGAAGAGCCCAACGGGCGAGACGGCCTGAGGGATCCTTCAATGATGAAAGCCAGCATAGTGCATGATGGTCGGTGACGACATCGAATGGGCGACCATACAAATAAGGTCGAAACTTTGTAAGGGCCCAGACGATCGCAAGGCACTCTTTCTCCGTGACGGTGTAGTTTGTCTCGGCTCTCGTGAGCGTACGGCTTGCATATGCTACGACATATTCAGGGAATCCGGGTTCGCGCTGCGCCAGGACAGCACCGAGGCCTACACCGCTGGCGTCCGTGTGCACCTCCGTTGGGGCTGTAGGGTCGTAGTGGCGTAGAATGGGAGGCGACGTCAACAAATGGCGGAGCTTCGCGAACGCGTCGTCGCACTCGGATGACCACGAATTGAGGGGCCCGTTACTTCCAAGGAGCTTCGTCAGCGGTGATATTATCGTCGTAGCGAAGGTTCGTATGAAGCGTCGGAAGTATGAGCACAGGCCCACGAAACTACGCAGTTCTTTGACAGATGCAGGTTTGGGGAATTCGGCCACGGCCCGAAGCTTGGCAGGATCTGGAAGAATGCCGTCTTTGGACACGACGTACCTCAGGATGGTGAGTCGCCGTGCTGCAAAGCGGCACTTTTTCAGATTTAGTTGTAAGCCGGCATTTCTCACATGCGCAAAAACTTCTTTCAGACGTTGGAGATGCGTGGAGAAATCTGGAGCGAAGACAATGACATCGTCGAGGTAACACAAGCACGTGTACCATTTCAAGTTGCGCAGAACGGTGTCCATCATGCGCTCAAAGGTCGCAGGTGCATTACATAGACCAAACGGCATGACGTTGAACTCGTACAAGCCATCTGGCGTGACGAAGGCGGTCTTTGGTCGAGCGTCGTCAGCCATGGGTACTTGCCAGTACCCCGAGCGCAGATCGCGAGAAGAAAAAAAATCGGCTCCATGAAGGCTGTCAATCGCGTCATCGATGCGTGGCAGTGGATAAACATCCTTGCGAGTGATATTATTGAGCCGTCTGTAGTCCACACAGAACCGCACAGAACCGTCTTTCTTTGCAACAAGAACAACAGGAGACGCCCATGGACTGTCCGAGGGTCGAATAACGTCGCGTTGGAGCATATCGTCAACCTGATCATTAATTACCCGACGTTCCGCAGGCGACACGCGATATGGACGTTGCCGTAAAGGTGGATGGGCACCAGTGTCGATGCGATGCGTAACAACGGACGTGCGACCGAGAGAACTTTGCCCGACATCGAAAGAAGAACGATATTCTTGCAACAGGTCCAGAAGCTCGGAACGCTGTACCGCCATAAGGTTGTCAGCGATGGAGGGGCCAAATACATCAGCAGATGACGGATCAGAAGTGGAAACAGCATTGATGGTACGCGACCTGGGGCAGCGCGTGTCATCGGGTACGCCCAGGACTTGTGCGTCGTCGACTTGTTCCACTCTGCCGAGACATTCCCCTCGAATCAAGGTAACAGTGTGCGGGGACGGGTTGGTTACGAAAATAGCAGCGTTGCCCTGGTTGAGCTGCACGGTCGCGAAAGGTACTAGCAACCCTTTCTTGCTACAAGCGCGGTCGGATGGCGAAACGATTGCAATTGTATCGGAGAGACCGGGGCAGTAGACAGACACAGCCGTCGTCGATTTCGGAGGCACTGTTGTATCGTCTTTCGTTAAAATCTTGCTCAGTGTAGAGGAACTGTCTTCTGGCGTCAAATGCGAGAAGGGTGAGAGTTCAATTTCGGCGGCGGCACAATGGATGACGGCGTCATGGCGGGAGAGAAAGTCCCATCCCAGGATGACGTCATGAGAGCATGCCGGAATGATGATGAACTGGGCAACATACAGAACGCCCTGAATGACAATGCGAGCTGTGCACCCTGCTGTAGGATGAATATGATGCAAACTTGCGGTACGGAGGGACAACCCAGAAAGTGGCGTCGTCACTTTTCGAAGTAAGCGGCAGAGCTTTTCATCCATAACTGATACGGCAGCTCCAGTGTCAATAAGAGCCGATGCACAAACACCGTCCACAAGCACGTCAATGACATTTGAGGGGCTGCTCTGAGGGCTTTCACATTGCGATAGCGTCGCAGTCCTTGCCTCGGGGACTGCGACGACTAGTTTTCCCGCTCATGAGCAGCCGCGCTTGGCCGCATGGGGGACAGGGAACGACGACGTGGAGACGGCGATCTTCGAGATGGACCTGGGCGAGACCGAGGTGGCATAGACGGCGGTTCTTCGTGATAAGGACGGCTGAGTTGGCCAGCAACAGGTGAAGAAATCGGAGCCGGCTGTACGCGATGGCAATAACGGGCTACGTGACCGGCGTAACCACAGGCAAAGCAGATGGGCTGGTTGTCGGGTGTGCGCCATCTGTTCACCGGGGTAGGTCTCACCCATGTCGTAAGGGCCGATGGACGGAACGGTGGCTGCATGGTGGACTGATGCTGACACTGAGGGGTTACGTCAACATACGTGCGGGCATACCCGCTGCAAAGGACGGAGGTCGAGCAGCAGCTTCAGCGTAGGTCAGAGGGGTGGGTGCTGGAACGACTTGGGGCGGCCTGGCGACCGCTTGCGCGTAACTCAGGGACGCAGGAGCCGGAGGCTGTGGGGGGTGGTACGCAGGCATTACCTCCGCTATTTCCTGTTCAATCGCTCGGCGGATGGGAGGGAGAAGGGTAGAAGCCGATTGTTGAACAGCAGGTTGGTGGGCAAAGGGCAAAAGCGAGAACTGACGCGCGATTTTCTCCCGGATGAAGGAATTCAGGTCTGCCATCAATGCCACTTGGTCACAACTGGCCTCCAAGCCAGCAAGCATTGCAGCTCGTGGTGGGGAGCGTCGGGTCATCGAACACTGCCGGCGGAGCTCCTCGTTGCTCTGGCACTGTGTGATGACCTCAGCCACTGTGCCGGGGTTTTTGGCGAGCAGCATCGTGAAGGCATCATCGTCAATGCCTTTCATGATGTTTCGGATCTTGTCAGACTCTGACATGGTGTGATTGGATTTGTTGCATAGGTCCAGGACATCTTCAATATAGCTGGTGAATGACTCACCAGCCTCCTGAGCACGTTCACGCAAGCGCTGCTCGGCTTGCAGCTTGCGAACAGCAGGGCGGCCGAAGACGTTGATGATTGCGGTCTTGAAATCGGACCAGGTGGCAAAATCGGACGCGTGGTTGTTGTACCACAAACTGGCGACACCCGCAAGGTAAAACACCAAGTTGGTCAGCTTGCCGTCCTCGTCCCATTTGTTGGGGACGCTCACGCTCTCGTAAATGGCGAGCCAGTCCTCCACGTCAGTGCCATCGGCGCCAGTGAAGATGGGTGGATCGCGGATCCTGGGGACATCGGGACAAGGGGGTGGCATTGGAGGAGGCGTTTGCTGAGAGCCGTCGTGGGACATGGTAGATGGCAGGGTACGTGATTGTAGCTCCAAGGGCATCGAAGGAGATCGCAGCACTCTCCACCAATTTGTTAAGGCGTTTATTAGCCGGCAACCAGCGAACATACAAAATGGCGACAGTCACAGCCAAGCACGGACTCTCAGTGCGAGCGGCGTCCTTGTTGGGTAGCCCCACTAGGAGGTACTCAAGAGTTCGACCCATTTCAGAGTTCGGAGGCTTCGCTACACTTGTAAGAGACACTTTATATAAAATACAAAAACTGCTCCCCAGTGCAGCTATCTTATAATGGGGTTCAACTGTACTAATACATCAGTTTTACATGATCTTAGCATCATGTATCTTAAACTATTTTCTTGTATAGTATAAGCCAGTTTGGGTCAGGATATGTCAAAACTTTATAGTTGTGAGCCCCTGGCTCCTTTAGAACGAAATTTTATTCTCCTTAACCAGTAATTAATTAAGCGCTAGGAAGTGCTGTCAAAATTCTTGATGTTACGATTCTCTATTCTAAAAAAAAGTTGGCTTATCACCGGTCATGCTTTGCTTACTGCATCTTTTCCAGCTTACTGAACTCGTCCCATTGTGGGAAATGGCACCATTTCGCTGTTGAGTTGACTCTGTCTACTAACACAGCTTAATTAATAATTCTGTTTAATGTTTTATTAACCAACAAATCGCCAAGCAGCACCTGATGTGGCAGTCGGAACTTAGTTTGAGTGTAATTGTGGCTTGGCTACTCTGGAGTATGGGAGTTCAGGTCACAACATACTTTTTGGGGTGGTGGAAACGCACACATTTCATTTGGCAACCTCGCAGAACAGCTTTTGGCCAAGATTACGTAGCTGTTCTGTTTGTGCTGTGTGAATGTCAAACACGTTCTGAACAGATCATCTTGTTGATGAACAGCTTTTCAGGCAGCTTTTATTATTCCTGAATTATTGTGTTTTCAACACTGAATGGCACACATTCCAGAGTTCGACAAGAGTTCATGAACGCTTTACTCGACCTGCTTTGGAGGCTTCATAGTGAATATTGCTCCGTACCAAAACGCGAGAATACCTTTCAGACGTTGTTCAGTCTCATATTTTATGCCTGGTATTCAAAGTTATGCAATACCTATCAGATTTTCTCGCACACCTGTGCTTGTCTTGTTCAATTCACGTTGAATGCAAATGCTAGACAGTTCATCATATTGATTCCTTTGCACATAGACTTTCCATCTCGCAGCTTTTTCCACACTGTTCATATGCATGAAACACATTTAGTAGCAACCATTGATGGAGGAAAAGTAACGCATTTCTCTCTACGTAAAGTCTACGAGCATACAAAATCTGCTTAAACATTTTTCAGTCTCTATCTCTCTCCACTTTCGGCCACTCACACTGAAGTACTCCAAAGCAGTCTGTGTCGTCCGCTGCGCGACAGTCTACACAGCGCCTCGTGAAAGCTCTTGAGTCCGATGGAGTACACAAAGGGGTTCGCGACGGACGCCAGGAACTGCACCACAGTCGAGAGCATGTCCAGCCAGTCTGGAATGGCCTTGGGCCCGATTAGCACCTTGACGAGCTTCGTGCAGCAAAAGGGCGTGATGCAGACGAAGAAGATGACAATCACTGCCAAGATGCTGACGAGGATCTTTTGGTTGCCCTGCCCCGTTCGACGTCGAAACGACGACTGACGGGACAGTGTTCCGTTCGAGACTTCACCTTTGCGCACCACTACTGGCGCATTCACGACAGAGTTGGAGCGCAATCGACGCACTGACGCGAGGATGCGTGCATACTGCACCAGCACTATGGCTGCCGGCATCGCGAAGCAAAGGGAGAAGGTGACCGCGTAGTAGATGACATGCTCACGTCGCGGATGCCAGTCGACGTCGCAGACAATATTGTCAAACTGGTATGCGGTCCAATCCAAAATGGCGGGCACAACGGCAAAGATTATGCCTAGCGTCCAGGGTAGCGCCACCATCTGCACTAGGCGGCGCCACGTGCAGTGCTGGACGTACTGGAGCGGCTTGTGGATGGCCACGCCGCGGTCGAGGGCGATCATAGCGAGCGTCACACTTGACGTCGACGTCAACCAGTAGTTGAGAATGCCGTGGAAGGTGCAGAAGCCCGGGTTGTCCAGCGGCCAGCCATCATTGGTCAGGGCGCAGACCGACGGCACCTGCAACAGTAGATGCTTGGGCTGTATTCATTCTTCCCCCTATTGTTAAAGTAAAGAGACTTCTCTTCATCTTAGAGGCTATATTCTGGCAACACCCCACGTCTTGGTAGTCTTGGCCTCTTCAAAACAGCAGGAGGCATCACAAGAAAATGAAAATGTGGGCTGCACGGCCAAAACTGCTTCACTGCAGGGCCAAGGCACTGTTTTCTATTGCAAAGGACCTATCGACAAGCTCGGCGGTGTGTAATGTTCCCCGTGGGCAAGATTTCATCACCAGTATGGCTCAGGCTGCCCGCAGGTAGCCAGAAGCGGAAAATTAAAGAGCCCCGCTGCACGAACGAGGAGGATCGGACAGGCGTAGGGAAAGAGACATGGGAATTTTGTTTCGAAATTAAGGGCCTGTGAAGCGTGCAGCCCTGTAATATTCGCAAAATGTGATCACTGCGGTTTACTGTATGAATTGGTGAGCTTATTTGGGGGGTGTAAAAAGTAAAAGCATGAGTCTGTTTACTCTCCCTTTAATATCTGTATGACGTTGTTTTGAAGAGTTCAAAAGTTTGAACTCTAAGAGCTTCTGTTATTTACTTGCTGAAAGTACGCATTTCTTTACACATATCGCTCTGTGCCAAACTGGAAGATAGCCAGAAATTTTTTGTGTTTTTTATGTATGTTCATGTGTATATTTGTACGTACGCATCTTATGTACACATGCAAAATTGAAGAATTTTGGGGCGTTTTAACCGTATATTCTCTTGTTATGCCAGTGCTGCCAAGTGTACATTCAGTTCATTGAACTTAGTCTGGGAAATGGCAACATAATTATTTACAGGTGCCAGCCTCTGTGGCATCTAGGTATTGTTTCATCGTGAGGCCACTTTATAAGTTTACCACACAAGAAATGATTTCCTCACACTGTGTTTTACTCTCTGCTGTTTACCTTACACATTGAGGAGTTCTTTAATGCTTAGCACTGCAGCACAAGTGTCGTAGCATGCACTTAGTTTCCCAAATGCGTTATGAATTGCTCATTCATGGAGCGCCACATGCAGCCGTTGTGTGGTGGGAGACCGGGGTATGGTAATTGTCCACTCAAGCACGACCTTGTTGCGTTTGCCAACTCCACCTCGCTCGCCTGATGTTGTGAGCCCGACACAGTCGAGCAGTTGTGTAACATGTGCGCTGCCCTGGCTGCAGAGCGTTAGTTATGCAGTAACGTTCAGGCATGCGCCAAGCGATGCGGATCAGTGTGCTTGGGACGCAGTCATTGACAAAGCCTGCGCACGTGTAGAGATCTCGTGGAGGGTAGTGTTGGTGACTGCAGGGTTTATTGTGTGCTTTGTATGTGGTACAAAAATAACATGCACGTAACTATCATATTATGCATATTATGCAGCGCGTAAGGGCAGTTGATGACAGGAAAGAAAACAGTTCTGTAATCTGAAAAATAACTGCAACAAATGAGCTCTACTTTCTAGTTTGTCACGACTTGATGGGGCTTGCAGACATTAAGGCCAGGGATATCATTGGGAATCGTTAACCGTGATGCTTAATCAGTATGCATTAGTAATAGGAAAAAGTCAGTTACTGTGAGCATAAGGACAAATGCCCACTGATGGGAGCTGAATTCACGTATCCTGAATTATACAAGAAGTGATCTACAGCTGAGCTATTGTGGTAGTCTCCTGCTTTCTTAGCTGTCTTGGTCCGAGTCTTCGGACCGTTAATCAATAACCAGTCAAAGCTCATGGTGGCAAATGTTGGAAACGACATATACTCAAAAGTTTGCTGTGATGTGACTGAACAAAAGAAAAAGTTAGTTTTTCTTGTTTAAAGAACATATAAGAAGGTGTTGTGCAAGTAGGAATGTGTTGTGCATGTAAGAAGGTAGCCATAACTTGTTGAAGTGAACGTCGTTTCAAACAAAATCACACCATTGGCCATAAGTTTTCATTCGCTAGCCATGAGGAAAATAATTGCACCATGCCACTTAATTGGCATTATAACCTTTCATTTGTTCACCATGACAGGAGCAATTACAGCGCATCATTGGCCATAAAATTCTGTAGTTTGCTCGCCATTTCAAGTGATCATAATGTGCTATTGGCTGTAAAAAGTCCTCGTGTGCTCACCATGACAAGAATGGCATGTCATTGGCCGTAACGAATTCTTGTTTGCTTACAATGCCAAGAGCAATCGCAATACAGTGTTTGCTGTAGTAAGCTTCTGTTTCTCACTCTAACAAAAATGATCAGAACGTGCCATTGGCCATTGAAATTTTCCGTTTGCTCGCCATGCCAAGAGCAATCGCAACAGGTCATTGGCCGTAGCATAGACCTTGTTAGCTCACCATGACAAGTGGGATCACAATGTACCACTGGCTGCTACATTCATTCTCGTTGAGGAGAGCAACCAGAGCGTGCCATGTGCCATAGCAAGTCTTCGTTTGCTCACCATGACAAGAGTGGCTGTCAGGAGGTCGGTGACCGCAAGGCTGACAACGAGAAGGTTGGAGCGGTGCTGCTTCACATGCTCGTCCCAGAGCGAGACGAAGAGCACCAGCAGGTTCCCAAGCACGGAGATGCACAGCTCGGCAGAGACCAGGACGGCGGCCACGGCGCGCTCCGTGTCGCTGGCCCTTCTCACCACCGTGCTGTTCATCGGTGGGGGCCTCGCCAATGTCAGGTTCTGCAAGAGGATCAGTTTCTGCACATTTTCGTCTGGTAGCATACGCAGTCAATGTCGTACGTAGCTTGAGTGAACAAACTCTGTGGGAACTGTCACGGTATTGCAAGTCTGCCTTCACTTTGAAATAAGCATGAAGCCAAGTGGGTTTCTTAGGAAACCAAAAAGAAAGCCAAGTAGGTTGGGTTTGAAAATGGCTTTGCAGAAAAAATAAAAAACTTAATACTCTAATGCGAGTAAATGAGATGACACTGTTTGTGTTATCTCACCTACTCCATCCCTATCAAAGTGTGTGTGCTATTCTTATTACACCTAGTCAACAGCGTAGCAAAGGGAGGCTTTCTTTATTTGTGAAAGCTTTTGTCTGGATGCTGAATCAGGGGATGTACCTAGACAGTGAATTTAGTAGGATAAACCTTTTCTCGAGCATGGGCTAAGCCTGGTTGAAAAGAGCACAATAATAGTGCATTGTCATGTTTGTTGAATATGTCCCTAATACTGCGGATGTTGCCCACATGTGTGTCGACCGGTCTGAAAGCATGCAAGCATAAACGACCCTTGATGTTTTCGCAATTCCACTTCGAAAAGCCGTTGATGACGACTAAGGATGCTGCGTTTTCACATTAAGAGGCTAGCCAGATTTTTTGAAAAATGCTCAACTTTTGCAATTGTGTAGAATATGTTGTGTAGGGTATATTTATAGCATTGGATTTATGATTAACATGACTGAAGCACCTACGATGGCAGTGCTTGCGCTGGGAAAAAGACAACTGCGTAAGCACTAGCCCGAGTAGCTGTGATTTGCAAGATAGTTCAATCTCGCTATTCTAAGCTTGCAAACAGCGTTTGCGTCGGATTTTAAAATGAACCACAAGAGGCCAAATCTTTTCCAGGCCAGAATCGAGAAATTAAATGAAAAAGAGCCTTTTGAAAACAGCACATTTTCAGAGAGGTCTGTGAAGCATTGTAACATGAAGTTAACAAGAAAAAACAAAAGTGGCTTTGTACATACATTAAAAGTTACTATATTATTTTACCTGTAGAGAATATTTCTTGTGTGCATCAACATCATTGAGGTGTGGCTCGGAAATGGTGCGTAAGCCAAAAAATGTTGCTCTTGCTGTTTTAGCTCGTACTTTATTTGAGCATTCAAACGTGCGCAGTTTCAAAAGCAAAATGTGGAGCTTTGGCACAAGCTAGCTGTCCCCTTTTAGCAAAAAACAGCTTTCTATTCCTTTGAGGAATCCGAGAGGCTAGTTGCAAAGGGTCCCCCCACAGCTCCCACTTATCTTGCCATTGCAGTGGTCCCGCTACCGTGTACATTTCTTATCCGCACTAATTGTGTTTACGACACTAAGCGACGGTCTTCTTGCGGACGGGCATAGCAGGCTTGGTGGATGACGGGGCAATGCAATCCACCGCAGAACGAGTGTACTCGACGAGCAAAATAAAGAGAACGGATAGGTGCACTTACTCGGAACCTAAAAGCGACGCCACGAGGTTCCACATTTTTTGGCCGTCACCCCAGTCGTCAGCGGCACTGCACTCGCACTCGCACTGAGCCATGGTCACGGCTACGCTCGTTTCGGCGTCGAAATCGGCGGAAGCGGCTGCATCGTAACCACGGGGGGCACCGCGGCGTTTCCTCCCACCACCGTGGCTCTCAGCCTCGGGCGCACGCATGGCTGCCAGGCGCGAAGCCGTTGCGAGATAAGCCTGCTCGCGCTTCACGCATCAGCGGCTGCTGCGGTTACTGAGCTGCGCACGAAGGTGACGAGTGGTGCAAGTTGAGGGGGGGAGAGGGTTGCTAAGCGGAGGCAAGTGATGAGGCGTGTCGCTAATTACACCCCTCCTTCTCCCTTCCTCCTCCCCCACATATGCCTCACTTATTGCACCTTGTGGCCCTTGTTGTTGTGGGTAGCTTCCATCTCCCCAACCTATTTTTCTTTACCCTTTCCTTCGTCATAGGCTCGCAAGATTCGGTCCTCGCCCCTCAGTTCTCTCCGGTTGACTTAATTTTATCAGTGGTGTCCGCTATTCCACGGCTGACTCGAGCGAGCGGGCGTCAAATTGAGGTTGTTGTCGCACGAGCGTGATCTCTCTTCCCCCCCCCCCCCACCTCCGTGTCTCATGTTGCAGGAAAGAGAACTGAGGCGTCACTTGGGGCTGGGTGGGGGAGGGCTTCTCGAAATCGTGAATCGGTTCTTCTCGATCTCGAGAGGGACCTGTTCGTTAAGTTCTGGGCCGGCGACTGTTTTTAAGCAACCCTCTTAACGTGTCAAATTGCCAACATAGAATGACAAAAAAACAGGGCAATAAAAAGATGTACGGGACAATACTTGTCCCGTGTTTGCAAACAAAGTTTTGTGGAGTAAGGCATTAATTGCCGAAACTCTCTGTAAAAATGGATGCTTGATTTTTCATTCAAGGCAGAGCTGTCAGTGACCTTTTAGAAACTATTCACTGCAGAGAAATTTAGAAAGTGCCTTAGACATATATTCAGTATAAAGGGAACTAAAGATAACGCTATTGAGATGGTGATAACCACAAATAAACTCTGCCTTTTTGACTTGCCTAACTTTCAATTTGTTGCATCATATTTTGAGGAGCAATCAATGAAATTTGGTATTTAACTCTTCTCCTTTGTTAAGCTCACTTTGTTGCAGTGTATACACTTGACGTATTAGCTAATGGTGGCACTGGTCAATGTTCAAATGAAATTGAATGCGAGATCTACATGATGGGGCTTGTAGCCTAGAGAAGCACTCGTACATCACTCGTTTAAGGTAATAAACTGAACTGAACTGAACTGAACATATTCCGCATCATGTAGTTGCGACGGGAGGTAACACTCATATGCAATGACAGCACCAGTCACAATTGGCAGCTGTCATAAAATTGATGGCGGGCAGAACAGGTTGACTTTTATACATGTGTGATAGAAAGCTCTAGTGTTATTTTTGGTGCTCGCGCTAGCTCTAGAACAAACTCGGCTACTCGCGTTTCAAACATTGAAGGCCTGCGCCAAATAAAAATGCCGAAAACAGGTTTTCTTGTGGGCGAAGCCCAAAAATAAAGTAAGCACGGCATGCCGATACTCGCTAACTGATCTTGCTGAGGCTGTCTACAAAGATACTTACGCCACCATTAATTGGGCAAGCTACCTCTGAGGAAAGCTGTCTGTTTTTGCAATTATCGAAAAAAATTTATTGTCATGGAGAGATTTCATTAAAGGTGTTTGTCATGTCATAAATTGGTATATGAAAGATTCTTGTTTTTGTGATTGAATCGGGACAGTTTAAAGCCACTCATTTTAGTATATGCTGTAGATATGACAGGTATTCTTGGCCTCCCTGCAACCTTTGTAGTCTCAACCTCACCCCTTTGTCAACACATTGCCATGCTCAATGCCTGAAGCGCGTGCACTCTCTGAAGGTTCAAACCTTGATTGTGTAGACAAGTGCAGTAAATTGTCTGATCTTTCCTATAACTATAGCTCTTACGAACGAAATCTTATAAGCACATATTCACAAACAAACCTTATATTTATCTTGCTCTTTCATTATCAAATTTGTGCTTTTTATAAACAAATCAGGCCTGTATTCACAAAGTAATCTTATAGTTATCTTCTACTATACTGTTTTCATTTGTGCACCCTTATAAGGCTCGTAGAGTACAGAAACTCGAGGAAAACAGGATAAGGATAAGGTTGGTTTGTGAATGCGGGCATTAACAGTCCAAACTGGAACTGACATGCTTACATGCGGTTTTTCCCGCTCAGCAATCGAACATCTCAATGCTTTACCAGGAGCTGTTTGTGAATTGCAGTATTGTGGCTTTTTGTCTGCAGTTGGCTACATGCATGTATGATCCACACTTCTGCAATAGCCTCAATGGGTCTGCTTTGTGTGAAAATAAATAAATAAATACGGTGCATTTCTATGTTTTCACACAGATCATGACCCTACTGAACCGCACCAACTCCGACTGGTGGAACGTTCGCCAGATGAATGGTGAGGAGGGCTTTGTGCCGGCGAACTATGTCCGAGAGGTGGAACCACGGATCATCCAAAAGACGACTAAGAAGCCCGTCAAGGTGGCCGAGCGCCACCGCGTCAAGAAGGTTGTCATGAAGCAGCAGCCCGTCAAGGTCAAGAAGGAGAAGCAATTGTCCCCACGTAAGTCCAAAATGACCTTTCAACTTCTGTTTCTTTGCCGTTGTACTTGGCGTGTATTCTGTAAGAAATTAACGTGTTAGTGTCAACGTCTGCGGCAGCACTGTGATCGGCACCGGTGCGGAGGTTGCATGAACGTTTTTTCATCGTTCGTCGTCTCACTTTTGGAGCTTTTAGCGGTAGTGTATGTTTCACAGTGTGAGCTGTGCTAGGTATGAGGTCAGAGAGGCCAGTCCTTATGGCGTAGTTGTCTACTGCTGTTGGTGTTCATCGCAGTTGTTGAGCACATTGAGAAAGAAGCCAGGGTTTGAGGCATATTCAAATGCAGGCTTTCTGCATGGCATGCAAGTGCTCTATCACAGAACAAAGCAGTGCCAGCGCTTGAATACTTTCGGAAAAAGACCCTATACAAGCATCGTGTATGGTGAGGAAACGCATTGACAAGTCTGATATTGCACGGGGAAAGAGAGGAAGTGCACCAGGCATCACACGATGTAGATTGTGTAACAAGTGAGTGGTTTAAAGTTTTTCGACCATTACAAAGGGATTTGCCAAACTCTTCATCATCTTCATTATCGTCCACTAGAGCAACAACAATGTGTGCAGCTATGCAGGTGCTCATGTTGCTTTAGGAACATGTAGTGGGTGCGTAGCTACTTTGTAAAATGGTGTGATTTATTGTACACTGGGTGGTACCTCGTGACTTTACTATCAGTATCAAATGAAGTGGGAGCAGCGGCAAGCATTGAAAATAGGATAGTCCGCACTGTCTGGTCATCACCATTGACAGGTGCGCATCATTACAAATAAACAGCACTGCGCAGGTCTACGATGATGACTGGACGATGTGCACTACACCAGTGCGAATGCTTGCCGCAGTTCGCACTTTGTTTGATGCCGAAAGTATTTGCTTTAGGTGCCCTAAGGAAGTTTACAACGGCTTCTATGAAGGGCGCTCCTCTAGCTGTCACTGTGCCGCCTATTCTGCATAGGCCTGACATTTCTTTTTTCATGTGTAAATGTGCTTCCTTTAACAGCATACTGTTTTTACTTCAATTCTGGTTTCCCTGTTTGATAACTTGGCAGTGAAAGTAGTCCCAAGCTACAAAAAAAGGTGTAAAAGGGTGCGCCAATTAGATTTCTGCATTCTGACACCAGTAATTTGCAAACCTGTTATCACCGCTACAAATAACGCAGTGCTCATCATTGCTTTCACAGTCTTTTTTATTTCCAAGCATTTGCTTCTTCCCTTTTCCTTTGCATGTATGATACGTATGAGCTAACTTGTTGTCTTAATATAATTTAGACTAATATAATCTAGACAATGTAACCCTGTTTTTACGAAGTCTAGGTGAAGTCAAGATTATCTCCATTTATGCAACCTTCATTACACGCATATACTTGTTACTAAGTGAGATTTGTGAGGAAGCATGACATTTACTTTTTTATTTGAATATTTCGTTATATGTGCTATCATGGTGCTAATGTTGAACTGTACCTGATTACACATGCAAGCTGCATTTTAAGTATATGTATCTTAAAGGCATGCTGACAGCGACTGACTAGGGTTTATCCTGAGAAAAAAGAAGTCGCGACTCAGCTTGTTACTGTGGTGCACATTTCAGAGAAATCGCCTAAGCAGAATGGCAGCAGTCCGAAGGACGGCAAGGGAGTCCAGCAACGCCAGGAATCCATCGAAGCCGCCTACCAGAACCTGTTGTCTGTGTCAAAGGTATGATCCACTCTGTAGTTACGTAGGTTTACCTCGGTTGTTACCATTTTAGTGGCATTGTATTATACGTCAAGCTAACGCTTACAGCATAAACGTGTACAAGGATGTCGTTCCCTCTCACGTATTTTGATATACTTCAAGTGCGTTCACACTACTTTGAAGAACTTCAAACCCTATTTTATTTCTGCATCGTTGAGTCACTGTAGTAGTGTACTAATAGCCATAGGAGTCATAAACTAGTATGCTAAGAATGCTTGCTGAGTGCTTGCAACGTCATATCATAATGAGTTACAGGGCATCAAGTACTAAGTGTCATGTGCAGAATATCTGAGTAAGTCTGCTTGAAATCATCGTAAGTTCAGGGACTGTCCAGAGTCACCTGTGTTAGGTCGTGTAGCTGATTGTGGGTGCTGTCTTATCTAAGAAGAAATTCTCAAACAGGCAACTTTCAAATGATCAAATCAGGATTCAGAAACACAGCTGGAACTTCATGCATTTGTGAATTTACTTAGGACCAACTAAACTCATCACTTGAGCCAAATATGAACCTGCTTGCTTTCTTGGTTTGGCTTCGCATAACCATTAATTTGGCTAAAGAAGACTGCAGAAACCAGAATTGAGTTGATCAAAGCCACAAGTGACAGCCAGTAATTTATTTAGACATGAGGTTAAGAATCTCACCTGCCCTGTGCTTGTCAGTGAGATATGATTTTATGAAAGTGCTTGTGTGTTACTCATAAAAACTTTAATAATCATTCGTCACTTGACCGTTGCCTTTCACGACACGAAAGCATCAAACGTGTAGCTCACTCACCATTTCATCTTCTGAATATCCGGTTTTGTTATCTGTAACAACTGCAGGAGCGTAGACATTACCTCGAAGATGCCATCCGACTGTTTGGCTTCTTCAGGGAGTGCAGCGACTTTGAAGCCTGGATGGTCGACAAGGCAAGAAACAGCTTCGATCTCTCTCTTTAACATAGTACGTCCAATGTTTGTACGCATCGCTAATGCTTTCCTTTCCACAGGAGAAGATGCTGACAGTTGAAGATCCGAAAGAAAACGTCGAAGTTCGCAAGAAAAAGTTTGAGGTTCGTGTCTCTTTTTGTCCTCATCGTCGCTACTGTTCTTGTTGCTTGCCCAGAAATATGAGTGCAGTCTCTCTTCACTTGTTAGTAGATGTAGGAGACAATAATGCTTTCTTTTGGTTTTGTAGAACTTCTTGACTGACATGTCCGCCAGCAAGCTGCGGATGGACGAGATCGACCGGCAGGTTGGAGAGTTCGTTCAGAACAAGCACAGCCAGCTGGACGCAATTCGTAGCCGCAGCCGACAGATACACAGCAGGTAACATAGACCTATGTCTGGAGTCCTGCTCATTTTTCATACGACTTGGTAAACTGTTATTGTGTGCATTTTACAATGTTCATTTCTTATTCCTTGTATGCAATTACATAACACCTTTTACAACAAGTATTCAGACCGCATTATAACAAAGTTGCATCTTACAAGAAAATAAATTCATGATGAGAAATAAATTCAGCGCCCGCGTCACGAAAGTTGTCGCGGGCGCTGGGTTGACAGGTCGGGCAGAAGGGGGAGCGACCGGAGAGGATGTAGCCTAGTCTTGAGTTGTCATGTTGTAAGCCGCGAGGGAGCGTCCGCTTCGGAGTTCCGTGGCGAGGACAGGGATCGCACAACTTCACCAAATATGTTAAGGGAAGGAGACTGACTCAGAGGGGTAGTCACCGATGTATTTACAGCCGGTTAGGCGAGCAGCGCAAGCCACACAGATTAGCTCGTGCCAGTCTATCTGCTTTCTCTTCTTCAGCTCCATGCACTGGCACGTAGCAATATCGAAAAATTTGTTATGAAGATAATTTCTGACACTCTATCTATTGCAAGACTATTTTTCACTTACTTCGCTATAAATGATGTTTCGTTATATCCGTGTTTGTTATATTGAGGTTTGAATGTATTTGTTCCATGTAACTATTGCAGCCTGGTTACATTGTTTGCTTTTAAATTCCTGTTGCTACAGTGTGGATTATGTAAACAGAACACTTGTTGATACCGTATTTGTTTCTGTTAACTTTCATTGTTTAGAGCCGCCCTGTGATCATTTGCCTTTGTGTTTACACCCACTCAAACTGCTATTTCAGGTGGGACCGGCTGAACCAGCTCAGAAGCCAGAAAGAAAGAAGTCTAGAGGGCGCTACCAGGTAAGCGTTTGCAGATCTGCGAATTAAGCTGATCTTTGTCATCAATTTTACTAGATTTGGTAAAGAAAGTTTTTGAGCGAACATCTGCACTAGGGCACGTTAGGTGAATATGCACATTAAGAAGTAACAAATGCATAAAAGAAAAACAGTTTAAAAATGTGGCAGGGCTCTTGTTCACATAGTTGAGCTTTGGTCACATAGTTGAGTTATGCAATGAGCACTAATCGAGCACGGCAGAAAAGTAAGTGGGGCAACGAAAATTTGAAATTTGCGCAAATGAGATGAAGTAAACAGGACAAGTGTAATCGAAGATCGCCAGAAGAGCCTTTTTTTTCGACGTTTTTGATTGTGATACCAATTTTGTTTTCCTGTTTTCATTACAGCGTGGAGTTGTTCCATCGTACCTGTGACGACGCACGCGACTGGATGGCAGAAAAACTTCAGAAAATCGATATTGACGAGGTTGGGCGAGACATGAAGACCGTACAGGCATTGCAGAGGAGGCATGAGGTGGGCGCCCTGCTCATGCATTGCTATAATCTATTTTCTAATTATTTGCAATATCATTTTGATAATGTTCTTGTCCTCATATTGACCCATGCATTAAAAAAACATTTTTTTTTTCAGAATCTGGAACGAGAACTGGCCCCTGTGGAAGAGAAATTCAACAGGGTTAACCTTCTTGCTGACTCGTAAGTCATCTTGGTGTTCGCATTTTGGCGTACTTTGGTGAACAAAGAGTGTGAAAATTATTCTAAGGAGACAACGTAGACACGACTGAACCACTGTCAGCTGTGTTGTGCTTAAACACCCCATTAAAGTTTCACTCGGCATAATTGTTTACATGTGCACGAGATTTCAATATTTCCTTCAATTCAGCATGCTGAAAACAGAGGCAGTTATAAACGTGTGCCTTTAGCTCATATGATAAAATTTAGCCTAACACTGTCGCAACTTGTACTTTTTTGTAATCACTGTTGTGGTGCTCTCTGGCCCCATATTATAAAATTTGCTCCAATCAACTTTATTACATTATATTCTTTACTACCATTGCTATAATTTCCCATTTTGTTAATAAAGCTTGGGTGTTGCTGCTCCCATGAAGTCAATTAGTTCTAAATTTTCTGTCTACATTCTTGAGGGGTTTTAGTAACGTTCTGTAGATCCACAAGTAAATAGGAAATTTTATTTTTATTTTCACAGGGTCAATTTGGCAAAAGGTGCATTGTTACTTGAGAACATCAGGTTTTCTTAGTTTGTGCTAAGAAAAACTTCATTTAATCGTGCGTGGATTGGGTAGTTCAAAAAATTCCATTATTATTGCATAATGCATGTGAATTTTTGTTATCTTTTTCTCCTGAAGGGTAAAAGCTGCTTACCCAACTGAACGAACGAATGTAGTAAAAAGACAGGGTGAACTTCAAGGTCTCTGGGACCAAGTCAAGGTAAGAAAAATCAGAAATCAATAAAGAAGCTGTTACGAATATAAAATGACAAGTGGAGATAGATAGACTGTCTAAGACTGTATCTATAGAGCTCAAGACAACCCTCTAGCTCCGAATTTCTCAATACAAGCTACACTAAAACCTCAATATAACAAATTCGGACATAAGGAATTGTTGGTTATAACAAAGTAAGCGAAAAATAGCTTTGACATAAGTACAGTGTTTCAAATAATCATTTAAAACGAATTTTCACATATAACAAAGTATTTTTAGATATAACAAATTATTGGTTATAACAAAGTAAGCAAAAAATAGCTTTGTCATAGGTACAGTGTTACAAATGTTTAAAACGAATTTTCGCATTTAATGAAGTATTTTTGTGGCAGATGTGATTTTTTTATTATGAGGTTAACATATTTGGCGGGTCGATGACATGACTACATTGCAGGAACGAGCTGCCGAGAGACGTTCGAGACTTGAAGATTCCATGGGACTTCAAATTCTTGCAAACAGTGCGAAAAGTTTGGTGAGTAACCAATCTACTTCTTTGTCGTCCCGGCGAACGTGGTAGGTTCAATACCAAAGCAGTGTTTTTGACGTGTGTGGCGATAACAAAGAAAGCACCTCCGGGGCCGACACATCTGACAGGCTTTTCAAAATTGTACGCTTGATGCTCTACTAAAATGGTGGTGACTGTACGAAAAAGTGTTGTTGGGTGTTTGTGCATTGTCTGCTGTATTGTGGGACCACAAGTATCTTTCCAGCAAAAGATATTATTTCTTCACTCGAGTTTTTCACTCACCGGCTAACTTGCTTCTAAAATTGACGTTCAATACTTACCTCATGTAACATCGTAGCAAATCAGTTCTTCCACACATGTTCTGTCGATTTCGATGAAAATGTTGAGATTGTGTGCAAGGCTTCCAGAGACATTAGCATCGACGGGCAGAGTGCTCCAAGATCGATAGAAGGCAACCCCGTTTGGTGGCATTGCAGAGAGCCAAGTTTTACTTTATGTGACTGCTCTCTCTGTAGTCTTTACTTGGAATGTACGTTACACTGCATTGTGAGGCTACTTTTTGCTTTACATTAACATGAATTAGCAGTGACATAATCTACATGGATGCATGCATTGTAATGAAGCCTGAAATGTTCCTCTGCGCACCAATAGCACTTAAAATTATGTGGTATGCTTCGGCTTAAATGCATGGTGTATTTTTGTCTAGCTCGCGTGGGTCAGCGAGGTGAAGGTCGCACTGAACAGCTTCGAGCCCGCCCGAGATGTAGCAACGGCCGAGGACAACCTCAAGAAACACCATGACTTGGGAGACGACATACGTAACCATGAAGATGAGTAAGGGCTGCTTTTTTTCTTTATGGCATAATTTTTGCTATTTTCACAGTTTCCTCTAGTTCATGCTTGTGCTAGCTGTATTGGGAGGCAGCTTTAGCATCACGGCAGGCCAGAAGCCAAAGTTACCCCCTGTTAGGAGCTTTAGCATAGATGCAAGATGACATGTTCATGATATGGTTGCACACATCTGCCTAATGCGTGGTTCCAATGTTGCAATTTAGCGTGTGTGCAGGCAGAGCATTATTGCTAATAGGGCTCTGACATAGCAAAATACACTGTTCTGCCATTTCGGGATCCTACTAATTTGCTGATAAACTAGAAAATTGAGCTGCGAAGTTTTTTCTCGATGCTTCTGAATCACTGTAGTGACGCGTGTTCATCGACGTCACCATGTAATAGCCACTTAAGCATCACTGCAGTGGACGACTGTACAGTGGTGTTACTGAAAATGGACTCAAAGGAAACATCTATTCGATCTTAAGCATCGATATTGTAGCTCCTCTGAGGTGAGCCACTTGCTGGGTGTTTAGTTAAGGGTTCGAGAACAGACGCTTTAGGACAAAGGTTGCTTCATTGAGTGTGCACAGCACAACAGACAGGACAGCTGGTGGAAGGTGGATAAACTGATGGAAGGAGGATAGACGGTGGATGGAGCACCAAGTGTGTCCGTTTTCTTTCTGCCACCTTGTCTGTTGTACCAATTAATTTGAATACAGAGCCTTATTCAGCACAGTGTTCCTGCATGACAGCTCTGCCAAGCTTGGCAGCAGTACGCACTCAATTTTTCAAGTTTGAAAAGGTCGTTAGAGCGCTGACAACGCTTCTGTGCAGGTTTGCCGACATCCAGGCACTGGGCGAGAAGCTGCTGCTGAAAAACAAGGACAATGAGGAGATGAAGGCGACGTTGAAGCAGCTGCAGGACGAGCAGAACGCGATCCACCAAGGATGGCAGGAGAAGCTCGACTATCTCCGGCAGGCCGTTGACCTTCAGGTACTTGCACAGTTTTGTGCTGACTAGAAAAATTTCAGCTGTGAAAAGGAACCTTTATTTTTGGCTATAGACATCAAGGTAAAAGTAAGCGGTCGATTCCAGTGAAGGAAAAGAGAATTGTGGAAGTATCTGGCTGGCTCTTCAGAGAGTATACAACTAGATATGAAAAGATGAACAGAGGAAAATGTTGCGTCTAGCAGACTTGTGTGCCTATGCACGCAAGTCTGCTAGTGTTGCATCTAGCGTATTTGCGTGCCTATGCCCTCGTTGCGCAGTAAAATCGATAGAGTTTTGTTGGTATGATTTTACAGCATTCTCGGCTTCTAGTTTTACTGTGTCAGAGTATAGTGTTAAATTCTATACTCGAACATGAAAGGGGGCAGTTTATTATCTTGAAGACACAATATAGCTAACCTTTTTATGTAGTCTTCCTTGACACTTCCTAGTCAGCATAGCACAATGCTCGCACAGTACTCTTAAACATCAATGTCACATTTCGTGTTTGTCATGATGTTTTATCTGTGATGATTTAATGTGCTCTACAAATTGATGATGCCTACTGCTTATCTGTTAGCCATATGTGTTAGCCTAACTTAGTCCTAAAGAAATCTATCGGTTAATGCGTTTTACTTAAGTTTGTCTGGTACGACGCTAATTGTTCTGTAAAAGCCGAGCCTACGACTGCGTGACTGAGACGCAATCTTGTTTTCCTCATCATTACAGATGTTCAACCGTGAAGCTGACCAGATCGACAGTATCACGAGTAGCCACGATGCGCTGCTAGACTTTGAGGACCTCGGGGTGAGTTTACCTTCTCTCTCTAACTCACCAAAGCTCTCTTGTACGATTAATTAATCGCGGCCAATCTGCTTGAATGCAGACCACCCTGGACGACGTTGAAGCGCTGTCCAAACGTCACGAGAACCTCATCAACACCCTCCTGGTTCAAGACCAGCGTGTCGCCGCCTTCAGTGGCATGGCTGACAAGCTGATTGCTGCTGGGCACTGCAAGAGCAAGGAGTGAGTGTGGTTAGAATAACCGGTTTAGTAACGGTTTGGTTACTTCTACTGTCTTCATTCAAATAAGTCTTTCATAGCTTGTAAAAACCTAAATATAACAAAGTCCTCAATATAACAAACTGTCGTTAGTACTATTAGGGACCACGAGAGATGCATAAGACTGTGCTGTGCTGTACTGTCCAACTTCTATGCATCCATGGCTAAATACACCATATAAGACACTTTGCTATTTCTTATTTCTTATCATAAGTGACAAAGGAGACTGATTAGTTGCTGGACAGTTGTAATCAGTTGAATCTTGGATGTCACAAAATCTGTGATATAATGATCTGTGTTGGTTATGTTCTCAAGTGAGGAAAAAGATTGTCTAGTTGATGGGTGGTGGGTAGCAATGAAACAAAAGCATAGTGAAATCCTCCTTCTTTTTTTTTGTCATTTTTGATATCCTGCTTTTAATTAGATTGGAAAATATGTACTTCTCTTTTTGCTGTCTAACCAAAAAATTTGATTCAACAGTTTCAATTCAACGAAGTCCATACCTGTCACATGTGCTTTGCTACTCACCTCTATACTTCTTTTTCATGGAAACATTTTTTGATAGTTTGAAGGGGAAAATTGTGTTTTACTCTAGAGCTTCAGTCAATAATGCTTCTAATGTCGTAATGTCTCTTGTTAGGATTGACAAGCGACGAAACCAGGTTGTTGCAAACCGCCAAGCTGTCAAGGACAAAGCATACAAACGCAAAGACCTTCTGGAAGAGTCACGAGTTTACCATGAATTCAAAGCAGAATCAGCCGAGGTGAGTTTATTGAAGCAATCAATCAATCAATCAATCTGTTAATCAATCAATCATTTTGTCATTATTAGACATATACAGTGACATTGTGTTTTCTGCAATGTTACAGTGTTCACAGTTTGTAAAACTGTAACACACTGTGAAAACCAAGTTGGGTTGCATTGTTGTGTGTGCTTTTGTTTCAATGTCTGTCGTTTATTCATCCCCATGTTTCGTATTATTGTAGTGCAACACGCATGCCGCCTTTTTTGCTGTGTCTTGCCTGTTCACCGGTAAAGTATACTAGAACATTGGTGGTCGTGTTAAATTAATAATGCGAAAACAGCTATTGGTATTTTTGCTTAACCAGAGATCTTTCCAGGCGTGTCGAGCATATAATTTTTTTTCTAATCCTGCCAAATCAACCAACCTAAAATGGAGAATCTGTCGCACGAGAATGTCTTACATAGATGTTTAATACAAACACTCAACACACTCTATGATATAGGTCTTCTACACGATGATTCCAAGCCAGCTTTGAAAAGGCACTAGGAGCACTTCAGCTGGGAACACGTACATGTGCAGTACAACTTTGTTCGCACTTTTCTGAAAGAAACGTGAGAAAAATGTGCACTGTTTGTACAATATGAAAACATACTACCTGAATTCACTAAAAAATTGCGCAGTTTTACTTGATGACACTGGCACCAAGAAAACGTAAAAACAGGAATGTATCAGCGTATTCAGTGCCTTTGCAGCAGTGTTTAATGTTACTTAGTGCTGATGTGCAAGTATACTGTCTGCAGACTCTAGCCTCTAGTAAGTGTTATCCTGTCTTGGCAAAGCGCGAGCGTAAAAACTGGGTGTTGTCGACCTTTTGAAACACCAGATGTCGAGCTGGATTCAGGACAAGCTGAAGATGGCTGCCGACGACTCGTACCGCGACCTCACCAACCTGGAGCGTAAACTGCAGAAACACGAGGCCTTCGAAGCCGAGCTCAAGGCCAACGAGGCTCGACTTCATGACATCAATGCGGTTTGTGCTTGTCTTTCATATCGCAATATTCTGTCATTGTTTAAAATTTTAAGAAACAAAACTTTGGGTTGATTTTCTTTTGACTAAAAAATTTTAAGCAGTCCAGACTGTCAATCTATTGCAATGTTTTGTTCGGCTGTGAAACGCACAGGACTGTGCTTTGCTACTTTCGTCTGTTTGAGCTTGTTAGTTTCGAAATTGATAGGTAAGGAAGGCACTTAGCTGTTACCCAGAGACCTTGAATTTCTAGAATGCTTTTGAAATGAAACAGACTTAGTAAGAGACTACGTTGGATTGTCACATATACTCCTACTACTGTACTAGGGCCACACTCTCAGTCCCGTGCATTGGCTTGGGGTTTGAAGTTAAAGCCCCACTTTAAAAGAGATTTAAAAAAAAATTTTTCCACAATCCTGATGAAAAAAGGCATGCACGTTCTGTTTCTATGATAATTTCAAACGCTGTGCAATTATGCAATTATCTTGCATAGGACAATTACTTTGGGATCTAACTAGAATTATAGAAGGCAAACAAGTTGCTTAGGGAAGATTGCTGACTGACAAGCTTCTTGCCTAAAAGCTTGGCTGGTGAGCCCATGCTAAATGTAATGTCCTTAAAAGTGTTTCGTTCATAATATTGCCACGTTCTATTTCTCAATTTTTATTATCGCCCCAAAACATTACACAATTCTCAGCGCAAGCCGCGCCTGCTGTTTCCGAGAAGCTTCCGGACTTTAGTAGATCATTTGGATAAGATTACGCCCACTCTTCGAGCTGTACAGATTATTCTGGAACCTACGCCACAGCCAGCGATAACGCTAGAACATTCGATGGCAAGAGTATAAATGCCGACGCACTTCACCGCTTGTGGGTAGTTGATCGAGGGCCGACGCTTCGTTCGCCGCTATCAGTCCAAGACTGCTACTGTAATCGGATTTTCCATTTACCGGGCACAGGTTCGCCCAAATGAACAGTTAAATTCCAACACAAAGTCTCCTGTCTTCGGCCACGTCACGACCCTGTGACAATATGTAGCACCTGCAGTGAATTTATCACAGGCCGTGTGAGAACATTTGTGAAGAAGTGACAGCCGTTCCTGTAACTTGCTGCAGAATGGCCGCAGCCTGATTGCCGGAAAGCACTACGCATCCGACGACATCCGGAGCGTCTTGGAATACCTGGACGAGCAGTGGAGGGAGCTGTGCCGGTGCTCCAACGAGCGCGGCCAGTGCCTCCGCCAGGCCTCGGCGCAGCGGGCGCACAACCGAGCGCTCGAGGATGCCCGCGTGAAGCTGGACGAACTGGAAGCTGCCCTGGCGTCGCGCGACCTCGGTCACGACCTGCGCAGCGTCAAGGAGCTTCTCAAGCGCCATCAGGTGGGCTTAGTGCCGAATGCGTAAAGCCCATCTACTTGCTTAGGCTGAGGGTGCGCTTTAAGCAACACCGTATAGTCGAAATTTCGGAGCCCTCCACCACGGCGTCATTTAAAGTCATATCCCGGTTTTGAGACATAGAACCTCAACATTCATCATTGAGTGAGTGCGGCTAACGATTGTAGTTGTTGCGTGCCGACTACTTTAAATTGCATTGGGATTCAGCGCTTCAAGCTGTTGAGAGAGAGAGAAACGAGAAAAAAAGAAGGCAGGCAGGTTAATCAAGCTGTTGACGGTTGAGTAGTCACAAGGGCACTGCTTTGTTTTCTGACCACATTTTAATTGGGGCGAAACATAAGTTTAATTGTAAATCAAGAAAACCCAGTGTTGTGACAGATGACTTAAAAACAACTCACCTTAAGCTTCTGTTTGTTTTTGCAAATGCGCCAAACTAGTGCTTCACTGAAGCTCTCCGACTGTGTTGACCTTGGCTGTGCTTCAAGATCAGGCTCGCATAATGAGGCGTTTTTCTGGATATTTCTTGAGAAGAGTAGATCTATCATTTTAAGACTGCCTTTCTATTTTCTCCACACACTCAAAAGCACAATGTCTTTCACAACTTGTGTTTTGATTCGAGATGTCAACTTAATAACTTTAATTTGACCAGTTAACCATGTGGTTGCCTATAAAACTTAACAGTTAAATGGTAGTTTGGTATATGTATAACAATAATATGCAGTCATTTAGCATGACAAAGCTCCTTGCCAGGTTAGAATAAAAAGTTTATGAGGTATGTGTAAGCAGATTAGCGAGGCAATCTTTGTTCCTCACGAGCTTATGACTGTTCTGACATGTAGGTAGGACTTGTAGTTTGGGACAGTTTGCCTAAGGCGCCTAAGATGAAGGGATGAAAGGTTTGCCTAAGGTGAAGGGATCGTAAAGCCAAGGTCATGGCACACATATAATGCATTTCGTAACTTATCTAAATTTCTTGTGGCATAAATTTGAGGCATCAATGTTGAGCTATTAGTGTGAGAAGTGTAACAAGCTCGTGTTTTCTTACAGACTCTTGAAGCTGAGTTGACAACCTGGGAAGCAAAAGTGTTGGACCTCGTTCAATTCGGCAAGGACATGGCCGACAAGGGTCACTTTGATGCTCCGAACATTCTCAAGGCTACCCGCATAATCAGTGACCGGTGAGACTCAATTAAGCTGTCTTTCTAATTTTACTTATGATGCAATTTCTAATTTTACTGGTCACTTCGTGTCACCAGTCGCCATTCTTATTCAGTCCTGTCTGAATGAATTTTCTAAATTTATTTATGAATACTGCAGTCTTTTGTTTGGAAGATCATAGCAGGGTGGGAAAAATGTTCGCGAACAGGTACGCACATTAAAACAAACAACCAAGGTACAATGAATAAATGCGATGCTATATACAGGACTAAGGTTCAAAAACATGAAAATAAATCATGCCATTTTGTTAGCTCTATAAATTGGTTGTCTTTGCGAAGTGCAATTAAACATAATTGCCACAGATGGCTTTATCTAAATATCAGTGGGAAAATGAGTGAATAAAAGCGATGTTATTAGCGACTTTGCCAGAAAATGTAGCTGAATGGTATTTTGCTGCTGAGCTCACGTTCATGGGTTCAATTCCTGGGCACAGCCACGTTGTGGTGGACGCTTAATGCAAGATGCAGTCCGGTATTTAGATTTAGAATCACATTAACAAGTCTGGAAGGGTCGAAGTTGACCCGAAGACCTTCAGTTCTTCGTTAACAGGTGGCGAGTTGCGTTAGAACGTGAAGTCCCATAGTTCTGCTTCTCTTTTCTAATGCCGAATATAAAATGAGATATTGCACACCTGCGGTTTAGTTTTTTCAGAAATAAGTAATAAAACAACTAAAAAGAAAAACTTTTTGAAAAGATGGGAAAGTATGGACAAAAGTCATTTTATGTAGCATTAAACCTATAGCACTTTTACTAAACAAGCTTATTTTTCAGCTTATTTTTGGTCATTACTCAATGTAAATGGTTGGTCTTGACAGTTTGTGTGCATTTTTTATGGTTTATCAATAAAAACTGATGACGATGAATAAAGCATAGGAAATTGCTTTTTCAAGTTTGTATGCTTCATGAAAAGTAGTTACAAAACAGTCTCGTTCAAAAAGTATTTGATTTTAAAAGATGTTTTGAAAAATGAGTTCATTGCCAAACCAATATGGCAAATTGTAAATGGAGGCAATTTATGAAAAATGTTTAAAAACGTTGCACCCAGCTTTGCATTTTCGTTTCATTTCGATAACCTCTCTTTTTAACTGCACAGGTTCGGTCAGCTACGAGAGCCTGCGGAGGAGCGTCGGAAACAGCTGGAAGAGTCGCTCAAGCTGCATCAGTTCAACTTCGACGTGGACACCGAGAAACAGTGGATCACTGAGCACCTGTCGGCCGCGTCATCGCTCGACCTTGGCCAGAACCTCATTGACGCCCAGAATCTCTTCAAGAAGCACCAGGTTAATTACATTGCCCCACTTGTTTGCCGGAATCTTTTTATTTTGCTCGAAAGTTCCTCCTAAACGACTTAAAGACGACTTAAACGACTTAGAGGGTAGTCACTTCATCTGTACAGAAACTGGAATGTTTTTTTAGCTAACAAGTGGCTTACATGATTCAAGTCTTCTTTCTTCTGGACAGAAACTGGAGCGCGAGGTACAGGGCCACCAGGCAATAGTGGACAAGACACTGGCTGCCGGGGACGCGCTGGTGAAGCAGCGCCACTTTGCGGCCGCCTCAGTCAAGGACAAGTGCCACGAACTGGTCGCCTGCTGGAACTTGCTGCTCTCCGAGTGCAGCAAGCGCCGCAAAAAGCTTGAACTGCAGCTCAAGGCACAGACGGTGCGTTGAGCTGCTTAATTAATCCTTGCTAATTAACTTCTGTTGCATGCAATTAGAACTGTGAAGCAAGCTACCTGTTTGTTCAAAACAATGAGGTGTTGTGCTAGTCAACAGAAGTTGTTCTGATGACTAGCCCAATTTATTTGCTTCTTGTTCCCAAAAGCTTTGTGAGACTTTTCTTGGAAAACTAAGCTCAACTTGCTTTACTAACTTCACAAGAAAACGGATGCGTAGCTTAAGCTGCACACTGTACGATGCTGACAAGCTTATGTTGATTACATATTTGCATGCCGTGTTACAATGCAGTGTGATTCTTGTTTTGCTGTTGTTACTCAAACAGTTCTACTCTGAAGTGAACGAGATCGAGGCCTGGATGAACGAGAAGAAGGGCGTTTTGACGAGCACTGACTTTGGTCGTGACGAAGATGCCGCTGTGAAGCTCCTCACCAAGCAAAAGGTTGGTGTCATTGCTCTGCGGTTTTGCTGTCACAGGTACTAGCTTAACTAAATTGCTTAGAAATCACATTTAAGAAAGAATGAATGAAGAAGAATTTTGTTTATAAGCTTGGGTTATGTGATGAGGCTTCTTCTTTTGTGCCCGCTGTTTTCTGCGACCATATGCGAAATAAAGTTTTTCGTTTTAATTTTATTGTATGTCACTATTGAAAAATTTCGAATCAGTTCAGGCACCTCACACTGTTCAAGCAGATACGATTGGTTTCTCTGCCTGCTTAATAAACCAGATTTATTGGAACAGTGGCATAACGAATTGGGCTAATTGGTTACCCATAACTTCTGTACAACAACGTGCAAGCCTTTGTACAAACTGTCCACTTATGTGCACTCGCCTTCAAGTCACAGTTATGTGAATTGTTTAGCACTTAGCAGCAAATTTGGTACCAGAAAGCTCAGGCTTGCTCTGTTTTACTGGTTGATATTTCGTGTCGTTATCTTCTCGACCTCTGATGTTCTCGTCTTCTGATGTGTAGTTCAATAGTTATTCATTCGTCTTATTCTTGAGCTATGTTCTTTACTTCTCCCCGGCAGTCTTACACAAAATCTGCCTGGCTAAATTTCAAAATTGTATTCCAGGCCTTGGAGCTTGAGATTGACACCTATTCCGGCCTTGTGGTGGAGATTACCCACCAGGGTCAAGCCATGATTGACCAGAATCATCCCGACTCCAAGATAATTGCCAACCAAATGGTAAGATGTTGTCTTCTCTTCTTAGACAGCTCTGTCTACATAACCTCCTGCTTGTGATTTTGGGCAATATGCGATATATTGTAGAACCTTGTTCACATATTATTGGGGTGGTGGGAGGGGGAGAAATAATGTGGGAGAAAAAAAATGCTACCCGGGAAAAAGTACTGCGCGAATTCACTAGAACACAGCGCAATTTCGCTTGATGACAATGTCATAAACATTGGCTCTGGGAAATCATACGAAATGGTGATGCATCAAAAAGGCTCTACTGTAACAGCAATGTCTACTGTTATGACCAATTGAAGTGAATGGCAATAAGGAGTAGCCGGCGCCATAATGGTGCGCCAACATCTCCTTATATATTATATCAATAAAAAAAAAAGAAGTGAATGGCAAATGATAACTGCAATGACAAATGAGACACAACTGGTGCGGTGTTCAAAAGAACACTTTGTTTGAGTGCCTATTTGTTACTGAACCATTGCCTCATGATTACCCATACGAACACCGGGGACGATGAACATTGAATTACCAGTACAAGCCAAAATCAATCCAACATTGCAACATAAAGCATGAAATTAAAAATGGAATACTTTATGGGTTAGTGCTACGTTATTAATGTCTAACTTGTATCATTAAAGTGATAGCAATAAAATAATAAGCCAAACTGCAGAGATCTAGCTTGTAGCTAAGGCACCCACTTCTGAACTGTGACTAGAGTGCCTGCCTACTGCAGTTAGTATGGATAAAGTGATGTTGCTATCTCAATGGAGCGCATCATACTTAGTACTTCTGTATGTCTTGTTTACTTTGTGTTGTACAGTCGAGTCTGCTTATAACAAACCTGATCATGACGCGAAATGTGCTCACTGCATTCCAATGTTCGTAGTAAATGATACACAGCTTAAAAAAGAGTTAAGTCTGTGACGCGCATGTTCTGAGTTAATTTAAAGCAGCAGCATGCTCTTCGCCAAGGCCCGTGGCATAAGCTGCCTGAAGCTATCAATATAGGATATTGCTACAAGCCAAGCACGATTGTCAGCACTGGCTCCGAAGTTTGAAGGCCCCCGTAGCCCAATTCCTCTAAATCGTTCTTGCCGTGCACTTCATTCACAGTACCTTCATCCAAACACAGTGCCGCAGTGTCAGCATCATTATCAGCCGTAATGAAATCGTCACGTGTGGAACTGCTATGAGCCCATTTCTGGTCAGAAAATAAAACATCGGAATTCGAGCCTGCATGGCCAGCAGCTGGCGTCGCGGAGCAGTGGAGATGGGCGGTGTTGCGATGAAGAGAGAAGAGCAGACTTGCGAGAGATGCGAAGGAGTTGCGAAAGAGTGATGCATGATAAGGGAAGCATACGACGGGAAGGTGACCTTGAAGACCAAAACACTCATGAGGAAGAAGGCCGGTCGGGTAGCTTGCTTGCAGGGTCCACAAAACGTGCTACTCATGCATAGGGAAACTTGGTAGAGCAATCTGTGCACGCAGAGATCAAAGACTCGCATTGTGGCGCCAGTAGACTAGCGTGGCTCCGCCAATTTCGATAATTCGTGGTTTGTTCCATATAAAAACTGTTTTTACCCTTCCAAGCACGTGCGGAAGGCATGCTGAGCCAAGTGCAAAGTGAGCGAGAACAGGTCCTAAACACAGAACGAATCACGCGTGCACTGGAACAATACGACTGATGCATACAAGACACAAACGCGGACGATTGAGTACTGTCGATGGCTGACGATGTTGGCAAATGGTCTGGTCACTCCAGGCTGGCAACGCCAACGAAAGTGTAACAAAACCAGCTATCAAAAACTGAGGGAGACTATAGTTGGCCGAGCGGTCTTCAAAAAATCGGTGGCAGTGCAAAAGCACGGGCCTTGTCTGGCAATGCGAAGTGCTCAGAGTAGCGGGGTAACAAAGGACGGAGTAGGTGCGTGACAAAAAACAGTCGGGGAGAGCGACAACTAGAGGGCTGTGAAGGCAGGGTCGATGCTCAACAATAAGAATCTACGGGTACCTCGCTGATGGCTTATCAGTAGTTGAAAGTAGTTTTCTGGGAACTCGCAAGAGTGCCGACTCCGTTCGCTGTAACCGATCGGCGACACTCAAAGACATTCGTTGTAAGTGTGGTTTTGTGCCATTGAAATCATGTATATTTTCACGGTCACACGGTATCATGCGTTTTAAGCAACAGTTTATTTCAAGTGGGGCTGTTATATGTGGGCTCGACTGACCATGAGCTAGGAGGTGTTGAGATGGTAGTTTGCGATGTATACATAATTTTTGTCAGTGCTGTGCAACTTCCCAAAGGCATGCCTTCATGACTTGGTGTGTCCTTGAATTCACGCAGCAAACGGTGAACCAGGAGATGAAGAACTTGCAGAAGCTGTCGACCGTGCGGCGGCAGAAGCTGATGGAGGCCAAGCACACGCACGAGTTCTTCCGCGAGAGTGACGACCTCCAGGACTGGATCAACGAGCAGACCCAGGCTGCTCTCTCGGAGGACTACGGGAAGGACTACGAACACCTCCTGGTAAGCAACTCCTCACATGGGTGCACGTAGAAACTTGGGATTCGGCGAGATTAGTTGACAGGAAGGTGTGTCGAGTGCAAGGAACACGCATTCAGAAGACGAGAAGACAGAACGGGTGTCCGCCCTGTCCTCTCGTCTTGTGAATGTACATCTTTTGCACTGGATATTCCCGTTTATAATGGGTATAGAGTTTAATCATTATAGCAACGATGAAGACAACAATAATAATTCTTATTTTCAAGGCTGCTGCCGGTATGCTCTGTTAGTGCCACAAATCACTAATTTAGTTTTTGAGAAAGATTAGACAGGCAGAACCCTTGCTTGGTTGGTGAGCAGGATTGTAGTAGCATTCAGGTATGTAACCAACCACATTAGATGAGGTTGTTTCAATCTAGCAGAAATTTCGTTTAAGAAGGTTTCAGTTTACTGAGAGGCTACTGTAGTTGTACTGAGCTGTAGTGTTGGTAAATTGACTAGAGTGTTACTAATTATAAGGAGCATTTAGTCATTTCGAGGACATTATCGCGTTTTGAGTGCTTGGGCTCAGAACAGACGAAACTATTAATGACTACGTAGTTCTGAACGGCATCTTCTGTCGCACTTGTTATTCCTTTAGTCGCAGGCTATTATCTGCAATGACAGCTTGATATTGAATGCTGCAACAAAGTGTTACTGAAAAGCACATGACTGACATTGAAGCACAGTAGGTTAATATGCAGATGACAGTGTGTAATACAGCATACAGGGAGCAGTAAGCTTTATTCTAATTGCCAAACCTTGTGGGGTGCTATCATCACCCTCTGTAAAGCCGTTTGCACCTCGTGGCGCACAAGTGTTGCGAATAGGTCGCATTTAGGTTTAACAGCCACTGATTAATATGTGGCGTTGTGCTTGCGTGCGTTTACCATCGTCATCATCATTATGGTTAGCGCGGTAGCGCCAGCAGTGACGCCTAGCGGCACATGAGACCTGACTGGCTCCTTTGGTGTGCGCCGGCTGGCATAAATGATCATCTCCCACGGTGGGTTTATAGGAAGGCGCTGTAGGTTGTCTCTCGTGGGCCCCTCGTGGCGAGTCTAGAGTTGGCAATGTCGCCTTCGCGTTACCTAGTGTTTGTTCTTATGTTGATTGAGTGTATTGTCATATTTATAAGGATCTCATATTTATAAGGATATTTATAAGATCACTAGTGACATATTTTATTCGGCTGACGATATCGTCGGTGTAAAAGTAATGTGCAGTAATGTGCAAGTAGTGTGCAGGATGTTTGGTTTGGTTCGACCGCGCTGACTGTGTCCTTTCATTCCTACCGTGTGCCTCCTTCAGGGATCCTACGCCCTCAAATAATCATTCATGTCCTTGTCAGCGCAGCTTTGTTTTTTTTTTTTTCTCGGAGCAACTTTCTCCAAATGTTTTCAGAATAGCAAAAGTTACATTTTTATTGTTTACTACATCATGGCTTGTATCAAGAACAAATTATATAATCATTTTCTGTTTTCCTTTTTGCATGGCTAGCTTCTGCAAGCCAAGTTCGAAGACCTGAAGCTTGTTGTGGACACTGGAAAGGACAGGCTTGACCAGTGTGTTGCCCTCGGTCAGCGCCTGATTGCGGCCGACGTCGCTCGCTCCGGAGAAATTGAAAAGTGCTTGGAGCACCTCGAGTAATATTTTTTTTCTTTGCCTGGCCTTCTCTTTTCACATTCTTTAGTAGTACTTTGATATAGCACGACGGGCACGTGTTTATCCAAGCTAAAAGATTCTTGTGCACGTCATAGGTAATCTCCACAAATTAATAGTTAATTGTGGTTTTCTGTATTTCATCTGAAAGCCTAAGCAATCCATACTCGGGGGATGTTTTTCCTACTTGTTTTCGTGAACTTATTTCTTTGTAATTTTATGCCACTATAAAAGGTCGATCGGATAGCCAAGAACACTAGCTTTAGCTACTCTCACGATATGCGATTGTTTGGTGTATTTTTTTTTTTTCAACAGCCAACTCTGTGTTCGTTCAGTGAGTTTTTATTTTCCTGCTTATTATAATGACTCTTTTGTTAATGTGATTTTTTTATTTTTGTAGTCTCATTCATCTAAGATTGTTTTTCAAACTAGAAAACTCACATTTTAGCCGTTGTGAAGTTATGCAACTGTATTTCGCAGTATTCTGCTTGACAGCCTGGTTGACAGTCATTCAGGAGTCTTCTTTCTTCTGTTCATCGAAATCGTGCTTTTCTTTAACCAGTTCTGCGGAGGTTATGGAAAGAAGTCTGGACAAATCAAATGGAAATTTCGTACAGATTATATAAGGATCTTAAGGATTATACGGATTTATAGATTCATACCGTTTTTTTTTTTTCTGAAAATATTGATTTACATACAAAAAGCAATAGGTATTTTTCTTGATAGCTTGGTGCTGCGAATGTATGGTTGCCCTTCTTTTTTTTCTCGCAGTCCTTATTTGAACACTTCATCTATTAATTTGGAAAACTAGGCTTACTGGTCATTGCTGCCAGCCATTGTTTTTAGTTTGTAGTGCGCCATCATACGGTGTCATCAACGTTCAATGGTTTATAAATCGTGTAGGTACCTCATGCAAGCGTTGAGTGAAGCAATGCAAGCTCGTGAGCAGAAGCTCCAGGCAGCCGGAGAGATCCACCGCTTCAACCGAGACGTGGCCGACGCACTTAGCCGAATCCAGGAGAAGTACACGGCCATTCCCGAGGAGCTCGGGAAGGACCTTCAGGCGACTCAGAGCCTCGTTCGGAGGCAAGAGGGTTTTGAAAATGACCTGGTTGCCCTCGAGGCACAGCTGCAGGTAAGCCAACAAGATTTAACGTCCGCATAATTCTGTCGCTTAACACCGGCATCGTTTATAACTTATGGGCATGCACGATACAGTGCACCACTATTTGTGATAATAACCTGCCTTAATATTTAAGCGAGATACACGCAAACCTCCTCATAACAAAGTTGCAGCTTACACGAAAATAAGTTTGGTATATTCGAAAATTTGTTATAAAGTTTTCTTTCTAACACCACACCTACTGCAAGACTATCATTTACTTCGTTATAACCGACATTTTAGTATATCCAGGTTCGTTACATCGGGGTGTGAGTGTATTGAATTTTCTTTCAGAGTGAGAATTTGTAGATTTGTATTCAAGAAATAATGGCATTTCTGAACTAGAATGCGACAATTGGGGCAGGTTATGCGAACGCTAACATATTCAGTAAATGATGCAGAGAATAGGCCACTGGAAGCCATGATGAGGACATTGCTGTTGCATTGTTTTATTGTGGTGTCCTGATGGCCACACTTTTTGACGAATGCAACTGCCTTACTACTAGTATTCGCCCTAAGATGACAAAGCCATCAAATTATGAAATACTTTTTTTAGGAACCACGCATGCATATTTTTTTCATTATCCACTGTATGCTGTTAATGTTAGAATTGGTAGGGATAACAGTAATAGACCGTAGTCGACAGAATCATTACAGCACAACCGTAAGCTTTCCTGGGGGTCCTTTTGTGTTACATTTTGATTGAATTTAACTTCGCACACCTGTCAACCCAGTGCTTGTTAAGCGGTACATCCTACAAAGGTGCACATTCAGAATAACGTGAACACCATATTCGCAGTCAAATCTCAAGATAGTGAGTATCTGTGAATTATAATTTACAAGGCACAAAATGAGGAATAAGCTTGTCATTGATACAGTGTCAGTAATATGCGCTTGTAACGGATTTTCTGATGTGGCAAAGCTACTTTTATGTCAGACGTGACTTTGCAATATTGAAGCTCAGCCGTAGCTGTAATTGCACAGGTTTACATGCTGCTCGTCACGTTTGTTCGGCCTTTGACCCGCTCGACATGCTCTCGCAGGTGTTGGTGGACGACAGCGTGCGGCTTCAGGCCGCCTACCCCGGTGGCAATGCGGAGCACATTGCGGAGCAGCAGCAGCTGGTTGTGGACCAGTGGGCAGCGCTGCAAGAGAAGGTGGCTCAGCGGAAGGACCAGCTCAAGGAATCCCTACAGCTGCAGAAGTTTCTTTCCATGGTGGGTACTGAACAGTGCCAGCCAATGAACATTTGTATTTGCCGTGGACAAAGTTAGCCTTGTTTTTTTTTTTTTTTTCTTTAGTTTAAAAGTATGACAAGTTCTGAGACGTTCAGTGCCTCACTCATTCATGATGACCGGGCTGCACAAGTGCGACTATGGTATAACAAACATGTATCAAAGAATCAGCAGATCTAAAGAACATGAAAAAACACAATAAAGGACAAAAGGAACGCAGGTGCAGTGAATGATATTGTTACGTGGAAAATAACAGTTGTCGGTCCGCAGCCACAACGCAGCTCACTGAGAACGTCCACTTCTTTTCTCTCAGTCTGAGGCACCTCCTTGGGTATGCCCCACTATGCCCTCTTTCAGTCAGACGAAATCACGTAACACGACCCCCGGCGGCGAAAGCGCCGACCCGGCGAGTTTACGGGGCCACAGCAGGAGCAGTGTGGTAACGCTTGAGCCTTGATACATGGACGATGTCCCTTGACAGCAGAGCGGAAGAGGTTGATGGATTATCAGGGACAATTTCATATGTAGTTTCAGTCACTCGTCTAAGCACGCGGTATGGGCCCGTGAAACGAGAGAGAAGTTTTTCTGACAGGCCTGCATGTCGCGTAGGGGACCAAAGAAGAACGAGGGAGCCTGTTGGAAAGTGTTCGTTGCGATGCCGCTCGTCGTAACGATGCTTCTGCGAGTCTTGGGATGCCATTAACCTGCTGCGGGCAAGCTGACGAGCATGGTCGGCTCGGGTAATAGCGTCGCGTGCATATTCAGAAGTATACTGCGCAGCGGCTGGCAGGAAGGTATCCAACGGCAATGTTGGTTCGCGTCCAAACAGAAGGTAAAATGGCTTGTACCCGGCAGTGTCATGCCGGGAGGAATTGTATGCGAACGTCACGTAGGGTAGTGCAAGGTCCCAATCACGATGGTCGGCCGAGACGTATTTTGATAGCATGTCTGTCAAGGTGCGGTTTAAACGTTCTGTAAGCCCATTTGTCTGGGGGTGGTACGATGTCGTGAGCTTATGTTGGGTAGAGCAGGAACGCAGGATATCGTCAACCACCTTCGAAAGGAACGTACGGCCTCGGTCTGTCAGCAGTTGACGAGGGGCTCCATACACTAAAATGAGATCGCGTAGAAGAAAATCAGCGACGTCTGTAGCACAGCTTGTTGGCATGGCTCGCGTAACTGCATAACGGGTCGCGTAATCCGTAGCCACCGCGACCCACTTGTTTCCGGAGGCGGATGTTGGGAAGGGACCGAGAAGGTCCAAACCAACACGGAAGAATGGCTCCGATGGGATGTCGATGGGCTGAAGATATCCGGAAGGTAGTTTCGACGGCTTTTTGCGACGCTGGCAAATTTCACAAGCGTTGACATAGCGACGTACAGAACGTGAAAGGCCAGGCCAGTAGAAGCGGCGGCGCACACGGTCATATGTGCGAGAGACACCAAGGTGACCTGCGGTTGGCGCGTCATGGAGCTCGCGTAGGACTGTAGAACGCAGGTGCTTTGGTATGACCAGAAGTAGGTTGTGACCATGGGGCGATAAATTACGCCGATATAAGGTGTGGTCCTTTAAGGTAAACATGCGAACGGAAGCGTCTTGCGGTGAAGATTCGAGCTGTTGTATTAGGCGGCTGATATCCGGATCGCGACGCTGCTCGTCCCCGAGATGAAGCAGCTGGGAGATGGAAAGGACGCAGCCCACATAATCAGTGCTCGTAGGATCGCAGTCGGCCACAGGGTAGCGTGACAGACAATCTACATCTTTGTGCAGTTTTCCTGATTTGTACACTACGGTGTAAGAATACTCCTGGAGGCGGAGTGCCCAGCGGGCGAGACGACCTGTGGGATCTTTGAGGGAGGCGAGCCAGCAGAGAGCGTGGTGGTCGGTAAGAACTATAAATGGTCGGCCGTATAAGTAAGGGCGAAATTTCGCGACTGCCCACACCAGCGCTAGGCATTCGCGCTCTGTGATGGAATAATTACGCTCCGAGGTGGACAGCAGCCTGCTGGCATAAGCTATCACGCGATGCTGCCCACGTTGTCGCTGAGCCAACACAGCGCCTATTCCGTAACCGCTGGCATCGGTGCGCACTTCTGTCGGTGCCGTAGGGTCGAAGTGAGCCAGCACAGGAGAAGAAGTGAGCCAAGTGGTCAGGTCGGAAAATGCTGCTGCTTGCGAGGGACCTCAGGTAAACGTCTCATCCGGTTTGAGTAAATCTGTTAGGGGCCGAGCGATTTCCGCAAAGTTCTTGATGAACCGCCGAAAATAGGAGCAGAGCCCCACAAAGCTGCGGACATCTTTGGCGGTTTTCGGCACAGGAAAGTCCTTCACAGCTCGAACTTTTTCTGGGTCAGGCTGTACACCGTAAGCGTCAACAATATGTCCAAGTATTGTAATGCGACGGCGACCAAACCGGCACTTAGATGAATTCAGCTGAAGGCCGGCGAGACGGAATACATCAAGAATTTTTGACAGTCTCTCAAGGTGCGCTTCAAAAGTGGGAGCAAACACAATCACGTCATCCAGATAACAAAGACACGTAGACCACTTGAATCCATGGAGCAGGGAGTCCATCATTCGTTCAAAGGTGGCGGGGGCATTACATAAGCCGAAAGGCATGACTTTGAATTGGTAGAGGCCATCGGGTGTTACAAAAGCCGTCTTCTCTCGGTCCATGGGGTCCACAGCAATCTGCCAATAACCAGAACGAAGATCTATGGAAGAAAAGTAGGCGGCACCATGGAGGCAATCAAGGGCGTCATCAATGCGGGGCAGAGGGTATGCGTCTTTCTTGGTGATGTTGTTAAGGTGGCGATAGTCCACACAAAATCGCCACGATCCGTCTTTCTTTTTAACTAATACCACCGGGGATGCCCAGGGACTGGAGGATGGTTCAATAATGTCCTTCGCTAGCATCTTGTTCACCTCCTTCTGAATTATGCTCCGCTCAAAAGCAGACACTCTGTAGGGACGGCGGTGAACAGGGTTGGCATCACCTGTGTGTATGCGATGCTGGACAAAGGACGTCTGCCCAAGAGGTCGGTCACCAAAATCGAAAATATCCTGGTAGGCCTCGAGAAGATGTTGTAGGGCTTCAACTTGCGGAGATGGAAGATCAGTGGCGATCATGTCTACAATTTGACGGCTGCCCGAATGTGTTGCGAGTGATGTGCACTGCGGTGAAGCAAGTGTGTCTAAGGCAAGCACTTCAATTTGTGAATCGAGCAACGGACACAGGTGGGCCACAGAAATGCCTTGTGGAAGCACATGATTCATGTAGCCGAAATTGACAAGAGGTAGACATGTTTTGTTATCTGTGATGCTGAGCACCGTATAGGGCACTGCAACATTGTGCGCAAGGTGTACGTCGGTGAGAGGCGTAGCGTAATAGTCACCGTCGGGCACAGCTGGTGAGCACAGAAAATCGACGTACGTCACAGTTTTCGAGGGCAGGCGAACAAAATCGCTGCATTGTAATCGGCATGTAGGTTGGTACGGGGCGGCACTGATTTGTGGTAGTTCAAGGCGGAGCACACCAGCGGAGCAATCAATCAGAGCAGAATTGGCGGCAAGAAAATCAAGGCCTAGTATGAGGTCGTGGGGACATGTTTCAAGCACGGTAAAAAGGACGACCACTTGATGACCGGCTACGGTAAGTTGAGCTGTGCACATACCGACGACAGGGACTTTTGCACCATCTGCAACTTGGACGACACTGGTCAAGGGGGGCGTGAGGACCTTCTTCATGCGACGACGAAAACGCGAACTCATAATACAGACGTGAGCGCCCGTATCTATCAAAGCTTCAACAGGTGTACCATCAACATATACTTCTAGGGTGTTCCGGTTCAAACGTAAGGG
This sequence comes from Rhipicephalus microplus, assembly GCF_043290135.1. Classification (NCBI taxonomy): domain Eukaryota; kingdom Metazoa; phylum Arthropoda; class Arachnida; order Ixodida; family Ixodidae; genus Rhipicephalus; species Rhipicephalus microplus. The sequence goes on from NC_134705.1 coordinate 190,126,203, forward strand.
CAACAGAGGATTTTTGGGTAAGGTCGACAGGGCAGCTTCATCTCCAGAAGCTGCGCAGCCTAGTTTTCCGGGGACGAGCGGCGGTTGAACGATGGCGAGGGAGAGCGGCGACGCGTGTTTGAACGAGAAGGGCGGCTTTGAGGCGGTGGCGACGACGGGGCAAAGTGGCCGTAGTCCTCAGGGGCAGTAAATGCTGTAGACTGAGTGCGGGTCGGATAACGGTGGTTTGGTGGACGGAATGAGCTACTGTAAGCGGGGTACGAGCCAGAAGACATAGATGGCCATTGACTGCGGCAGTAACGAGCGATGTGTCCTGCGCGACCACAGCGAAAGCAGATTGGCTTATCATCAGCTGTTCGCCATTCAGACGGGTTCCTGGTTTGAATAGAGTACGGACGGCGACGTCTCATATCCACAGAAGCTATCGAGGGACCAGTATTATCCAGTGTGGATGCAGTGGACAGGATACCAAGGTTTGCGAATTCCTGGCGGACAACAGCCTGGATCAAGGCAACAGCTGGCGTTGAGGCGTCGGGCAACGTCGGTAGTTTGTTGGCAGCCGGATAAGCGGCCTCGAGTTCACGTCGGACGATGCGCGTCACGTCTTCGGTTGTAGACGGATGACAAGAAGTGGCTTCGCAAGACGACGTTGCCGCGGTGTTGGGTAGGCGCTGAAACTGCTGCAAAATGCGTCGACTCTTCGCCTGCTCGAGACGGCGGCACTCTTTGATCACGGCGTCCATGGTCGTTACGTTGGTGAATACAAGCAGACTGAACGCATCGTCGGCGATTCCTTTTAACACGTGCGAAATCTTGTCGGCCTCAGTCATGTTGGGATCGGCCCTTTGACACAACGCTAAGACGTCTTGAATATAAGTCAAGTAGGGCTCAGTGGACGTCTGTGTACGGACAGCCAATTGCTTTCGGGCATCAAGTTGTTGACCAAACGGGTTGCCAAAAAGGTCGCGGAGCTGTTGCTTAAACATTTCCCAGCTTGTGATTTCGTGCTCGTGGGTCTCAAACCAGGTGCGAGGGGTCTTGTCAAGATAGAAAATGACATTCGCAAGCATAACGGTTGGGTCCCAGCCATATTGCTTGCTGATGCGCTCGTACATGCTAAGCCACTTGTCCACATTCACGTTGTCCTCTCCAGTAAAGGTACCGGGATCACGGGGTTGCGTTAGGGCGACGTACCGGGTTGCTGTCGTTGCTGAGGTAGGTGGCGAAGCCGTATCCTCACCCGGAGCCATGGTAGCAGACTTAAGGAGGCGTCCACTGCGTAGCTCCGTTGTCAGAAGAGTACCCAGCACCTCCACCAAAATGTTACGTGGAAAATAACAGTTGTCGGTCCGCAGCCACAACGCAGCTCACTGAGAACGTCCACTTCTTTTCTCTCAGTCTGAGGCACCTCCTTGGGTATGCCCCACTATGCCCTCTTTCAGTCAGACGAAATCACGTAACAATATGATGAAAACTGTGTGTAGTGAGATGCATCACCCACGTCTATCTGTAGAAAATACCCATGCTTTTAATAAGCATTAGATGCAACAAAGGTTTGTTTGCACCAGGCGAGACTGAGGTTACTTGAGTGGATTTAAATGAATGTCTCATCAATGTTTAATTTGTGGTATTTGGCTAGAAATTTGTCTGAGCCATAAAAATCGAGAAAGAAAATCTGCTATGTTGATTAAGCTGGTGTAGCTTTGACATGAGAGGAGTTTTTTAAAAGCTCTACTCTGAAGGCTGTCGGAAAATTTTTTGTTAGCATTATTCTAAGTCTTTTTCCAGAACCACTTGACAAATATCAATCGGCGAAATTCTTAGAGGTGCTAGCTAGGTCATTCTCAAATTCAGTTTTTGTTTAGTTCAGTGGCTGCCTCTGTTGTTTCTCTAGGTTCAAATTTTTTTTAGTTCCTGGTGCAGCTTTTTATTTAGCTTTGCCAGCAATCCAGACTATGGTAACCTGAATTTGAATCCCCGCAGGTTCGAGACCTGGAGACCTGGGCGCGCAGTCTGTGCTCGGAGCTCGCCGCCAAGGAGACCGTGCGTAGTGCCACTGGGGCTCAGACGCTCAAGTCCGAGCACGATCAGGTCATGGCCGAGATCGAAGCACGCGAGGAGAGCTTCAGCGACGTGCTCAAGTTCGGCAAGATGATGATGGACGAGCAACACTACGCGACGGCTGAGGTGAGGGTTCCGCTTTGTGTCGCGTGAAGATTAACTTTACTGAGGATGTAGTCAGTTTGTAGTACTTAACCCTTGCTAACCTGCATTACAATTGGTTGTTTATGAATGCATGAAACTTGCATAACTTGATGCCAACGTTCCAGAGATCAAATTTTAAGCGAGCAGAAATGTCATCATAAACTCAAATTTACTTCTCAGCAATGAATTTCTATTACAGTGTAAATAATTATCTGATTATCGTTCTTTAATTCATGCTGTATTTCTACATAAAGACATAAATTAAATTCAACGACCCACTCAAATCGCATGCAACATTTATTTGCAGGTAGCAAGCATTCCTAAAAGGGTTAAAATTTTTTTGAAATTTCTACTGGGATGTTCCACATCAAGCGTCTTGGTACTGCTTTTACCAAGCCATTACGAGTAGCAAAATTTTTCAACCAGATGTGATGTTAAACACTTTAGGCAACAGCAATTTCTAATTTACTGTTAGTTCTGTGTTTGCGTTCCTTTCCTTGCCACTACTGCCCAGAGATGGTAAATATAGGCAGTCTCTACGAATGGGGATGCCATGTCTTGAAGGGTTAAGAAAAAAAAAAGGATAATGTGTAAAATGGAGCAGGACAGGGAGTTACAGATGTTGTTAGAGATAATACCTGCTTATTCTGACGACCTATGACCTCTGCGCAGATCCAGGAGCGTTTGTCTCAGCTGCTGCAGGCACGCGACGACCTTCACCTGGCCTGGCAGCACAAGAAAGTCTACCTCGACCAACTGCTGGACTTGCACTTCTTCTTGAGGGATGCCAAGCAGCTTGACACCCTCAGCGCCCAGCAAGAGGTCAGTTTTTTACGAGCCTGTCTTTGTGTCTTCTCAACGTTGTAATCTCAACAGCGCTTTGCCAAATCTTTTTCTTTTTTTTTTTTTTTTTGCTTAATCGATTCCACTTAGTGTTGTGTAATGAAAATGTAGCGGTACATCCGAAACTTCTCAAAACATTCCCAAAGTCTTTGTGGACTATGCTAACATTCCTTGTGGTTTAACAGCTATGCATCACAGCTGATATGTCTTTTCTTTTTCTTACTGATGATTATTTCAGTTAGTATTATTTGCTATATCTGAAACCTCAATATAGCAGAGTTGAATCTTACACGAAAATAACTTCGTAATTTCTGGAAGCCCGTTATAATAGTATATTCCTAACACTGCAGGTATTGCAAGACTATTCTTTATCTTCTTTGTTAGAACCTATATTTTGTTATGTTCAGGTTCACTATATCGAGGTTTGAGTGTGTTTTGCTTGATAGTGATGTTTGTCTGGCACAATAAAGTTATCATGTTCTTTTGAGGACATTATAATGTTCTCGGAAAAGGTGTTATTAGTGATACGACTGAACGAGGCACAAGTAAAAAGCAAATGGATACAAAATGTCAAGTTAATAAAGCTTACTTAACATACTGAAATACAAAAAAGATGCGTACCATCGAGGAAGAAAAATTAAGGACAAACCAGATTTTTATTCCTCCATGGTACACATCTTTTTTTGTATTTCAGTGAGCATCGAGTACCAACTAGCCCAATAAAAAAATTTTATTAACTGACTAAACATGCAGTATAGGAGGATAGTTATCAAGATACTAGTAAAAATGCTGATTAGATTGACTCTTTTTCAGTGATATGCGTTGTCTGAGTGGGAGCTTTCCTTTCGTCGTGATCGCACTGTTCCTGAATGTCCCGACAATGTGATGTGGTCACGCAGGTCTACTTGTCGGGCACCGAGGTCGGAACGACCGTCGAGGAGGTCGACGCCAACGTGAAGAAGCACGAGGCATTCGAAAAGCTCATGGCCACTCAAGACGAAAAGGTGCTGACCACTGTTTAATTTTGTCATAACAAGTACTGTGCTGCAAAAATATGCACACGAAAGAAATTGGTACAAACATTTCATTTCCCATTCAGTAGGTTGAGCCAGCCTTGTTTTTCGTTAATTTAATTAGTGTGGACCGATGGTAACGAAGCTGATCATAAGAAGTCCTAGTTATATAAAAAAAATGCAACTGTGAAAATTCATTCTTCGTCTACTTGTGCCTTCTGCCTTTCTTGTAACGAATTTGTGATTTCTTGGTGTACATTTAACACTGCTATGTCTTCTTGGATGTCTTTTGCCTGTGTAGCTTCAAACACTGGAGCAATGTGGAGCCAAGCTTGTCCAGCAAAACCACTTCGAGAGCGGAACCATACGCAAGAGGATGGAGGAAGTCGCGGCCAGGTCAGTGACTCGCCACCATTTAGCCATTCTAGTGCCAGCGCCATGAATTATCAATACGGTGCGATGTTGAAATTGGGGGAATGATCGTAACAAATTTGCATGAGCATTTGAGCTGACGGATCCAGGTCTGTAGCTCACTGCGCTGGTGTCGGGTGGTTTACGAAACGACACACTAATGTGATCTCTGGGGATAGCTCCAGGCACAGTGTTATGTTATTTTTACAGGTTTATCCCCATGAGGTAGACAGTGTTACCAAGGAAGGCAAAATGCACATTGTTTGTATATGTTTTAACTTCTGTGCATAACTGATTACCATGGTGTAGTTTGTAATTACAGTAGACTCTATGTAAACAGAACTCTGTTAAACGGAACTACTGCTTAAATGGAACAACTTCCTATGGTACGATTGGTTTCATACTTGAATGCTGCAACCCACTTCGCCTCTCACTAAACGGCGGAACTCCTTTTAAACAAAACACATTTTCACGGTGTTCAGAATCAGTTCAATGAGAGTCTACTGTACACTCAAACCTCATTATATTCTCACATGAAAGTAGGCTCATTATGTTCAGAAATTCGTTATAAAGGTATATTCCTCAGCCCATATTTATTGCAATACTATTTTTATTTCTTTCATTATAACCAATATTTCATCATATCCAAGTTCTTTATACCGAGGTCTGAGCGTACTGTGTTACAGTTAAAAATCGCAAATTATGTCTGCTATGTCTTTTGGCTTCATTGGGCTGTGTCTAACAAAAAACTTTACTGTCAATCTTTTACCCTTCTTTCTTAAGTTTTTCTATGCTTAGTAAACTCAGTTTCAATAAATAAAATAAATAAAATGCAGACGTGCACACGTGAAGCAGCTGAGCGCGGCCAAGCGCCAGAAGCTGGCCGAGGGACTCCTGCTGGCCCAGTTCCGCCGGGACGCTGCCGAGGCCGAGGCCTGGGTCGCCTCGAGGCACAAGCAGCTGGAAGCGCAGGAGACGGCACTGTCTGCCGACACGCCTGTCACTCTCGAAGAGAAGGCGAGTTGCCGGCCATTATCAAAGGAATTTTCGTTGGGCAATTTTGATTTACTGCGACAATAGTAACACTAAATTTCATCAAGTCACAAGGAAAACTGTCCAGAAAGCTCTTGACTGGATCTTCTCCAGAGTTGCATGTGTTCTCCTTGCATGTATTCTGACCTGTAAAGTATTTTGTCAAAAAAATGAAGATTGAATGGTTGGTTGATCGATTGAATAGAATGGAATACACGTACCACACAGCACAGGTCCAGCCAGAGGATTACTTATTAGCTTTTTATGATTTCATTGATATGTCCAGAGATGGGTAAATTACAGAAGAATGCATATTGGGGCGAGCTGGTGCTCAATTATTTTGTCAAAGACAGTGTGCAATATTAAATGAGAACAAGGCAAGGAGAAAAAAGACAGCTTCTTGTGTTCTGATGGAAAAATTTTGTGCTGTTCTTGAAGAACAGGATGGGAACACCATTGCACACCTTTATTTGTACTTACAATTTCGCAACAAGTTTTCTTTTTGTAAATTGATTTGCAAATAATTTCTAATTGGAAGTATAGGGCAGGGGTTTTACATGTGGCAACCAAATGTACTCATGTAATGATAGTGATCACTCCAGAATACCTTCAACAGTGTTTCACTTTTTCGCATCCAGGTGAAACAGCTACAGAAGCACCAGGCCTTCCAGGCAGAGCTTGCAGCCCACGAGGGCAACATCGCTGCAATCAAACAGGTAAGCACAAGCGTAAACCTGCTTTAAAATGTGGCAAGTTTCTAATATTTCTATGCCCTAAGTCACAGACAGGTGAAGGTGTTCTGAGGTCTCTGGCATCGCATTTTCGATTGTGTCGGCATCAGAGTTGGTTAGCTAGCTTTGGCCTTCAATTTCTTAGCCAGTAACGCTCCTTTTTTGGCCATATGAGGCATGAACGAATGCTTTATTACTTCTAAACTGATAAAGCTTTGCTTTCTTGCCCTATTAGCATTCACCTGTAAGCAGTACCTCACAGCTAGCCACCAGTTGAGCCTTGATACAACTAACATAGATATAGCAAATAGTACATTTCAAATTGTCGTATAGTTTTGTAAACTAGACGAGACATTTGCCTTGGTGTCATTGTAATGTAACATGTTCATGCTTATGATGATTACGAGGTATAACAAAGCCGTTCTCATGGCACATGTGATTTCGTTGTAGCGACATTTGATTGCAGAACTACTATGTACAAATAATAAACTTTCCTGGAATGAAATCAAAGTGGGTGTGCTCGTATTCACCGTTGTTCTTCCCAGAAAGGAGAGTTGTTGCTGAGCAAGAAGCACCCTGCATCAGGCGAGGTGCGCGAGCAGCTGTCGCGGCTGCTTCATCTTTGGGAAGAACTGCTGGATGCCCTCCATCGCCGAGGCCGTGGACTCGAAGAAGCCCAAGACATGCTGGACTTTGAGAGCCAGGTAGACAAGGTCGAAGCCTGGATTCGAGACAAGGTATGTGCATGCGCCGCGACTGAACTTTGTTTGCTAATGCGAGTGGTAGTGTGTAAACCCTGGCCGAATCTTATGTGCTTGGGCTAAGTAGAGTGAGGGAACAACTCGAAAAAATGAACGAAGCTTCAGTTGATTGTTTCCTTTGCTTCTGTTCGATGCGCTATCACTCTGTTTAGCTTCAGTGCAAACAGTGCTACGACATGGTCGTTCTCTTTCTTGTATGTTGTGAATTTAATAACGCAGAACGCATGCAGCTCATCGACTTTGTGTTGTATGTTGAAGCATGTTATCCATGTACACTCTTCTAAACAAACTCTACAGCAAAGCTTGCCAAATTTTTCAGGAGCTCATGGTTCAAGCTGGAGACACCGGAGAAGATTACGAACACTGCCAGGCACTGCAGCGAAAATTGGATGACGTCGATTCGGTGAGCTTGCATGTGTACTTATCACAACTGTTCACTGAGCACTGCGATTGTAGTATTTCTAGTAAAGTTCAACTTTTATTGTTTTTTATTTTAGTACAGCTGATTGATTTTGGTTTTTTAGATACTGTATTTACTCTCGTAATAAACCCACCCTTTTTTCAGAAAAGTTGACAATTTGGGGGAGGGTTCATTATGAGGGCAAAACAAAACAAAAAAAAAAACCATGGAAGTTATCACACCAAAAATTTCGCATGACAGTTTTCCTTGTCTTGCTCCGCAAAAGGCGCGGCGGCGAATCATTTTTGTAGCCCGAAGTTCTTCTTGTTTACTAATAAACACGCCTGAATTTACGCCAAAGTGTCATGAAGCCGGTCGGTTCCCGTGCTCTAGAAAATGCTCGACCAACTTTAAGTTTAAAACTGGCCGTGTAGATAGCGTACCAGCCAAACTCGCCCTGTGCAGCAGGTGTCCCAACTAAGTCCACTATGACAAACCCGGCAACAAAAACGCAGCGTCATATGGCAGCACACTAACGTTGCGGGAGGACAACACACCATCAGCGCGGTTGCACTTTGCATGGCCTTTGAGATGGTGGGTGCATGGCATACGTGTTTCTACGTCGCATGCCCGCCGTCTCAGAGGCCATACGCTTTGTTTTTTGCTTTGTTTTCTTGCCGCTATGCTTGCGTGGCGCAATAAGCAAAGAGGTTTTTTTCATGCATTTGACAGATGGCGTTCTGCCACAAAAGGCGCGACTTTTAAATTTTGATTGACGTCATTTGAGCTCACGCTGCTCGCAACTGTTAAGCATGATTGTTAAACTATGTTTCGACTTTTATTGTGTCATTATTTTGTAATATAATGGCTTGATTCGACATTGTTTTGATCGTCAACAGCACTGGTTATCATACCGAAATAAAATGAGTTGATACATTAAAAAAATGTTTTTTTGAGGACCTAGTTGGGGTTGGGTTAATTATGCAAGTAGGTTCATTACGCAAGTAAATACGGTAGTACATTAGGCAGATAACTGCAGTGATGTAGGCCTGTAGTTGTTTTTGTAGTGAAAGTTTTCAGAATAGCATTTTATATTTCAAAGGAATGCGCGTAAGACATTAGCAGTTGGAGAGCTCATGCTTGCAAAAATTTACACGTTAGCTAGAGCTTGTACTTTAGGATTGCTTCGTTACTCAAGAAGACATTGGCATGTTGAGTGTTGTGTGTCAATCAGTCAGTCAGTCAACAAGCTTTATTTGGGTCCTAGGGAACTACAGAGTCATAGTACTGGGCTGCGTCCGTGTTGGGGCCGAAGGACCATGGTCCTCCGCCCGTTCACGGGCCCATTGGACAGCCCTTAGTGTTTGGTGTGTTCGCACATTATACCAATGTTTCAAAAAAGTTTGTATTGCGTGATGGTCATTGATGCTCACTGAAAAGCATTTTAACGGTATTCAATGTCACAAAGCAGTTTAAATATGACATGAAGGCATGCATACTATTTTTCTCAGTAGTGTCCCCTGGACACACGGGGTTAAAAACCATTATTTTGAATTAACGCCAACGTTCCATGAAACAGAAACTAATGTCTATTAGGTTGGCATGATAGAAACTGGTAGAAGATCGGACATAAACACTGACTACTAATGCAGCCGGCCTATTTTGAACTTATTCATATTTTTACTACAATCTACTGTGGTGCGTGTAGTTAGCTTTCTTAGGAATGTTTACTATCTCATCTGAGTGTATTCAATTTACTGCAGCTTTTGCTAAGAACAGTTGGTCCTCCGTGACTGCGTCCTTGACGGAGAGTTTTCTGACGTATATATTTGGTTATTATGAAGCCTCACTTATGACCTTAGTCATGTGCTCATCATCGGTGCTCAACATCATCGGTGCTCTTCTTGATGCACAACCGATTTCAGCATTAATCATTTGTATGAGCAATCGCACTGCATATTGGCTCAAGTTTTCTGGAAAGTGTGTGCTCATAGCTGTTCATTTCGAACATCAGTAAAAAAAAAAATTGGGTTTTCTTTTCTTTTATGCTGCCCGTCACTCATGTCGGCCTTTCTGTCTCTTGTTTGTTGAGCCCGTTGTGGCTTTTCATGTGTCAAAAGCAGCGATGATACGCTGTCCTTTGCTAAAAAAATGAAGCGTCTGGTACCCGTCACTATCTTTCAGGACATGAGGGTGGACGACAGTCGCATCAAGAACATCAACGCCCTCGCCGACAAGCTCATCCAAGAGGGCAGGCCCAACACGCGTGCCGTGCAACAACGCCGGGAAAAACTGAATCGCAAGTAAGTCTTGCTAATTCAGTTTCTTTTTGTTTAGTTCTGTGCGTCTTGTAAGCCTCGTTTTGGAAGGACAGATGGATCATGCATTGCTCTCTAAAGCTAGAGGGGCTGTTCTTTTCTTGAAGACGTGTTTTCTTGCACTTCTTACCCGCACAACGTGGGGTACAATGAATATTGGTGGCCAGCTCTAAGTACCTTATTTGCTCATGTAGTACTAGGAATGGTTGACACAGTCTAATATTGCTCAACTATTAACAGATGCAGGCTAGTGTTACCATATGCTGACTGACTGGTAGCTAATCTCGGCAAATGTTCCCGATTTACTGTTGCAACGCCGGCACTGACTTTGTTTGATATCAGTCTAATGACTAGAGTTGTCTCCTGACATTTTTTTACGGAATTTTCGATGCTTTTCATGCCTTTCGTAAATTCACTTATGGCTCGTGCTAGTAGATCAGATGGAGATGACTTCAGTGATGAACTGGGAGAGCTTAACCGACGCATGAATTGGTAACATCATAGGCACATGTCGGCATTATGAACGCACGGAAAATGTCTCGGTAAGATGTCCTGGCCCGTTCCGGATTTGTACACGTTGCCTTTTTGCCTCAGGTGGAAGGCACTTCAAGGAGCGCTGGAGGCCTACCGTGCCAGGCTGGCGGCCGCCCTCGAGGTGCATGCTTTCAAGCGTGACATCGACGACACCGTAGACCGCATCAACGAGAAGGTGCGAGGCTTTCACCAGATTTACTTGTTCCCCTTGAACATCCAAAGCATGTTACAGAACAGGGCTGACTTACTTTGCTCATATGTTGATTACAAGGGTAAATGAGGCTGTATTAGTAGCAAGCAGTTACAAAAGGCGTCCTTCCATAGCAAACTCGTTTTTTTGGGGGGGTCAGTTAATGCATAGTCATATGATTAGTTTTGTAGTTATTTCATTCATAGTCACTTAATTACTGGTTGTGATACTTCATTGACAGAGATAGTATTTTGCTTGTAGCACTCTTCTGTTCAACTTCTCGAGCCTTAAAAAGTTCTGAATGATCTTGTTCGAAAAGTAGAATTATGTTGCAGGCAACCACTCACTTCTTTAAATTCTTTAAACAATAGAAAAGATGTACTCAATATTTTACACTGCCATGTATTTCTTTGTTATGTATATTGTATCTGATCTCGTGTTTTGTGTTATGAAATAATTTTTATATTCCCCAGCTGGCTCTTGTGTCGTTAGTAGTGCTGTTTCCAGTCATTTATATACCCTTCAATACAAACTAAAGTTGTTATGGTCTTGTTGTTGGAAACATGAACATCAGCAGGCAATTACTTTTATTACTGGTACTCGGAACAAAAAAATAAGAGAACAAACCCGTATAAGAAAAAAAAATGGTGCATACAGTCAATTCTAGTGATTGTATTGAGCTAAATTCGATGTCAGACGAGAAGTTCTACCACATTATAGCCAGCAGTTGCGAAAAGAAAAACGAGTTGTTAAATTTCCTGGCAGTGTTAAATTTGGTATCGTACAGTGACCTGCAGTGGTGTTAACCGTAAAAGAATCCCGCTCCATCTTACACTGTGAGTTTGGCTTTGTTGTAGGCTATCGTTATGACCGCGAAAGAAGAAAGTAAGAGCCTGCGTGCCGTCGAGTCACTCCAGCGAAGGCAAGACGCCGTGGAACGTGAGATGACCACCATCGATGCCAAGCTAAAGGTTGGTTTTCTTCTAATAGTGCATTGTTTTACCGATAAGTTGAAAAGGTTCTGTGCTGTGCTGCTAGACTTTATCAGCCAAACTTGTAACTAACGGTGATCATTATTTTACTGGCACCCCGTTTAAATAGAGGTGGCGGCACAGAGGTACTTTATCTTTTTCTTGTGATTGGGTGTCGTTTGTCATTTTCGTGCTAGTATCCTAGCTATCTCATTGCATTTTTCTTTACTTCATTCAAGCCTCTGTTTCTACGTCCTACACTTTAAAAAAGATTGCTTAAAAATGATGTCATTTGGTTTCACAAAAATAATCGACAGGTACAATTTTGTGTCTTTCCTTCCATTATTATCACGTACCCTGTCTTTGAGGTCACGAACGGCTTGCACACTGCCAGCTTGGCATATCATTTTAGGTAGGAAAGTGGCGAGTACCAAGTTGTCAAAAAAACTAATCCAGATGCAAGCTAGGCAGGTGACGATTGTTGCTGTGATACTGAAAAGACACCCTTTTTATGCATTTCTTTTTTTAGTGTGTATAGCCGCCTATGCCTGTAAAAACCACAGTTCTATCACCTCTGATCTCCCTGTCTATCAGCATGCCTTTCTGGCTAAACTTCACTGTAAATTTCACTTATTCAGCCTACGAAGAATCGCGTATTAGGTGCAAATTTTGGATTTGGAATATATAAGGAAACGGGCTTTGAAAACAGGTTCTGGTGCTTTCAACAAACTTAGAGGCTGTTTATACAGAGAGCTGCATGACCGTGGCATGACCGTTGCATGATATTTGCATGAGTGATAGGGGAGCACTGCACCATCCCTTCGAAAACCAGTAACATTGATTCAGAGATGAGATTAAACTGTCTCAGAGATCTGTCACACCGTGCAAATGTACAGTGTGGCTGGAGCCACAGTTGTGAGAACGCTGTGAAGTTCTTGGTGTAGTGGTGAAGGAGCAAGACAATCACCAGTGGGGCCATCTCTTGGTGCAAAGTGCGGGCACTGTGCACGAGGTGCGGATGCCGAGTCCGTTTGACTGTTTCTGGCTGTATCGGCTGTCTGCCTGCTACCAGATGTCATTAATAAACCCGCTTTCATTGGTAGCGGTTGGCATGTTAGGTTGTCGCGTGACTTTCTCGATTTCGCCTCTTGAGAGGACATTCCTAAATTTTCTCTCTTTGACCTCGTTGAAGGACCACGAGCAAGACTGCGAACGGCTGATGAAAAAACACGGGGAGCTGGCCTCTCCCATACGAGCCAAGGTCGTCGAGGTCCAGGAGAACTGGAAGAGGCTCATGGGTCTCTGCAACAACAGGTGAGTCTGCAGATTTTTACGTACAGCCAGTATAGATTGCGATGATAGACATCGAATACATTGTATAATTGGTTTCGGAATGGGAATCGTTTCAAATGAACCGACCTTTGGTATCTACTAGAGTGGAAAATAACTTATGACAGAACTTCCAGAAAGTATAATAACTGGGAGATTATGCTTGATCTGAAACTACATTTCTCTTTTCACTTTCACCGTTCAGGAAGCAAACCCTTGCTGGTGCATATCAGCTACACAAGTTTCTCACGGAGTTGAAGGGTCTGGTGAGTTCGTCTTTCTCTTCCTGGCTCTTCTGTTCTCTGCTTTCCAGTCAGAAAAAAAGCTGTGTGATAGCATTCAAGGTGGTTGTAAAAGCATACAATGCCCTCAGTGTCAGAGGGAAACACGGTCTTGCCTTGTACTGACTCCATGAAAACTACGTAGACTTTATTGATGACCTCAACGAGCAGCATTCAGCTGCATTGTCCTCTGTAATGCTAATTAGTTTGAACACACTCATATCTCTGCTGTAATTCGCACATATTAAAAAGGCCCTGCAAGGTTTTTTCAGCATGATCAGAAACACTGTTGATCGGTAGTCGAGGTTCCCAAGAGCTCACTTACTAATCCTGATAGCGCAGCATGCAGTCTGTAATTTGCTATTAATTCCCACTGTCAGCTTCAAATCGCTCAGTCTTCTCCTGACAAGTGACTCCATTAACCCAAATGACCGTGCCATAAACTCAAAGTACTCGGCCTCTTGACTGATTTCAGAAATGTGAGCTGCATAGTTAGCATGGCTGCTGCGGGATGCCACGACACACTTGCTTGCGGTCACATCACAGGTTAGCCACGCGTTTGAAGGAAGAAAAAAAAAAGTGCTCGAGGTCATGATGTGAGCTGATGAATGGGCGTAGCTTTCAGCACATTCACTGGTACGAAAGAAGAGAGAAATCGCTCTAAGCGCGTGGCAACTCTCCGCGATTTCATTCGTACTTGGTGGATTCTAAAAATTGTGGCAGCAGTCAATTTGTGAGGCCATAAACTCATTTAATGAAGCCATTCGATGATTACTTGGAGATGTGCTACGAGGCTCCTTTGATATTCACTTCAACTTGATGTGAAGGCATAGTGGGCTAATCAGAGCTTGTACATTCGCTTGACTAAACCACAATTTTTGAAATACTATCAGAGTTTCAGTTGTCGCAAGTCCACTGTACCGCTGCCCAAGGTGTTGTCCTTGCTAAAGTTATGTGGTGTTGTTGCAGGAGGCCTGGGTTAATGACCTCATAGAGCGGATGAACTCGGGTGGTCTGGGCACCAACATGCAAGAAGCTGAGAGTCTGCTGGAATTTCACCAGGAGTGCAAGGTTTGTTTCTGCTGTAATTACCTAGACATTGAATGTATATTAGACCTGCACAACCGTCTTCACTTACTTGTGTGGGGAGAACTTGGCCAAATTCTTTTCTTCCTTAGTTTAGGAAGGCCTTTTGCCGGTACAGTTTGTGTTGCACTCTACAAAGTGTTCTGCGTGGACTAATATGCATTTATTTGCTCGTCTCAAATGATTCGAAATTTTTCATAATATAAATTCGATTAGAAGTGAATTAGAATACCGCATTATTCATTCGAATATTCAAAGCACATTCGCACAAGCCTAGTAAGGTCAATGAAATGCCAGTTGCAGAACGCAAGAAGTTCCCCTAAATTTTGAGCATGCTTCGCATTTGGGCTTAAAAATTACTTCGCGAAAATGAAGAAAGAGAAAAGGAAGGAAAATGCCTTGTTTTGAACGAGGGCAGCTGTCTCGTTTAAGGCCTGACTAGCAGTCCCCATGCAGCCCGTAAAAGACTTTTAAAACAAATTTAGCAATTGAAAATGGTGCGGATTATATGAGTGGTAGTTGAACACAGCAAGTGAATGTGTCACTTTTAGAAAGGTCTTGTATTAGAAGAATAATTGCAAAATGAGTGATATCACTGCTCCTGGAAATGCCTCGTAGTAGAGGAATAATAGCTTGCTGCTGCAAGAAATGTCTCGTACTAGATTAATAATAGCCACATTTAGCAAGCAAGCTTACCGCAGCAAGAAATGATTGTTTTGTACTATAGGAACACCGTATAATTTTATGAAATTGATAGAAAATTCGGGGAACAGCTGTTGCACACAGTGAGGGAGCTTATTGCTGCCAGAGAAGTCTTAAAAAAATACTGGACAAATTGGTGATTGAGCTTGTTCCTGCAAGGAAGGTCTTTATCTAGATGAATGATAGCCGAATTCAGAAAACGAGCTTACGGTAACGAAAAATAAGTCTTCTACTAGAGAAATAATGCGGTATTTTATGGAATAGATAAAATAATGGAGAAATAATGCTTGAATAAAGCAGGTGAGCTTATTGCTGCAAGAAAGATCTCGTGCTAGACGAATAACAGCCAAATTCACCAGACAAACCTACTGCAGTGAGAAATAAGCACCTTGTGCTAGAGGAGCAAAGCAGAATCTTATGAAATGGACAGAAACAGCACTTATCTAGAATTTTTCCGTGTACGGCAACAATATCACGTTGTAGCTAAAATGAAAAGCAAACGTTGCACACGTCTTCGCACACAGGCCGAAATGGAAGGCCGTCAGGACGCCTTCGAGCGGCTGCACTCATTCGGCAACATGCTGCTTCGGGACAAGCACCCGGCGTCGGACGTTGTGGAGAAGGAGCTGGAACGGCTGGAAGAGCTGCGGCAGTCGCTCCGGCGCGCCTGGGAGGAGCGAGCGGCCATCTTGCGGCAGTGCAAGGACCTACAGGTGTTCCGGGAGCAGGCGAAGCAGGCCGAGGCCTGGCTGTCCAGCAAGGAGGCTGTGCTCAACAACGAGGATCTCGGGGTGAGTGTTATGTGTTGGAGAGAAACCCCTAAATAAGAGGCATGCACTGGGGACTACTTTTTGTATCCCAAGTGAGGTGTCTCTGTTAAGGAAGGTCAATGTTTGCATTTTCTGATTAACTTTTATTTCAATGCGGTAAACTGGTGTCTCTTATACTGAATTGTCTATTAGATCAGTGCCTCTTATGCTGGGGTTCAACTGTATTAGTGCTGCCCGTGTCTGTATCGTCCTTTTATCGAAACGTTTCCAAGCCTAATGATGGTGAAAAGAGAGTGCTAACTAGCTCAAAACAAAATGTTACCTTATTAGGAGTGTTGAAGTCAAGACCCAGTGAGCTGACGATACCTTTCGCGAACTGCGATGCTTTCTAAAGCTGTGTCAGTTGGATGGGTAGATGGGCTTGAAATCGAAGACACGTGGGATAATACAGCGAAAAACCTTCATAACGATGTGCTCGGAGGTTACGAAAATACATTGTTATACAGGTGAAAATTCCGTGAACGTGGCTGTCGCTGGAGCGGATGTGTTGACTAATGGACTTGTCGTCTTCGAGGCATACAGATTGTTACGCAGGAAGTTATACTCGTTATTGTACAGGCTGTTTTGCTATGCAGGTCACTTCCTTGTAAAGGTTGTGCACAGTAATGCACAGAAACAGTGAACTGCACTCTTGTGAAATACTGATTCAGAAAATGGTTGTTATACTTCGTTTGAGGTCGAGTGTTACTAAAGGCATGAAATTTTAGCGGCAATTTTTTATTCTGTGTCACTTGTGCGACCTAGAATTCTGAGAATCAACGATTTTTCTCTTTTTTTACTTGGAACAGTACTTGGTACTTGGAGTGTCCTTGCACTAGTCGAGCTACACTCAAACCTCGTTATAACGAAGTTGCATCTGACACGAAAATAAGTTTGTTGTAACCGAAAATTTGTTAGAAAGGTATATCTTTAACACTATATCTATTGCAAGACTTTTTTTTTTCACTTTGTTATAATCGATAATTCGTTATATCTCGGTTGTTGTATCGAGGTTTAAGTGTATACAATTGAAAGAGTTACTGGTGTGCCAAGTGTCAGTGCCTTGAGGGATTTGCGACGTATGACGCTGTACTCCGTGCCGCAGGACTCCATGTCGAGCGTGGACGTGCTGACCAAGAAGCACGCGCACTTCGAGCAGACGATGGAGACGCAGGGGGAGCGCATCAGCCACATGGAGGAGTTCGCCCGCGCCCTGGTGCAGGGTGGCCACTACGACAGCGCCGCCATCCAGGCCCAGTGCGATGCCATCTGCGCGCGGTGGAAGCGGCTCCAGGAGAACGCACAACTCAAGCGGAAGCGCCTGGCCGAGTCGCGCCAGTTCCAGCGCTTCCTGCGCAACGTCTACGAGGTACGTGCGGAGTGAGCGCGCTCTAGTTCGAGCGTACTCCCAAACCTCATTATAGCAAAGCTGTATCTTACAAGAAAACAAGTTTGTTATATCGGAAAATTTGTTATAATGGTATATTCCTAACACTATGTCTACTGCAAGACTATTTTTGTTTACTTTGTTAGAACAAATATTTTGTTATATCCAGCTTCGTTATATTGAGGTTTAAGTGCATAAACTATGTTTTGACCAACATGGTGCGAGTTTTCTTCAAACATGGTTTGTGCGTGTGAGGAAAGACATATGACGATAAGTACAGTCATCGACACACGGGGCCCTGTACTTGTGTCTTGGCTCACTGCGATGGTCCAGTGGTTAGTGTGCTTGATTGCTGACCTGATGGTTGCAGGTTCGAATCCTGACTGCGGCAGAAGCATTTTGATGGAGGTGAAAAATGCCAGAGGCCCGTGTGCCTAGATTTAAAGAACTTCAGGCTGTCTGAATTTCTGGAGCCCTCCAGCATTTAATCTCTCACGATCATATCGTGGTTGTCAAATTCTTTATCTCTGCTTTGTAAAGCTGCAGACAGTGGAGGCGCAGAAAAAGCTGTCGGAGACAGCTTGACAATGCTGCGACACTTTTTTGCTTAGCAGCAGCTTCACTGGAAGCCTCATGAAACAACGGCGTTGACGTAGTGTAATGGCAAAAAAAACAAAAAAACAATAATTGATAAATACATTTCAGGATGTTAGAATTCCTCAACTAATTATTTTTACATGTCTTGTCTCTCCCCCTGCAAAGAAGCTGAATACTGGGCATGTTGAAAAACCATATCTATATTTCGCAGCAGAAAATTATAGGACGAAAGGAAGACCTTGTGCATGGTTGCCTCTCTATTGTGTTGTTGTTTCGTGCTGTCAGATTTGTCAAATTCGGTTTTCTTTCCCATCGTATGTTCCATTCCCATTGCGTGTCCTAAAATGCATTTTAGCAAACTTCAACAACTTTCCCAAGAAGTCCCGTCAAGATTCTCTTGTTCACCTACGTTGCTGCGCTCTGGCAGGTCGAAGCGTGGCTCAACGAAAAGCTCCAGGTGGCCTGCGACGAGAACTACCGGGACCCGGTGAACCTGCCGAGCAAGACCAAGAAGCACGCCGCCTTCGAAGCCGAGATCTTGGCCCACCGCGGCCGTGTCGAGACCCTCCTCAGCGAGGGTCAACGGCTGGTTGAAGCGGACCACTACGCCTCGGGCCAGATTGAGTCTCGGTTAGAGGCTGTGGAGAGGCTCTGGGCTCAGCTGCTGGAGCAAACGAAACTTAAAAAAGACCGGCTCCAAGACTCTTATCAGGTACGGTTTTGTGATGGTCCTGTGAGGACGATTTCAAGTACAATATTACTACTGTGGTATTAGTAATTGAAGGATACCAAAAAAAATGCTGTTAAAAGTGGCACGAACCGCCCCTCGGGCCTGGTGAGAAAACACGTTTACGGTATAGCAGACACTGCAATGAACAGCTCAGCCAAATCTTGCAGTCACGCGCTGTAAAGAGAGTTTGAAAGTAGAGCAACAGGCTTCACATGGAGGCCTGCAGATTGCTCTCTTTGGTGGGTGAGGCATCCCCTGTTCGACCTCGAACAGCAGATAGCATGCTGTGTTGCCCATTAGCCGACATAAACCAAGTGGCGTTTGAATCAGGTGCACCTCTTGCCATGCGGGGCAACAGCTCGCACCGCGCTCCGTAGTGTGCTAACATTACACAGTGGGCCAACCTCGCTCATCACATTTCGTCACGCATGCTCAAGATGTTGGGCACTGATGTAATAACTTCTTTTTCAAATGCCGTCTCTCCTGTGTAGCCTGCAGTGTGCTTGTCAGAATGAGAGAAGAAAGTGCTCAAACTGCAAGGCGAGTTCCATAGCTCCTCTTGTTCATGACGAATTTGAGAAATGTTTGCGGCAGTTGATTTGTGAGCCAACAAACTCCATCAATGAGGCCATTCAATGTTTACTTTGAAAAGTGGTTCGGAACCTCTTTGAGGCGTACACTCAGACCTTGAAATAATGAACCCAGATAGGACTAAACATCGGATGTAACAAAGCTAAGGAAGAATAGTCTTTCAATAGATAAGGTGTTATGAATATGCCTTTGTAACGAATTTTCGCTTATAACAAACTTAATTTCGTGTAAGATTCAACTTCGTTATCATGAAGTTTGAGTATGTAGTCATTCAATTAGATGTTGAGACTTGTTATATCCAGATGGCAGGGGAGGGTCCGTCCAGATGAATGAAGCGGAAAGGTTGATTGCTCCCACGACCAATAGGAATAGCCCAAATTATATTCTCGCTGATGTGTCCCTACAGTGGGTTCACAGGCCAAGTGACTTCGGATGTCAATCTAGAAGGCACACTCATTGGCGTGGGCTTGTATACATCCAGGTTAGAGGAATAAATCTCACTTCATCCTGATATTGTTCCCGATTCTATGTACGTCACCTCATGGACCTGTTCTTATAGATTTATCGCTTTCAATTAATTGTTTACATCTTAGGTAAAACTGCAACGTTTTTTTACTCTACGTTTTCCGAGTGAAAAGCAAGGAAACACCTCAATCATTTCCATTATTTCCTGGTACCTCACACGCCACTATCTCATTTCTTGTTTCTGTAGGCACTGTTGTTTAACTGGATGCTTGACGATTTGCAAACCTGGATGGATGATGTCGAAATGCAACTACAGTCCGAGGACCACGGCAAGGACCTGACCTCCGTCCAAAATCTTTTGAAGAAGCAGCAGGTAAGCAAAAATTGCTAGCAGGTAAGCAAAAATTGCTAGCATCTGCTTTTGATTAAAGTATCAGTTAAGTGGTCCTCTGGTTTCTATCCTATGGAACTCGTTGCATGTGGAAGGTTAAACGGAATTACTTTTTTTTATCTTTTATTATATTTGTTAGACAGGCTTTCAGTAATACGGTTACCAAACGATGTTTTCAAGCTGCACATAATTGGGACTCCATTGCCACACTGGAATTTATTCCGTACAATCTTTGTAGAGTCCACAAGTTACTTTATTGAAGTCTCCGTACTCTGTAAAATTCATAAATTACATCACAGAGCTTAGATCGAAGACATCTGAAGAACTGCTTTGCCATTTAGCTTGATATTTTGTTCTCATTGCAGGTCAGGAATGGCATTCATTAAAACCACAATGTCCATCGTGTTGGCTACCTCAATGCTTCAAACCTGAAATCCAGCCCACTATAATTCACTAGTAGTTGTAATAGCCTCTAGTAACCGTAATATCTACGTAATATCCACTGGTAGCCGTGGTAGCTCAGTTGGTCGAGCATCGGACGCGCTATTCGAAGGTCGCAGGCTTGGTCCCTGCCAGTGACAACTTTTCTTCCGCTTTTCTTTCTTCATATTTACATTACAATCTTCTAATAACATCCCCTTTACTTTCCCTGGCATACTTGTCTGACAGTTTTCATTAATATTGGATCTAACAAAGAACACGAGCTCTTAAATTTACCCGTCTTTCCTTCACTAGTAGCCGTAGTAGTTTTAAAAAGTCTGCTTCATCGCAAGACAGTACTGTTGTGCAGATAGGCGTGTACAATGTACTGCAGAGAAGCATATCTAAACTGAAAAGGGTCCACTGTCGCAATACATTATATGTGTTACCTAGTGATATGTGTATAAACCGACCACCTTATGTAGTGGTACAAATAATTAGATGCCTGATATGGCACTGGAGGGTTTTCATAGCTGTCTCACGCTTGTCTGTGGTCATTTGAAATATTGAAGGCGGTAAATAAGCGTGCACGGGGTTTATAAGAATGCTCAGTTTTTTGCAGCAAATACAGTTGTTGACTCTGTATCCGCTGCACTTGCTTGTGGGGTTCATCACCAGAAAGAGATGTCGCCCGCATTTAAGTGGGCATTATATCGCCAAAGTATTTCGAAAGTATCTTAAGAAAGAGACGGAGTAGTGCCACCTAGTGCTTGCATGGCCAAGTCTACAACTCATTAAAACTTCTTGTTCAGCACAGTCCAATTTTCTTTAGTGTGGGCTGCTGCTTACGTAATGCCTTTCCTTTTGCATTGGAAGCTTCTAGAGACGGACATCACAAACCACGCCGAAATGCTGGAGCAGGTGAAGGACCAGGCTGCCGTCTTTCAGAAGAACGAGCATTTCCTTAGAAACGAAATCCAGGAACGTGCTGACGCTATTGTCAAAAGGTAACAGTGTCCGCATGAGGTATTCACAAGATATTTTGCAAAGTTTTGTGCTCATCGGGAAACTGTGTTGCACGTGAGATTAAAGAAGCTTTCTCATAACTGAGAATTCATTACAAATGTACTTTTGTCACACTCTACTCCTGACATTTTCATTTACTTCATTGAAACTTACAATTACACTCAAACCTTGTAATAACAAAGTTACATCTCACATGAAAATAAGTTTGTTATATTCAAAAATTCATTATAAAAGTTTATTTAAAGCAATATATTTCTTTCAAAACTATTTTTCATTTACTTTGTTGTAACTGATATTTCGTAATATGCGGGTTTGATATATAGAGGTTTGAGTGTAGTTATATCGGTGTTCATTATGCCAAGGCTTCTCTGTAGTTTAATTTAATTTGATCTAAAGTCTGGCCTCGCCACGTGCAGGTACACGTCTCTGCACGAGCCCCTTCAGATCCGCCGAGAGAACTTGGAAGAAGCTCTGCAGCTGCAGCAGCTGCTTCGGGACGTGGACGACGAGATGTCGTGGATACGGGAGAAGGAGCCGCTGGCAAACTCGGCCGACCTCGGCACGAGTCTGTCATCGGTGCAGTCGCTGCAAAAGAAACACCAGGCAAGGCGTTGTGGACGGTCTCGTCTTCTGCAAGCTTGTTGTATTGTTGCTTTATCAATCAATCAATCATTCAGTCAGTCGATGGACCTATAAACAAATGAATAAATCAGTCATTCAATAGTTCAATCGATTTTCATTGCTCTATAAAGTTTTCAACCAATCAGTCAATCACGTCAATCAACTAACTTCAGTTGTTCTATAAGGTACGCTTTAAGTCAACATATAAGGAGGGAAGTCATATAGCAAAGCCTGAATAGGTATCGCCTGTAAATAGTAAACACAAAAAGCTTTTGTAGCGCAGTAGCGAAATAGAAGTTTAGTGAGCAATAACATTTAAATGTCAACATGAATTTGCAGTGTTCTGACTAGCGTTAAGTGATTTCTGAAAAATGATATCTTTGGTGTTTGTTAGGAATTAATGGCAATACAAACTACCTCAAAAGCATGAAGACACATTGTGTAACTTCCTTTGCATACAAGGTGTTCTTTTTAGCTAACCACTGTTTCTGACATTCGGAAAGTTCTAAACGAGCTCAGTTAATTTCTAACCAAAGCCACTGTCTTTTTTGTTTTTGATGAGCCTGTTTCGTAAGTATGTACTGGAGCCTCTAGGAAGGATCTTTTGATTATTTATTTTTTATTTATTTGCCATCTTACCCACAGCACCCAAGGGCACACAAAGGATGTGCTGTGCTCAAAGGATGGTTTCATAATTACCGTTCTAAATAACAAGTTTATCATTTGGGATAAATAACAAGTTTATCATTTGACAAGCTTGTCATTTGGGACTGCACACAGAGGGTACTTGGTGAGGCACAGTTTATAGACCTCTTTAACAGAGAGGAGGACGACCTTCTTTCCAGGCTGTTGCATGGGAGCACAAAAGCCGACATCACAGCTTCCCTGCATTTTTGGAGGGTCATGCATGTTAACAACAGCCCGAGGGGCTTATGGCGGCGTCCAGGGAGCCTTCGTCAACAAGGTGTATAGCTCAAGAGCATTAAAACTGAAGGAATACTTGTTTATCGTCGTTTTACAGAATAGTGGCTCGTTAACGGATCATGCAAGTAGCTTATGAAAATGTATAATTGATATGCGGATTCTGAAAGTCATCTTTGTCAGCAGGGGCCCATTTACGACTTGTCATATCGCATAACAAAGCTTTTCAACTTGTGCACTTTACCAGGGACTGGAAGCAGACATCCAAGCGCACGAGCCCCTGGTGGCTTCCGTCGGAAGCAAAGGGCGGCAAATGATCCGCAGCGGTCACTTTGCCGCGTCTGAGGTGGAGAACAGGCTCACCGAGCTACAGCTAGCCTGGGGCAGGCTGAAGGATGCGGCCAGCGTCCGAAGGCTGCGTTTGCTGGATGCCTTGGAATCGCACACTGTAAGGCATTCCTGTCAGCCTTGATTGTCGCTGTGATAAGCATTTATGTATATTGTTATAATTGCATGACTGGTAGCTCATGGAAAACTTCAATGCCTTTACCACTTCTTACAGCCTTTGACTAATCCTTATGGTTAACTGATAGGCAGCTGATGGACAAATTGGAGGGCATGGGCTGTCTTGGAATATCTTGATATGATGATTATGGCTGGCTGAAAGGCAACTTGGAGAGTTTCAACTGTCCTGGTAGGCCTTGATAGATTCTTATGGGTAGCCAGGAAGCAGCTTGTGGACTAGTTGGTGGCCTCTGTCCTGATGTGTCTAAGGGGATTTGTAGTTGTAACTGTCAAGCAGCTTACGAATAGCTGTTACGCATTTAATTGGTAAGCTTTAGTCGTATGACTGATGGTCAGCTCATAGACAAATAATGGTCCTTCGATTGAACCAAAAGGCATGGATGGATCCTGGTTCTTGTATGACAGTTAGCTTGAGCCCTTGGCTGTGCTGTCAGGCATTTAATGACAGGCATAGACACCTCGTAACTGTTTAGCTGCCCTGGTAGTCCGGAATGTGCAGGCACTCTGACAACTGATTCCTATTGAGAAGTTCTGGGTGATCCAGGAGGATCTACAAATGGTGGCTTTTGTGAACATAATAATGGGCATTGGGATGTCGTGCTTAGAAATACATTGATAGGACATGGTTTTATGTGGAAGTGGCATGGCTTTCTGTGATGAACAGCTGTTACTCACTGCCTGTGCGATGCTGCATTTCAGTTCTACAGTGAATCTACGGAGGCCGAGGCCTGGATGGAGGAGAAGTTCCTTGTAGTCAACAGCCCAGACCTAGGAAAGGATGAGGATTCAGTTCTCGTAAGTGAATCACTTTTCATGTTGCTTTCATTGCAGGGGTAATACGAAAGGTTAGACTTTTTGTGAACATGTCTGATAATTTCATACCCACTGCTCTTACTGAGAATTTAAGTTTTCTGACTGGACTGAAAGTGTGCGTACTCCACGTGAAATACAGAAAGAGAGGGAGTCCTTACTGACATACAGACAGCAAGTAGTAAGTGCGCAGATCAGGACCTACCAACATTTGTAGGAAAGCTTCATGCATGCAGAGAACTTGTTACGTTAATGTTCAGATGCGTATAATTTACACAGTAAGGTTTGGGCATATGAACACATTGAATCACTCATTACTGTTATTACTACATGCATGAGGACATTTTAATCTGCATTAAACGCACAACTGTTAACAATTCGGCAGGTGGATGTGGATTATGTGCCAACAATGCCTAATTGGTGTAAATCTACTGCACTTTAAATGCATTGTTGAAATTTGGGCTTGTTGGTACATTGTGGTCGAAAAATTATTGCACTGATTCGAAGGCCTCGTTGGAAGTTAGTGCTTCTATCAGGTGTTTTATTTTTGTGTTCATGTTCAACCAAAGTCTTTTTCTTCAATTTTGACATGTACAGTTTACAGTGCACTAAATTTCAAAGGGAAGACGAAATTGAAATTCACTCTCACATAACTTCAATCAGCTTCCACAGCTTTTAAAAATATGCTTTGGGTAGATACCATTTGGTGCAAGATTATTCTCAGCTTTAATGAGCACTGCAATTATATTTCTGTATCGTCTGAGCTTTTGTTATAATACTGTGTTAATGTTGTGTTGCAATGCATGTCCACTGTCGTTGTGTCTGCAAGCCTGTAGGTTAACCAGTATTTCTGGAGGCTCCACATTCATTTTGATATCGCTTACCCAACGATCCCTGTTTTGTGAACCATCTCATCTGCAGGCACTCACAAAGAAGTTGGACGGAGTCGACCGCGATGTCGACGGCTTCAATGCCAACATCACTCGGTTGATGAAGCAGAGCATGGAGCTGGTGGACCGAGGACACTTTGACAGCGCCAACATCAGCGTTAAAATGGTGCGTGCCTCAGCTATAGAATCTTTTCTAATCTTCGTTTTCCAGTAACGATAAAAGAGAGAGCCCATGCATGTGGTACGAGGGGAGGAGGAGGTCCTAGCAAGCATGCATTTGCTCTATTACTTGTTTGAATTATCTGTCATTTTGAATTGAAAAATTTTGAATTCGTTGAGAATCTGCTGCATTTAGGTACTCTCTCACTACTCACTAGTTCTCTATTTCTGTACTTGTACGCTGCGGTGGTGTAGATGTTACAGTGCTCTGCTGCTGACCCGAAGGTCGCATTTTGATGGCAGTGAAACACCAGAGGTTCGCGTACTGTCCGTGCACGTTAAAAAACACCAGATGATCGAAATTTGCAGAGCCCTTTACTATGCCGTCCCTCGTAACCGTATTGTGGTTTCGCGACGTTAAATATCGTATATTAGCAGATGTACCTATGTGCCTATCTATGTTATCTATCTATGTGCTCTTCTGTTGAATTTTTCAGAATACGAAGCTTGCACCTTTCTAAGCATTGTGCTGTGTAAGTAATGGCCTGAAATAATCTATTGCCATAAAAGCTAATAGCTTCCAGCTATTACTGGTAGTTCTAGATAAAACCTGAGATATCCGCGACTTGGTTCCGCATAATAGCATTTTACGGGCCGAGTTTCCATACGATATCCTTTACCGTGTTGTCTATAATGTTCTTCTAGTAAGCACGAGGTTACAGGTTGAATTTCTGACCACAACAGGTGCATTCTTTACTGGCAGAACTAAGGAATACTCATTTCTCACATTTATAGATAATGTTAGGGGAACCCTCATATTCAAATTAAAGCCCACACTCTTCTTTATAGCTTGTTGTTTGTTTTCACTTATAATACTGAGGAATTTGATATATAATTTCGTGATTGATATCGAGATTATAATTCTGCTAATGTTTCTTTTTTTTAATTTTTTTTACGTTTGAGCAGAAAGACCTGGAAGAGCTGTACACGCGGCTGAAGAAACAGATTGCCGAGCGGCGCTGGAAGCTCTCTGAGAGCGCCAAGTTCTACACGTTCCTGCGGGAGACGGACGAAGTTCTTCACTGGATTCAGACGCAGACGGCCATTGCAGGTTCGGAGGACTACGGAACCGACCTCGAGCGTGTTGAAGTGAGTCAACAGCTGATACACATAACGTTTCTTGTACAGTCGAAACCCGCAATAATGAAACCCCGCGAGTACGAAATCCCCGCGGCAACAAAATATTTCCGGATCCTCGACGAACGTTCATAAAAGCCTATGTATTACGTATTACGTATCTCGCGGCAGCGAAATGTTTTTGGACAGTGATTCCCATTAACGAATTTTCCACCACAGTGCGGGCTTTATTTTACCCTCCCGCCAAAGGTTAACTGTCGAAAATATGCTCGTATGCGTGTTATGTGCACTCAAAATTTGTAAACGTCTGCTTTTGCCGCGCTAGCGTGGGTACCGCCATTTTTGCTTACCTAAGGGGGGACGCGGCTTTGGGATTGCGAAAAATGGCACAAAAATCGATTTCTTGAAACTCAAGTTTTCAGTTTCTAGAACTCTTTTTCTATCTGATTCCAAAATATCTGCACTGAAAACTGCACAGAAGTGCTTCGGAAAATTCATTTCACCCACCTAGGTAGCGAAACTTTTTCTGGAAATCGCGAGAAAACAGTGATTTTCAAAGAATGATGGCTTCGCGATGGCGGGGCCGGGAGCCGGCTTCTTGGGCTCATTGGAAGGAACATTTCTCCGTGTTTAACTTTCTCGCCTCAACTGGCTCCTCCTTTTAAAAACAAGCGCACAAAAATCAAATGTTTGAAGGTCGTTTCGAGGCCCTTGCTTGGCTGTGGCCGCCATGTTGCCTCAGCTCGCCTCGCCATTGGCCCGATGCTCGCTTCGGGAGATCGTTGTCTGCTGCTTGTGCGTCGCAAGAACATGGCTCTCGAAAATTGCTACTTCATGACGTGTTCACGGCTCGATGATCACTTGAAATATAATTACGCTTTAGTTAGGAGCAGTAGGCGGATGCACAATCAGGTTACTACGAGCGCGGCGCGTCATTGGAGTCTGCTTTAGCCCTAACTCCGCTGACAGCAAGACTGCGGGCAGGAACGACACCCTAGCGCATCCAAAACAACCTGCAGGTTGTTTTCGATGCACTGGACACCCTTCGCTCTTTCTTTTGCGCACATGACGACAACGTAGCAATGGACCACTTTTTCCAGTGCGAAGGGAGAGCTTTGAAGTTGTTGCATGGCAAGGGTCGGCAAAGTAAGTTGACCGACTTCTGGCAATAAATTTTCGTTCTGCTGGCCGTATCACTGTTTTTATGTCTCATACTCGCGGCAACGAAATTCTCGCGAAAACAAAATTTTTCGGTTTTCCCGGCGATTTCGTTATTGTGGGTTTCGACTGTAGTTGGCAAACTTATGCGGACATGTGTGCGCAGAAATTCAAATCGTGATATCCTCAAAAGTAAATATGCGATCCTTATACTTTACCAGAAATGAACCAGACTGAAACAATAACGCTAGCGAGGATTAATAGGATTCTCACCCGGATTATCAGGTCTCTAAGGTGTGTAATGAAAAATGAAGTGACGGGCACAACGTTCGCAGGTGGCAACACAGTTGTACAAGGTAGACTAAATCCGAATGCGTGAAGGAATTATATTCCAGCCTAGATTGAATATAATATGTATGGATGAGTGACTGAAACAGTGTTTAGAACTAATCTGCCTCAGACGTAAACTTTACTAAACTCAAACCTCATTATAACTAAGTTGCATGTTATGCGGAAATGAGTTTGTTATATCCGAAAATTTGTTATAGAGTCCAACATTATATCTATTGCAAGACTAATCATTTACTTTGTTAAAACCAATACTTTGTTATGTGTGGGTTCATTATGTCAAGGCTTAAACGTATTTGCCCATGCTTATGGCAGTGAACTGAATGAAACTTTTTTTTTTTGCCATGCAGATCCTGATGCAGAAGTTCGACGTGTTCCTGACGACGCTGCAAGGCAGTGAGGACCGAGTGCGGCTGGTCCAACAGCTGGGGCGGACACTCATCGCCGAGCGGCACCCGCAGAGTGATGCCGTCGCAAAGCGATGCACCGAGGTTGCCAAACTCTGGGAGGAGTGCAAGGAGTGCGCGGCCTCTCGGCAAGACGTATGTTCCTTTAGTGACGAACACTTGCCATATATGGTTGGTAGCCGAACACCAGTGTTACGAATTACCTTATATAATAAATCGCAAATACAGTTATGAAGGATTAATGACTATAATGGACAGTTAATATGAATAGAAGCAGTTAGGAGGTCAAACAATAATTTCTCTGAGAAAAAAATTGTGATTGTAATTAATAATGAATACATGTATAAGGAGCTAATGGATATATTAATAAAGATGTGGATAAAGGATTAGAATATATAGCAAACTACAAGCTATACAGTGAATTATTAGATATGAAGATTCTTACGTTGCACAAGAGCCTTTAAAATAATATATATTTGTACGTCTTGCTGGTGGCAATAAATGATAACCAAAATGCAGTCTTTTTTTTGTTGGAGGGAGTGAATAACTTTTGTTTTGAATCTTATGATGCCATCTTACGTGTTACGGTTGCCCATTGCTCGTGATGGCAGTAAAGCTAACGCCAGCTGTTGTGATGCTTCGAATTCCACCTTACGCACGGTTTAGGTGTCTTTGGTAATTTGTTTTGACGACTCCTTATGCAGGCTTTGGCCGGAGCTAGACAAGTGCATACATTTGACCGCAACGCGGACGAGACCATCAGCTGGATTTACGAGAAGGAGGCCGTACTCCTGAACGAGGACTTCGGTCACGACCTGGAGAGCATACAGGCGCTCAGTCGACGTCACGAGGGGTTCCAGGTTGGTCTTGACGTCTTTTCGATGTTTAGCTCTCATTGACGTAAGATTTCTTATGCAAGATGGCATTGAATCATCACAAAAATTTAACCGTCAGGTAGTCTGCGAGCATAATTTTTTTGTTTAGCTAATGTACAGCAACACAGGTCAACATGTGCCATCATTAGCTAGCACTTTCTCATGCTAGCCATCAGTCATCCAAACACAAGCGAGCCGTAACCAGTGCAAACCAGTGTTAATAGCATGCGAGCAAATGCAGTAGGCCAGTACACCGGTCCTACAACGACTGCAGTGGCGCATATTTCGTTGTTGTTTTTTTTCTGCACCATCTGTTGTTTTAAGTGAGCCTTGTTATGAGGTACAAGTTTTGGTGGCGATGGTGACAGTGTGAAAAATGCGGCCCTCCAAGGTACGCTGGTCACACGCGTATTTGTATGCACTGTTTTCCAACAGTAGACGTCTTCTCGATCGTGAGCTTGTTGGCAGTCAGCTGTTTTCGATATGGCAATCTTCTCTTTTATTGAAGTGACTTGTCATTCCTTATTGCCACATTTCATTGTTTCCTGGATATGAACGCATGACTTTCGTTGCCTGTATCAACAGAAGTGTTGCGCCGATTAAGCACATGGGTGTGAACGTTAAATTCCCGGCATAGAGGAAGGAATAAGGTAGGGGGAGCATTGCACGCTGTGATAGAAAGAAGGAAAGAAATAAAACTAGTTTGTCAGGCACAGTTGCGCCAAGCTTCACTCGCTCGCATTTTTTCCAATACGGCAAGGGTTCCGGAATTTTAATGTTAAAAAGCTTGTTTTGCTGGAACTTTGGTATCAGTGTTGATGGCATTAGTTGTAAGCGAAAAATCGGTGTTGTTCACGAGCAAAAATTTGAGACAGATGCAAATAAATAAATAATAAAAATCTTCGGTGGCAGTAGGAATTGAACCTAGGAAGTCTTGCTCTAAGTCTTGCTCGAGGCAAGACTTAGAAGGTGAACTTTCTTTTAAATCTTTATCTCATATATATATATATATATATATATATATATATATATATATATATATATATATATATATATATATATATATATATATATATATATATATATATATATATATATATAATATTGTCACGTGCGTCTCGCGAGAAAGACGAAGGCTACAGTGCATACGCGCATTTGCACGCTTTTATGCAGAACGCAACAACGAGAAAGACTAGGAACTCTCTGGTGCGCGGTAAATAAAAACACTGACCCGCTGTTGTGTTCTCAGCGTTTTCAAATACGACCTGTGTCTTCGCGTCGCGACAATATATTATGCTTTGACAGCATCATACACTCACTACATTTTCCTTAGTAGACACGACCAAAGAACAATCACGCCTTTAGAAAAGGTCTCGACAAAGCTTCTGGTTTCTGTCCCTCTGCCGCGTCGCAGAGAGACCTGGCAGCAGTGAGGGAGCAGGTGGAGACGCTGCTGCGTGAGGCCCGTCGCCTGGCCGAGACATTCCCGGATGCCCGGGAGCACATTGAGGCCAAGCAGGAACAGGTGTCCGAAGCCTGGAGCACGCTGATGAATCGCTCGCACCAGCGGGGTGACAAGCTGCATCAGGCCGAGCAGCTGCAAGCTTACTTTGACGAGTACCGTGAACTCATGTGAGTCTGAATTAATTTTTTTTTATTTTGCAGGATTCGGTTGGTGCTTGCTATAGCCTTGCATTGCTTAGTACAAGGATGTGAGCTCAATTCGATGTTAAACTGATGTGTAAATGTTTTAATTGTGTTCCGTGTGCTAACCTAATATGCTATTCAAATGATGTTTAAATCTGTTAAAGTGTCATTTAAATCTATATCCTGTCTGTAAGTTCATCTATGTAATTGCTGCATGGATTTATACTGTATGTTGATGCTGATACAGGTGCTTAAGAACGTGTTTCTCTATGGCCATACTTTGTGTAGTAAAGTCAAATCCTATTCGCTCCAGTTTGATTTACGACGCCAGAGATTGCATGTCGATAGGGCCAGTAAATAGAGTTTGCTTAAAATTACTACTGCAATAAACTTCAGGTGGTCAAAATAATTTATGTTACTTCACTACTTTATCTCCTGTTACTTTAGTCATTTTCTGAATGCTAAAACCAATTATCAATCAATAAATAAATCAGTTTATCACTCTATCAAGTTTAGCTGCCTCCAAGGTTATCACAGGTTTGTTCAGCCAGGAAGCTTGTGTACGAAGTTAAGTCATGATATGATGACTGAAGATGCAATTGCACTGAAAAGTTAGGCAAGTTGGTTTTTCACTCATCACATAAAAAAAAGGCATGTAAGAGACTACTACACAAAATCAGCTGTTTCTAGTCCCACGCTTTCTATTCTGTCTTGTATTTTTTTGCGCATTTTCTCATCCTGAGGTGGAAGTGTTACGTTCACATTTCATGCATCCGATTTTCAGGGCATGGCTTAACGACATCACGGCACGCATCACGTCAGACGAGCTCGCCAGGGACGTGACGGGTGCAGAAGCCCTCCTAGCACGCCACAGGGAGCACAAAGCGGAGATGGACGCTCGTGCCGAGAGCTTTTCACGCTTTGTTGCAAACGGCGAGAAGATCATCGCCAGCGGCCACTTCATGGCCGACGAGGTGCGCGACCGCATCAGACGCCTTTCCGACTCGCGCAAGGCCCTTGAGCACACGTGGATCCGGCGGCAGGAGATTTACGACCAGAGCTTAGACTTGCAGGTAAGTGTTGCTACCGCAAACACATGTGAAGCCCTTTTTTTTTACAGTGGAGCTGCTAAGCTTTTCGCTATGCTATGTGCTGTCATCAGAGAACTATCATCATGATTGGCCTCTACTTTCTAGCGAGTTTCTCAGTTGGCATGCACTCTCGTCTCCCTCTTGTTCTGCTCGTTCCGCAAGAGCGTGCACCCAGCTGATTAGCTAATGAACTAGGCAGTAGCTCAAGCTAATTAGGCTAAGGCATGGCTGAGCTAATTAAGTTATGTTATTATTATAACATCATTAATTAGCACCAAATTAAGTCTATGCTAATTAAGGTCAATGACATTAATGTTATTTTGATTCAAAGCTTACTAGTCAAGGCCACATTAATTAATATCATGACGGTTGAGCAGACTGAATTGACGTTGATCCACATAAAAAGCTACAAGCTAAGTGATCAAGTGGCTCCAGCGTTGCTTGGGCCACTTGTGTAAACTGACCACATCTTTTGTTACATCTTTTTTTTTAAGTTACAACCTGCAGTCACATTCTTGGCATGAACTGGAACACATATGCATAGAGAGAAAATTGCAGTCAGGACAAGCCATTTGCACCTAATGCACTTAATGCCTAAATTAGAGGTCAGAAATTTCACATCATTAGTGGCTAATCACTGCACAAAACTAGTTAGACCATGGTATGTTATCAAATCCTGCCATTGCTAAATCGTCCAGAATTTACCGATTTCAATACATTTACTAAAAATTTGTTTTAATGATTGTTAATTGCAAACGAAATTGAATATAGCTAACTTCCTTTTAATTCCTCTAATCTTCTCAAAGTATGCTTTACTATAGTGTTACTGATGTTAGTGATGTATAACTGAATTGGACAATGTGTTCAACTTTTGCATATATGTTATCGCTTCGTGTCATTTGCTGTTACATTTTGTTATATTGTAACGTATCAATGTATTGTAATGTACCAGATGCCTTTATTGTATGAATAATCTGTCCACTGTAGCCCAATTCGTGAATGAAGCAGGAGCCCCTGTCAGGCCTCAGTGCCTTTTGCTCTTGCCACCTTTCTGTAAAGTTACAGAAGAAATAAAGCCTTAAAAAAAATGTAGGCTGGACTGTAAATGTGTTTATCAGATAAAGTGGCAGGTTGTTATAGGTTCACGCCAGTTCCCTAGACAAACATTTGTCTCTGTAAACTTGCAGCTGTTCCTCCGCGACGCTGACCAGCTGGAAACGTGGCTGGCTAGCCGAGAGGCTTTCCTCCGCGATGATGACCGTGCGGACTCTATCTCGGCGGTGGAGGAGCTGATCCGCAAGCACGACGACTTCATGAAGACCGTGGAAGCTCAGGAAGACCGCTTCGACACCGTCAAACGCATCACCAAGGTACGTTTCCTGGATGAAGAGTTGTAGTTCAGTAGAATTCCTAACAAAGTGCATTCCTATTGCCACTTGGATTGGCATAGTAAAACGTAGGCTTGTCCTAATATTTGAACACTTCGAATATTCAAACAAATATTACTGCATTCGAATTCGTCTTATTTGAATTTAAACTTAAAAGACGGAATATGTGTACATTAGTCACGTGCTACCTTCTTGTATAGGTGGTTTCACTGCTGTGGTGATAAGCTAAACCGTGAAAACGTCTGTCCATATTTATATTAGTTTGCATGTAACTTTTGTAAAGGTGGTTTCACTGCAGTAAAGGGATACTAATCCATAAAAACATTTATCTATGGAAAATCTGCACTGCAGTGAAGCCCCACTTCAAGGTTAAATTAACATTTATTATACTCTTCCATCGATTCATAATTTTTTAAAGTTTAAAAGCTTGTTGTACCGGCTGATATGCTCTAAGTGTAGTATATTTTAAGACAGCATATTTTACAGGTTATCACTTGCATTCTACCGAAAGCCAATTCCTGCAACTATCCAAAATTTCGTCTACTGCCTTTACACCGAAAAAATGGCATTTGCACAGGCCTTCTATTCTTTACAAGAAATATTGTGCTTGTTAGTTGGGTCACGACGAATATGGCGATTTTTCTTTGTGATATGTGATACGTACTATTTGGATTTGATTGGAAGTTATTCAACCAAAATCACTATTTGCTTTAACTTCACTTCGAACCTAAAATTCACTATTCGCACAAGTCTATACATGGGCATAGGTACCCAATAAATATGCACATATAATCAGACTAATACATGTATGTAGAATGCTTACAAGATACCATATACGACAAACAGTATCTTTCCGCACTGTTATTCCTTACTTTTCTGTAATTGTTTTACACCTCTCCCATTTCTTTTTAACCTTTCAGCTGGAAGAGGCATTCAAGAGGTTGAAGCAAGAAGAGGAAGAGATGCTTCGAGTGGAAGAACAAAAACGGGAACAGGACAGGGTGGATGCCATGAAGCGCAAGGAACACCAGAGGATCCTCGATGTGAGTCTTCTAATCCTCTCTAATTCTAGTTGCTAATTTATGCGAAAGTGATGTCGTGGTCTGTGAAAACGTACAGGCCGTCACAGATGGGAATGTCTTGATTTCGATGCATTATTATAGCAACCATTTCCTTCTACAACACACTCAAATGATTCTATCTGTGATGCCTCACATGGCTGTAAGCTTGCTGGCAGAAGGTAATAGTACATTCTCAAAAGCCCTATTTCTTTTAATATGAATCAGTGAAATAATTAAAATCTGGTAAAACTTATCCTTTTCTTTTTGTGTTATATAATTTCACAGGCAACTCTTAGCGACAATTTTTATTTTTCGTTGTAATTCGCAGGAACGTATGCGCGAGGATGGTCTGCGACGACCGGGGCTGGATACTTCTCAGCTGAGCACCGAAAGCAATGGAGAGATCGCCCCCTCGTACGTGGGTGGTCTGGTGAAGTCGCCCTCTCAGAGGTCGCTGGACAGTGACCGCAAGGCTATGAGCACCCTCTCAACACCCGTCACGTCACCGGTCAAGAGGGCCGAGAGTATGAAGGTCAGTGGTGGGCTTCTTCGCGCGATTCATTTGAAATGTAGATTTTTTTTGCCAAAATCCTATGGGTAAGTCCTGCGTTGGTGTTACACAGAAGTTGCAAGTGCAGCTTAGTAGCCGTTGTGTTTAATGTGTATCATAATTTATCACACATTCAAATTAGGTATAGAGAACTTGGCATTGGAGAGGTACGCGATATGCTTTTAGTTTACTGCGCTGTTGCCTACTTTCTGTTGTGAGCAACAGATCATCTACAAAGCACAGAAATCACACTAGACACGAAAACACCTACACGATCTTTTTAATAGCACCGAGACAAACATCTCGTCACAAGATATGCCTGGAAAATTGTAAATCGTGTCATAATGCACTGTAAACACTGAAACGCTGTTGCGTTATCATAACGATAATTGGAAACAAATTCTTGCATAATTTTGAACATTTTTCTTTTCTTTTTTTTATTGGGAACTTTCAATAGTTTATTTACTGAATAATAAAAACACTCTTAACAATTCAAATCTAGTCATAATTTAAATCTACAAACGTACAAGTTATGTCATATTTCACCATAAACACGAAAACCTTGTTAAGGCGACCATCATAAGTGACATCTGTAAAAAAATTTTTTGTATCTTAAATTTTCGAGGAAGGCTTGTATTGCCTCACAAGTGTTGTTGGCATTGTAGGTGTGACTCGAAGAAAACCCGGCAACCGCGGGCGCAAGTAAACACAGCTGTCGAACGTGCAGTGGTCACATGCATATTTATATGCGCCTTTTTCCAGCACAGTTGAACTTCTTTATAGGAAAGACAATTGGGTACGGGCATAGGGTGGCAAAAAAAATTTTAAATTCGCTCAGTCTCACACACGAAATATATCCCGTGCTTTAAACTCATCGGCAATCAGAGCCACCGATATTTTTATCAGCCGGACTCGCTCAGATTTCCAGCTCAGTCCGCAAACGAGTGAGTCGGACTCTTGAGTGAGTTCGCCGACTTCTCGGCACGGGAGACACCAGAGTGCCTAGACTGAAACAAGTGCCTGCTTGTGAGAAGCACCTTACATAAGGGACGAGAACTGCTCTATGTCAGTCTTATAAAAAAAGGGCTCAACAGAAATTTATGCCCTTTTGATCGTGAGCTTTTCGGCGGTCAGCCGTTTCCGATGCGGCAATCTGATATTTTGTGAAGGTAATTTGTCATTTCATGTTCACGCTCTTCATTTTTGCCTAGATAAGACTGTCGTTGTCACCTGCAGCAACTGAGGTGTTGCACTGCTAAGATTGTGGATGACGGTCCGGTCCGACTCCTGGCATGCAGGAAGGAATTAGTTAGGAGAGAGCATTGTGCAATGTGATCAGAAACAGGAGAGATAGTGCAGTGTGATAAAAAACAGCAGAGAGCATCGTGTAATGTGATAGGAAACAGGAGAGAACATTGTGTAATGTGATAAGACACAGGAGAGAACATTGTGTAATGTGATAAGACACAGGAGAGAACATCCTGTAATGAGATAAGAAACAGGAGAGGGCATTGTGCAATGTGATAAAGAACAGGAGAGAACATAGTGTAATGTGATAAGGAACAAGAGAGAGCATTGTGCAATGTGATAGGAAACAGGAGAGAGCATTGTGCAATGTGATAAGACACAGGAGATAACATTGTGTAATGTGATAAGGAACAGGAGAGAGCATTGTGCAATGCGATAAGACACAGGAGATTACATTGTGCAATGTGATAGGAAACAGGAGAGAGCATTGTGCAATGTGATAAGACACAGGAGAGAGTATTGCGCGATGTGATAAAAAGAATAGTACGTCAGGCACGCACACGTCAAGCTTTGCTTGTCTTCACTTTCCCGATAGTGAAAGTGCTCCTGAATGTTTTTGTCGCGACCTTCTTTCCTTCAGGTGGAACTGGGCAAGAAACTGAAGCGCACCCCGAGCTTCACGACGCGGCGGCGTGCGCAGAGCTTCCGGCGGTCGCGCACCGCCGCTGGCTTACCCGCTGTGGAGATGGAAGGCTTCCTCGACCGTAAACACGAACTGCAGTCCGGCGGGAAGAAGGCGACCATCCGCTCGTGGAAGACGTTCTACACCGTGCTGTGCGGCCAATTGCTCTGCTTCTTCAAGGCAAGTTGTTTTTGTCTGATATTTTTCATTGTTGCACGAATTCTTGGCCAGAGCAAGTAGGTACGGAATGTCCTACGAAAGGTACCTTGAAGCACCTTTTGAAAAGTTGTTTCAGAATAAATCTTTTTCGTAAAATCGCCGTTCTTCTACACTAAA
Source organism: Rhipicephalus microplus (assembly GCF_043290135.1). Classification (NCBI taxonomy): domain Eukaryota; kingdom Metazoa; phylum Arthropoda; class Arachnida; order Ixodida; family Ixodidae; genus Rhipicephalus; species Rhipicephalus microplus. Next base: position 190,163,280 of record NC_134705.1, read on the forward strand.
ACCTCATGATAACAAAGTTGCATCTCGCATGAAAATAAGTTCGTTCTATCCGAAAATTCGTTATAACGATTTACTTCATTATAATAGGTATTTTATTATATCTGGGTTTGTTATAACAAGGTTCCAGTTAGTTGTACCGCTCAGCGACACTGAGAAGTTTGCTGTTGTGCAGTCTGCTTACGAAGTCTTGTCCACGGACGTGGACGTAGCGTGAAATGCCGAGCAAGCACTGCCCGCCTCGCCCCCCCCTCCCTTGCGGTGAGGAGCAATCCGACTAGATTTGGGGGGAGGGAACTTGCTCGCTCCCGAACCAACTATTCGCGCTCATTTCAGATCTTTTGAGAAGGGGAAAGCGCTTGCTAGACATAGTACGGTTGGTAGCAAAGTGGTTAAAGAAAAGTGAAAAATCTGCCCAGTTTCTCTGAATTAACATCGCAAAGGCTGAGCAAACAGCAAAGCATTCTACTTCACTTCATCTTGTTTCATTTTATACTCGGGGGGGGGGGGGGGGGGGAGCATATTTTCTCGGCTCTTCTCACTTGAAGCTATGGATTCCGCATTCCGCTTGTACCAGGCTACCGCATTGCTTGCACGGGCTTTTGGATGAAAGCAATTCCGTTTACAAAACAATTTTTGTTGAAAATGTCGACGGTCAAGTTCTTCTGTCAAAGAGTGCACGGCTTCGCCCATCACTGCACATTCGAAAAAGGCTGTTGGTTTTCCGTATGAGATACGTTTTCCTCCTGCCTGCAACTGGATGTTAATTTTGCTCTTCTTGCATAGCGCACGAGCTGCGGGGCATTCAGGCTGGTTATACACAGCCTCTTCATATTAGTGAACCAGAGGTGAGCAGCGAGCCACATTATGCCGATAGTTCTGAAACCACCTCAACCATAAACAGCTGTGCTATTAAAATTGTTTGTCTCAAACTTTTAGATGAAATCTTGTTGATGATTGCCGTCACACGTCCCGTTCACATTCCAGGACAAAGAGGGCTTCGTCGAGAGCAACGCAGCGGCACCCCCCATCAGCCTGCTGCAAGCACAGTGCACCAAGGCGAGCAACTACACCAAAAAGAAGCACGCCTTCCGGCTGAGGCTGGCCGACGGCGTCGAGTTTCTCTTCGTGGCCAACAGCGAGACGTCTATGAGCGACTGGGTCAACAAGATCTCGTTCCACGCGGCCCTGCCGCCGAACTTGCAGCTGCTCAGCTACGACGAAGCTCGCAAGAGCACCGGCCTCGGCACCAGTCTTAACGCCTCGGGTAAGTGCCCCCCCCCCCCTGGCCTATCGAAGTATAGCCATATTGTCGAGTAGACGTTTGGTCACATTTCATGCACATCGCATTGCGTCGCCATCATTTGCCATTGGACATGCTTTTCTCATTCTTTTTTTCGAGCATGCTTCCTTGCTGTTATGCATGACGCGTTTGGTGTGTGCAAGTTGCTGAAAGCGTTTTTCTTCTGCACTGTTTTCGCACACTCCACAGACGAATGTCGCCATTCTGCATTTAAATACTATGACATTTATTGCATCAATCATTGTACCCACGTCACACAAGTAGTCTTTATGCTTGATGTAGGCTGTTACTTAAATTGTCACGTAAACCTGATTTTTTAATGCTCGTTTTTTTTTATATATATAGAGAAGCCAGAAGAGCTGTATAGTAAGCTAAAAAAATATGAATTAAACATCTTCAGGCCTCTCAATACAAAATAAATATCACAGTCACGTTGTTTTTTTTTGTAAGATAACTGCGATTGAACTGCCCTCAAGCATTTACCAAGTTTGTTCACTAACATTCTTTTTAATGTGGCTATTTTATAGCCTTCACAAACAATCACTATGAGTGAAGTAGGTATAGTTATCATTAAAAATATGCGTGTGACATTAGTTATTGGTCAGGAAAGCTGATGTAGTATGTCTGTATTTACGAACTCATAAGCACAATATTTGACTCACTGAAGATATTATAACTCATGTTATCCATCAATGTTGTTAGCTTTACTTCAAATGAATGCACCTGCATTTATTCTGAGCAGCAGTTTTGCTTGTATTAATACATGCTTACAGATGATTAGTGGCCCAGCAGTACAAAACAGTTGAAGCATTGCTGTTGAACATTTTGTCATCCTGCTATTAATTTCTCTGCTAACACTAACACGACTTTTGCACCACATTTAATGATGACACATCACCTCTTGCTGCACTAACCCAACGCTGCTTGAAAGACTGCACAAAAAAGATTTTGCTGGTTGAATCGCGGTTGCTGTGCTTTAAATCATTCTGCCACCCCCCCCCCACTGCTCATGAAGTGAGCAACGCTGCATGTCCGGAGCACACTGAGCAACCCAAAGCACCCAATGCACCTTGGCGCACGGCGGCTTTGTGAATTTCTCGGGTCTTGGGTCGTCGGCGAGTTCTCTCCTGCTCCTTCTCTCTCTGTGGCGGAACGTTGATGACATGGCGGAGACTGGTCGACCGTGCTGCATGTACCTTCGTCTGTCGTGACTCGGGCTTCTTCTCCCTGACCACATCGAAGCGGAACTCTCTCATCGCTGCGGCATCCTGAACATTCTCACCATCTCTGGTTGTCGAGACCCTAGTTGTAGTTCTCGCCGCGTCGGTCTTGCCGTTGCTTACTGTGCGTCGCACTTTTTTTTCTTTCCCCGTCTGTCTTCTCTCTCTCTCCGGCGCACTTCTTCATCACCATGACCAGCGCCGAACGTGTCACACCGGCCGCCTTCTTCGGCCGACAGCGACACAAGCGGAACACCGCTGGCCGACAGGCGAAGACGGGACCAGTCGTCGACGCCGAGTCCATGTTCCTCGCCGGAAATGAGGCACGCGGTGGTGTCGTCGCACCCACAGGGCGGTGTCGCCGTGGTGACCGCACTGCCGCCCCAAGTGGTGGCGCGGATTGACAGAGAGAAGCCCCCGATTCCACCCCGAAACTCGTCCATTCGTTCATCGGCGTCTTTTGACGTCCCGGATGGCGGCCCGGGCTCGTCCGTCAAGAGCAAGATTCAGATGTTTCAACAGTCCGTGCACGGCGCTGCCATCCCCGCGCCACCACCATCTTACGCCGGCATGCTGCCGTCACGAGGCAGCGCCCATGCTGGTATGGATGCTGGTTCCTTCAAAATAACTTGTTTGCTCTCAGCGAGGCCCAGGTTTATTCTTCTTGCAGCCTCAAACGCGAGTTAGTTTCGAATTCTGGCACTGCGGCACTTTCAGTTGCCTTGATGAATCTGCAGTTGGCCATGCCCCTTGAAGCTTCATTTCCTTCAAGTAATGCAGTTAATCTCATGCAAGCAGCAATCTGGTCACAACTCGCGACGGTCTCAGTCAGTCTGCTATAAAGTTTTGTTCTATTTTACCATAAAAAGCGCATTAACCAAGTTTACTACTTTTTTCTAACCCTAAACTTAAAATGCACCTGCTGAGGAAGCAATAGCAGTGACGTTAGAAAAGCTTTTGCCGCACAAACGCCCAGCTTCTCAAAGCTCTTGAATTTTTTTCGGAAATTTTGACGCGAACTCGAAAGAAGGAGGCTCAAAGAATGTGGTTCTATCACTTTTTTTTTTCAACGGAAGCCACACACCAGCAGTCATCCCCGCTTTTAAACACTGCCCCTACTTCCCATTGCATTTGCCACTGCTTTGAACCTCTGGCATAGTTTAGTGATCGCTGCATTTTGTTCTCAGTTTGTTTCTGTCATGTCTGCACGTCCAATGTTAGCCCCTTGTCTAGTGGTGTAGTGACTGTTATTTGTTCTGTCTGTGCAGTCTGCATTAATAGGTATGTGGTTCTGAGTGCATTCATTCTCCATATAAAGAGTACGGTTGTAAAGCATTTTAAGTTGTAACCATGTAAGTGAAGTTTATTCTTGCCCTTAAAATGCTTTTACACGTATATAGCTTTACGACGAGTTTTCAGAGATAGAGAGAGACAGGTTTATTTACAGAAAGACAGAGACGAGTTCTTAGATGTAGTAACAAAGTTACTTTGTTAGAACGAGTTTTAACTGTATCACATCCCCTGGTGTGAAGTAGACACAATGCTATGAAGAAAAGCTGTGCAGGCTTTTCAAGAAGAAGGTTATGCAGTTGAAGGCAAACATGTGTTTGTCAGAAATACTGATGTACTGCTGTGCATTAAGAGCTTAAGACATAACGGTAAGCTGTACCAATACGTCTCATGCTCCAGTTACGTTAGACTTACTTGGACCCTGAAAATCGTGTCCTAAAGTAGGGTGTCTCAAAACCATAATTGAATGCAAGACTTTTAATTTCTTCTGTAAATTAGCAGGAACAATGTACGACTTCTATGGAAGCATGCTCTAGGTGGTGTCATGATAACGCATTTATTACATGCCAACTTTCGTTGTAGCTAAGTTTGCCAATTTAAAAATTCCCAAGTATCCTCACGTACTGAGCTGCACTAATCTGAAATCTGTACCGTTACGCTTTACTCTAACATTGGCATTGCATCATATGAACTTGTGTTGTGCGAACAATGTTGCTTGCGCTTCTTGTCGCGAACATTTAAAGATTTCTTCCGCTCTCGGCAAACAGGCAACCTTTTAGCCGAGGAGGTAGCGAACAGGTCATCGATGGATGGCTACTCGCCTCCGAATGTGCACAACGGTTACGGAAGCCGCCCATCGTCCATGATCGGGACGCCGCCAACCACAAATCGAACTTCAGCGGATGGCTACAGTTCAAGTGGTCTTGAAGGCAAGTTGATTTCTTTCTGAAATAGCGAGAATGATTGTTGTGGTAGTAGCTAATAGTGATGGAAGCAACACGTGCATTAATTAGTACAGTGCTTGATGGGCACTTTATGGGTGCTTGATGGGAATCAAGTTTCGAAACTGAACCATAGAGTTGGGATCCAGTTTAGCTTGCAACGCCAACACGAGAACTAAGTGAACCCCTTTCCGGTACTCTGAAAGATTCCTTATGGAGAGGAATTCGGAGACTGGTGTTTAGAATAATACACTCTCCTTGATGTGTTTTCAGTTGTACAAAGTTTACATCTTTCATGAATGTTTCGCAATGCTGCACAAAACTTCGACGCTTTAAAGCTATCCATAACAGTGCATAAATGTTTGTCTGCTTACCGTAATTACTCGAATCTAATGCGCACAATTTTTCCGGTTAGGCGAGTTCCTAAATCGCATGCGTGTTAGAATCGAGTACGAAAAAAAAATGAATACGGTCATTCTATTGCCATCGGCATTTCAAAAATGGCCGCCCCCTACGTGCGTCGGCATGGCGCGTCGGCCATTTCTGCCTATGTGTTTCCCATGTGCCGCACTTCGTACGTGTGCTGAGGTGTTCGTCATCTTGTAGTGCATTAGCATTGACGGCATGCAAGGGCCGACTCGAAAAACTCGACGAGTGCATCTAGATGCCGCTTTTAAACGAAAAGTCATCGCGTGTGCCGAAACGGACGGAAATCGGGCCGTATCGCGGTCGTTCAGAGTTCCCGAAACGTGCGTGCGGGACTGGCGGAAACAAAAGCAGAAGATTGTCGACAGCAAAGATTCACGCAAAGGTTTCAGTGGACCACAGCAGGGTCGGTTTCCGCAAATTGAAGAGCTGCTCGGCGAGTATATGACTGAGCAGTGAGCGGCACAGCGGCCCGTGACGACAGAACTGCTCCAAGTGCAGGCTATGCAGTTAGCCTTAGAAAAAGGGCTAATGCGGAGCCAGTTTAAAGCGAGCAGGTGCAGGCTAACTAACTTTATGAAGAGGAAAGGCTTTTCCCTCCGAAGGCGAACGGGCATATGCGAAAAGTTTCCGTAGGAGTACGATGAGAAGCTTCACAGTTTTCAGATGTTCATGCTAAACTTGCGGCACAACAACGGCTACCTGCTTGGGCAAATCGGGAATGCCGATCAGACGCCTCTTTACTTCGACATGCCTGTCACCACAACTTTCGAGAAGAAGGGGGCGAAGTGAGTTCGCGTGCTGACATCGGGCCAGGGTAAAACTAAAGTGACGGCAATGCTCCATTGCACGTCAGATAGGCACAAGCTTCCCCCGTACCTCATATTTAAACGGAGTCGTTTTCCCGAGTGGTGTGATCGTGCTGGCCAACGAGAAAAATAGATGCGCGTTGCAATTCATGTCTTACTTTTTTTTTTTTTTCCGTCGTGAAAACCGGGTGCGCGTTACAATCGAGGGTGCGGTAGCATCGAGTAAATACGGTAGTCGTCTTGATCTGCAGTTTACTAAAGTGTCATGTTGCCAGTTATTGCTGAATTGCGGGGTTGTAAATTTAATGCTTCTGTTTCATCCTAACTGTTGTAATTTTCACCAGTACATGTGTGAAAAATTACAGCTCGAATTAAAAGTCTGATTTCCACACTATACTTACACTGTTTTTTTTTTTTTAACACAGCAAACATCTTCAAGGTACATGACATTTATCGTATGCCTAGTACACCATTTTGTGTACCTATGTACAGCCGAACCCGCATATGTTGGACCCTGATATAATGAATTATAGTGTAGTATATCAGTTTTAAAAGGCCCTTGAAATCATAGTTTTCTAAATATACGCTAGAAGGAACTCTGGCACTAGTGTTTATGGGAGCTGCAATGCACGGCTCTTCAGCGAGCATGAGATTGATGGGTAGTACACCGATTTGTACAATCTTTGTTCTTCTGGCTCCGTGCGTGTTGTGTGGCTTCCAGATTTTTTCTCGCGAAACAAAATTCAGCAAATGTTTAGTGGTTGCACTTCACCAACTTATTCTTTTAGGCTTTCCATTTCAGATCGGGTCACGAAGTTCAAAGGGGTTGGTTCTTTCCTTAGAAACAGAACCGAAACGTAGCAATAAATGAAGCCACAAGTGCGATTCACCGCCCGCAAGTACGAATACTGGGCAAATCCGTGTACTACCCATCATTCCCATGGTCACTGAACGATCGCAGCGCCAGAGTGCCCTCTATTTATTTTAGTAAACTCTATGCTTGAAATATTTTAGGGGCGAAGCTCCTTAAGGCGTGGGCTGTGCGTCCCCTGTATGTAGCCACCTCTCGTTTAGTTCTTGCAGTGTCCACTAGATGGCGGTACCGTCTCCCGTGTGTCGCCTCCTCTCGTTTAGTTCTTGCAGTGTTCACTAGATGGCGGCACCGTCTCCTGCATGTAGCCACCTCTCGTTTAGTTCTTTCAGTGCTCACTAGATGGCGGGACCTGTAGCTGATGATGAAAAGATGCAAGATGTTATAAACTAGACGGCGGTACTTGTAGTTGATGATGAAAGATGCGAGATGTTATAAAATAGGAATGATGTCACATATGGCACGTGTCATTGGTGGAAGGCAATCGTTCGATTTAGTGCGGCGACGTACGCTAGGGGGAGCATTGTAATAAAATCGAGTAGGCAAAATGTACGGAAGATTCATGGTTTACCAGGTTTTCCTCCAGAGCTTCGCCCACTCATCATCATTCACTTCGTGGATATGGCGGCACTTTTTTTTATCTATCAAGTACTTTATATATTGAATTATCTATATAGAGAACTTTCTCGGTGGTTTCCTTTAGATTCCATATATCTAGGTGCGACCGCATTTAGATAGAGACTCCCAAGGAAAAAAAGCTTTCTTCTAAGAATAGTGACGGAATCAGTCAATCAATTAGTCGTCAGTGATCGTTCATGCACTCATTGGCTCAACGACACGCTCGTTCTCTTTGTTCCGGTGCAGACTCCCCTCCGACCTATGTAGCACCGCCATTGCCGAGCCAACCCCCACCCAAGCCGCGACGGCCAGAAGACTCTGACTCCGACATCGCGGGAACCCTTTCCGACGGCGACCAGGAATGGAGGAGAGGTAATGCTTGGCTCGTACAAGAAACCACTGCGTCGCTTTCACACCGTCGCAATTGCCTCGTCGCCCTGCGCGAGCACTGTCTGTCCCCACATGATCGTCTACTTGTCTCTATACCGCGAATACCTGGTCATGATCTAGGAGGTTAGGATATTTGAACATTATCATGATGCAAAAGACTGTTGTCACCTACAAGTGTTCTATATTAATATGACAGCGTTAAAGAGCACATTCCTTGGAAATGATGGTGTCAGTGTCGTTGGTTGAGGGCGAAGGAGTGAGATGGGTGCAAATGAATAGAAAGTGGCAATTGAGCCAACGACTTTTGCGTGGCAGTCATGTGTTTTACTACAGAGCGATGCCAGTGCTTGCGAGGAGTCTCCTTAATGCATGCAATGTTGCGTGGCACAAGCATAGAATCGCACCAGGTGTGAAAACACGAGATGACGGTTTGAAGGCCCACGCACTACAAAGCGCTTAAACGTGATCTATCAGCAGTAGCAGCAACAGCAGCTCGCGTGTTGCCCTTTGTAACCATAGTGAGTACCTGGCTTATTCACAGTGTGCTGAATTATGGCATAGTGGACCCTTCACAACTGCACTTGCAGTAGGTATGCATTCAAAGAAAGTTTCAAATGGCTAATTTCATGCGCACCGACTTTCCTTCCTTTCTGCATGGCCTCCGAGAAGCAGAGCATGGCAGGCAAGATGATGCAAATGGTGTGAGACTATGGTGTCGTGTTTCACTCTTGCAATCGAAGCTCAAGTGTCCTTAAATTTTCTGGTCTGTGTTACACTTCCTTTTACATAAATATTCCCTATGGTTCTCCTCGCAAGTTGGTGCACAGCTGGAATTCATTGACGCTTTGCACAGCGCAGCATGGCGGAGATTTCTCTTTCTAAGCATTTTTCTTTTCTGTGCAGGTTATAGCAAAAACCGTGCAGAAGACAAAGTACAGTACAGAGAGGTACGTTCTCAAGTCATGCTTAGTGTAACTCGTGGTTCAAGCACTGGGATGACACGTAATTAAAATGCTACAGCAAGTTGTGCTAACCTTCGCTCCACCTCACTGTTCTTGCAGACATACCATCCACGCGGCGACACCCCATCGGGAGCCACAGTAGCGCGACACGCGTCGCTTCCGGGCAGCGGCAACCCACCGCCGAACCTGGCCGGCAACTTGCAGCAGTACTCGGCAACATTGGATCATCGGCACCAGAGGGTACCCTCGTCGGAGGGCTCGTCAGAGGGCGACTACGGTGACAAGAAGTCGCGTGACCGCAAGAAGGGCGTTCTGTCCCTCTTCCGGAAGCGCTAAAAGTCTGCGCAGTCGCGAGCTTACCTCAGGTGCTTCGGAGTTGCGTTTAAACTGGCACACAAAAAATGAGCTCATCAAAGGGGCATACAGAGTCGAGACCATCACAAAAAAAAAAAAGTTATGTGAAACAATTGCTTTGCGGCAAATAAGCTCGTGGAAATTATTTCACGAGACAAAGCCTTGTACCTCTTGGTCTTACCGCTGTGCAATTTTGAAGCTGTTCTTGTTTCTTCGTTGGCTCTTCCCCAAGGTGCTAGGGCAGCTTTTTTTTTTTGAATTCTGATATCTGTAACTTATAATGGACTTTCCGCCTTTGATGTAATTATTTTACCTATTTCAGATTTCTGAAAAGCAGGAGCCGCACATTTTAAGCTTAACACCGCGACAAGTAGATCGAACGGCGCCGCTATACGTTGTTCGTTCCAGTCAGGCGCACCTTTATTTCGTGTTCCTTCGTATGAGTTTGCTTTTCTTTCTTGTTCATTTCACGTACCTCTGTTCTGTTTTATTCTACGCGTAGCCACGTTTCAGATGCAACCATCGTTGTGGCATCGTAAACACGCTCAAACGTGCCGACTTGCAGCTTTTGTCGTTTTGTCGTGCAAAAATGTCTTGTTGTGGTACCGTGTCATAACAAACACACACTTTTCTTCTTTTTTATTTTATTTTTTACAAACCGACAAGTCATGGCAGAGTCCAGGTCGTCGTGTACGGGCACCCTGTGTATAGTTTAGAGCATCTTGTTTTTTTGTTTTACTGTCACCATAGTTATATATTTTATATATATATATGTACATGTATACATACTTATGTATCAAGAAGCTATACTCACAAAAACAGTGCCTTGTTTTTGCACGAGTTGCCACTAATGCACTGACGACACTGTCATTTTGAGTGTAGGGAAGGTCTCTTTCCAGAGTTAATAACAAAAAAAAAAGGGCAACTAAAAATTTTTTCTGGCGGATACCGTTACCTGGTCTTTGGAACGCAGAAGAACAATGGTACAAACGTAACACGATTGAAAACTGTGTAGTGTAGGGCCTTTCTTTTGGTGCTGATCGACGTCATGGCCAGGTTACATCGCTGTGGGTTGGTGCAACTTTTTCTATTACCGCAATTTCGCTACAGACTGTGTATAGGTAGATGTGTTTCTCTTTGTTGGAAAGGCCGTCGAAGTACTGCGCTGCTGAATTGCAATGCGAGGAAAGCCGTTCAGCAAAACTAAGCTTTTTCTTGTACTTAGTCTGCTCTGCAAGAGTGGACTGTTTGCTTTTTGCCTTCGAAGACGATGAACAACACTGTGCTTTGTAGAGTGTAGGTGTATTGAGTTCTAAAGAGTGAGGGACTCTACTTAAATAAAACAAACGTCGTGGAACTCGAATAGAAGAAGGTTTCGTGTCCCGCAAAGAAAATAAAAGCCAAACTTAACATAAACAAGTGTCTTTTTTTATTTTACTGATACGAGAAGCGGGTTGTGATGTTATACACATTCTGTTAGAGATAGCCTCAACCAGTCACCAAGCATAATTGGTTGAGGCTTACGTATATGTGACAAATGCATACGAGATCTCAGCCCCGAACGCCATGTTGGTGGTCGAAATGTGTCTCTTTTCTTTATTTTACCGGAACGAGAAGAGGGGTGTGATGTACACATTCTATAACAGACAGCCCCAACCAATTTCCACACACGATTGGTTGAGGATGTCGTAAACGTCACAAATGTGTACAAGATCGTAATCCGTGATGGCACATCAGTGGTCAAAATGCGTCTTAAATTTTATCAGAAGGAAAAGACGAGTGTGTGTTTGGCATGTTCTGAAGTAGAGAGCCTCAACCAATCGACACACTCGATTGGTTGAGACAATTGGTTGAGGCTTGCTTAAATTTTACGAACGGGTACAAGGTTGTCAAGAATGCATGCGAAAGGTGGTAACCCAAATGCCACGCCAGTGACCAAATGCGCCTTTTTTTTTGTTAGACCAGTGTGATGAGTGCGTTGTTGTACACGTTCTGCAGAAGAGAGCCCCAACCAATCGCCACACATGATAAGTTGACGGTTACGTAGATGTCACAAACACACCACCAGATCGCAACCAGGAATGCCACGTCAAGAATTGTTGACCTCTGTCGAGGTTGCACAATCTTCTTGGGTACTGTCATTGAGGGCTGCGCACTCTTGCTCCAAAAGTCCGCACCACACCTGGAAGTGGTGGTTGAGGGCTGGCTGGACGTGCAGCTTTCGGAGCGAGCCCAAAGCACCATGCGACGTCGGGCATCCGTAGAAGACCCGGCGAACTCTCGAGTGCACCAATGCCATGGCGCACCTGTTCGAAAAACACAGACGTGGAAGTCTCAATCAGAAGTGCGTGAATCTTCAAGCCGTGTGCAGCATCCGTTCAGGCCAGATGTCACAACTGCAATGAGGCATTCTTGCAGTGTAGTCGACAACTAGTCGGGTGTTATTCGGACATAAATATACTTTCCAGCGCAATTCTGTTTATTAGTATCATTAATATCAGCGAAGCGACTACCAGTGGGCAGTCATTGCAGCACAGAGACTTGAATCTTCGTCTTCCTCACTTCGAGGGGGCCAAGCAACGCCGCAACTTCATCATTATGCCAGAATAGAATACGAACAGAATGTAATTATAGTTAGGCTGGTTTGCGACAGCCTGTGCACTCATCTAGCCTGATTTAAAGTACCTCGCTATGCGATTATTATTACCTTTTCTGCTCGTACACACAGAGTGTTCAGGAGCTAAGCTGCAGGTGAGACGATATTTGGACAAGCTGGTACTCGTTGATCGTCTTGATAAAATGGCACGAACAACATTGACACATCGAAAAAAAAAACGACAATGCAGCATCGCCTTGCAATGTTTCTTTCTACATGTCATCACCATTTTCAACACCAAGTTAACAGTGTTTAACTGTGGGGTACAAAAGCAGTAACAATGTACACTGCAGGGCTGCCTTGTTCATACTTTGCATTCTGGTTTGTTTGCGAGTTGCTTCGCTACAGCAAACAATGAGCACAATGTTCTCCTCGTACCAGCAGTCAGTCGTGAACAACAGAAAATGGCAGAACACCGGCAAAAAAGAGCCATTGTTCGTGCTTTTCCAAAGCCGAAAAATGTTGATTACTTGTGACAGCCTGAGGTCAATCGGATCCCGTAAGGATGTTGGCACGTATTCAAACGGGTTCAACGTACTTTGCAAGAGCACTGTAAAATCCCGAGCAACTGCCCTCTTCCATTCTTCTGGAAACTTGGAATATGACCCCTCTTCCCGCCGGTTTCACTGTTGCAGTCACTGTTTTCATCTGCTCAAAGAGGACAAATGAAAACAGTGTATGCATGCATATTCAATGAAGCATTTAATTAGAAGCACAGGTGTGCATTCTTTATTCTTAACGGCTCTTCCTGTGCCATCATGAATTTCGATGCGTGACCGAGCAAGTGCCTACCCCCCCCCCCCCCCCCAACTCTTGTCAGATTTTCCTTTACCACAGAAAGCGGCGCTGGCTCAGGACTTTACCGTAATAAATTGATCAGTCCACTTACATCGTGCACGGTTCATGGGTGATGTAGAAGTCGTAGCCTGTGCAAAGGTAAGGTGCCTTCTTGTTCACTTCCTGTTCTTGAGGTGTGACTTTACAGAGGACATCTGCAGAATGGAAAATTTCGTAAATTTAATTTCTGAACAAAGCAACGCCTGTCTTGAGTATATTAAGCAGGTACGTCTACTTCGAAATTTGCACGTTGCTGAGCAGTGCTTTGCATATAACACATAACCCACCTTCGGCTGTCACTGGCCACACTCCTCCACCTTGCTGTCTGGCAACCATGTCCACTGCCACCATCACGGCATGCTTGAGAGGATGACCTGCGTCTCTGGTCGCAATGACCAGAGGCGTGGACGTGTCCGGGTTGACGACGACAACCCCAACACCTGTCTTGACCAAAGAGTAACAAACGTGAAAGAAAAGTTTTTACGTCAGGCATTTTATAGTAGGAAGTGGATAAGGGTTTCGGAAGTGTTTTTTACTTAGTTTCTGTGTGAGAAAAAAAACATTTTTTTAAACTCAAAATGTGGAAAACTGCCTCAAGTAATATAAACACCACATTGTACAAGCTATGCAACAAAACTACAATCAAGACATAATGCACCACAACATTGACTTTGAATAAGGTGCACAGTAGTTTGAAAGGCTTACTGTATTTTCTCACATACTGCCAGCACCGGCAAATAACTGCCTCGCACGACTGAGCAATTTGCACACTACAAGAGTCTCACCAATGAAGTTGTGCCTGCAATTATGGTACTACTATGGTACCACTACTATGGCAGGCTGCACAGGTGAAAGCTGTTACCAGGCTTTTGCGAGCTGCTCCAAGAGCCATTCTCATGTAACCTTCCATTTCTTCTTTGTCCTTGGCCGTGAAGAATTTGTCCCCGAGTATCCTTGCAATCCTACAAGAGAGTAGCGACGAGGACGCATCAGTTTCTGCTAGGCAAATGCAACAGCGTATACCGTACAGCTTGTCCTCGTGGAACTGCGTTGGCCAGATTGCATTAGACGCTTCGAACTGGAATCTTGTCAGTGGCACGTACCGAGGTACATGCACTACTATCGCATCCTCGGACAGACCTTCGGTGAGAGTCGGGTCGGCTTTTAGTACGTCTTCTACAGTCTTCGCACCGTCAGAGTCATCTTGTTTGACTGGGCGAAGTATGACCTGCATACCTAAGTGTATAAACGAAAAGGCGAATATTGAATAAAACCAACTAGGCAACAGCAATGGGTGCTATGCTGGGCACTTTCAGATTCCACCATATTGCAGATTTCTGAAATGGCAGTATATTAAGCTAATCCGAGAGGTCACACCAGCACTCTAGACCAATTGGATTCGACAGGACGGCAGATTATGAAAATGTCTAGAACAGCATCCCAGGTTATATTAACTAGCTTAACAATGACGTATTATGGTGCAATTAAAGTGTTGCATTAACGTCATTACAGCGATGTCTAATAAACAAACCTGTTGCTGCACTGCGCACTCTTTTCAGGTGCTGCAGCTCGCCCAACGGTATCGAGTCAGACAGCCACCTAGTAAAAATAAAGGGGAAAAAAAGAGGTGACACAATATTGAACCGGGCTTTTCAAAGACACTACGGACTTGCTTACTGCTAGACACACCTGACCAGCCGGGACGTCTCTTTGCGATTGACAATTCGTCCGACGTAGACGGGCACTATGAGGAGAGAGAAAATGTGAATGATTACACCAGCTGGCCACAATGCATTGATGGGCTAGTTGGTGCTTGCCCATGGTAAGTTATAGCGCAGCAAATCGACACAAGACACTGCACCGTGTTCAGTCAATTTTCTTGAGCCATTTTGTTGCTCAAAAAGTTACTATTGATCAGTTGGGTTAGCAGCAAAGTGATGTGTGTGAGGACGTTACAGAACAACAGTACGGTCATACCTGTGACAACCTTCCGGACGTACTCGTCAGCCAGTACGGGCCGTAACTGCAATGTGGAGTTTGACGCAGTCATGGCTGATGATGGAATCGCGTCATTAGCGTCATCTGGTCTTAGCTTCTTGGCCTCATTTGTGTCTGCATCTGTGATTCGCAGAGAAGGAAAATCATCTGTATGCGATCACCTCCCCGCCTCCATAACCAACAACCCTGATCATGCGCATAATTCAAGACTGCCATTATACACTAGTCGCACCACCTCCCTCTGTAAGGCTGCAAATGGCATTGGGAATATTCAAACAAACAAGTCAGCGCATAGCTGACTGTTGACAAGTATTGTAGTTATTGTGCAATCTGAGACGCAACTTTATTCTTACATCGCCCACTAAACAAGCTGTAACCGAGATTCTGCCACTAGTGGTAGTAGCAGTAGGTAACAGTAATAATAATAGTAATTGCAGCGACTTGGCTTGAGAGACGCTTATGAAAGGCTAATAAAACACACCGCCCAAAAACACTAGCTACCAAGACTATCTTAATTGGCATCGCAATTAACATTTACTTGGAGGAACTTTTAAACGAGTAGAGCTAAAACAGAGCCGTACCTTCGGTACTTTTTCGCTTCGCCACAGTTGGTCTGGTAGCATGATCCATGATGATTCACGAGTCGGAACAGATTCAAACGTCCCAATCATCACAACAAGCACCCAAAACATCCACCTAAACTACACTACCACGACGATCTGGACCACATATTGAATGCAAAACACGCAAACCCGCGCGCACATGGTTTCCGCGTGGCTTCGACTTGATCTCCTTTTGACTTCAAACTGACGAGGCGGGTCGGATGCTAGTCGGCTTGTCTTCTGGATTTTTCAGCAAGCAGACGGAAACAACGGTAGAGAAAGGTAACGAAGGCGACGAAGAGTAGTAGAGTTGGTGCGTGTGTCAAGAAGGGTTTCGGATATTCGGACGTGTTCCTGGTCGACAGAGCTGAAGATGGACACCGTGTTTGCGCCCAGGGTTCGCTGCTACCTCAAGAACCTTCTCGAACACACGATGCAAAACCTGACAACACCGCACCCGATCCAACTAGTCAGCGCTAGTCACGGGTAAATAGATGGGCGTGTATTACCCGTGCTGTTACCCTTGTGCTACGGTACTCGCAGATTGGAAGGCGACGTCGTTCTTTTGGTTATAACGACTGGCATCAGCTAATGCTCGCGGTATATGTGCTTGAGACGAAATTACGTCGATGTGACGCGAACTCTAGACGCTGGAAACGAAAGTACAAGTTATAATTAGCTTTAAATATTCGCGCTTCAATCCGTGGGTATTGTGAAACAAAACTTGAAAATGCGTGGGTCAGTTTGCCCGACTAATACGATGCACTGCATGTTTTCGTTCAGCTAGAATGCGCGTTGCTAACGAAACTGCTGTTGATGTGTTCGCTCACTGTATGTAACGTAGTACGTTGATGTAGATCACGGAATCTCAGTTCTGTTTGTTGAACCCGTGTTTTTGAATTCGTAGGGGTCCGAAGGACGAAACCAAGCAGCTGTGCGACAGGTTCAAGATATCCCTGCCCTACGCTGGACAAACTGTGACTTGTGAGCTAATTTGTTCGATCTTCATAATAGACGATGCTCACAAGAAGTTTGCTTTGGCTTCTCGTTGCTAATTGTTATTACGTCTGTGCTCGTGTTTTTTTTTCTTTCCCTTTTGTCAGGGGAAGTTATATTTCAAGCACACAAGCCAGAACTTCCGCCAGATTTTATCTTCGACGATACGTCGTTCGTGCCAAACATAGAGGAAGTGCCCGTAAGTGTTCTCGCTTCGTCTGTGTCACGTGACCACATAATTACGTGATTGGCTGATAGTGCAAAATGAACCGTTCTAAGCTAGGGCTTTGCTGGTGTGTGCATAAGAACCGAAAGGTCACTGATTATATTGCATTTTTTCAAGCAGAACTCTTGGCTGGGATAGTTGATACGTAACCACCAGCAGAAAGAAACG
Source organism: Rhipicephalus microplus (assembly GCF_043290135.1). Lineage (NCBI taxonomy): Eukaryota > Metazoa > Arthropoda > Arachnida > Ixodida > Ixodidae > Rhipicephalus > Rhipicephalus microplus. The sequence goes on from NC_134705.1 coordinate 190,179,944, forward strand.
CAAGAAAAGAGCGTCACACGCAACTGTTCAATCACAACGATCAGTTGCGGGCTCCTTTCTTTTTGCTTCTTTCTGCTGGTGGTGCTTAGGCGTCCATTTTTCTCTCGAGGTATCATTTCTTCTTATAGTATTTTTTTTATCATTTGCCAAAAGTAATCGGGTGGTTTTATGTGACTGTTAATTTTCTTAGTTTTCGTAAAACTTGTTTTCGGGCTAGCTGGCATGTGCTACTTGCTGTGGACAATGGCCAGAAGGAAATGACCTGTCCCGATCACTGTTAGTTTCTGCCATCTCATCTGCGTGCATCAGTTTTCAAAGAAAGTTTTTATTCTCCGTTGACTGAATTCCCACCTGGTTATGTAACTGTAAAACTAGCTGCTGCGCATGATCCAGTCGGTTACTACATGTGAACCTTGTTATAATGAAGCGTTACGTTGTTGGTTGTGCTGTGCAAACAATAAAATTCATTGAAATGGAGTGTGGCCACCTAGATTGTATTTTGTTTGCGCTAAGTGGTAATTCGCTATATCAGTGCTCATTTTAATGCACTTCAACTTTACAGGTAACTTGGAATAAGAACTCATTGATTAATTATTCTGCCTTATAGCCTTCCTCTAAATTCCTCATTGTCTCGCAAAAAATATCTAACAGAGTCTCTGCGAGTGGGACTCGGAGGACGACCAAGCGCTGACGAACGTAATCCAGGAGCTGTTGGAGCAGTACCGCAAACACCAGGTGTCAATGCTGGATGATTCACCAAGGCTGCAGTTCGAGTACTCCTCCCTCGTCCACCAGTCCGACATCCCCGAGTCAAACATCCAGGTGCACCTCAACAAGAAGGTACGCGAAATAACATCTACTTGGGGCATGTTGCTGCTTCGATTTGTTGTGTAGCCGAATGCAAAATTATTGCATGTACTTGTGTAAAGGTTGCAACCCCAAGTTAGAGCTGAAATTTGAAAAAAAGTTGGTGCTGAACATGCAAATTCATGCGCCAGCACAAGTTGAGCATCACGATTTGCTACTAGAGGGTGCAAGTGGCTTTTCCGCCACTCTTATCACCAGTACTCTGGGTCATGCGGTGATGTGGCCGTGATCCTATCATCAAATCACAAATCCCATAGCCGGTATGGAACACTACTGCCTCAAGGATGGGGCCTGTGAGACGAACCCGTCAAGAAGCAGTGAGGGCAAAGACAGCCTGGACCATTCATAAATAAAGTATGTGCGACCACTTGGCACTGCTTACAAAACACTTATTTGCAACAGCCACAGCATAAGTGCAAGATCTTTGCGGAAAGATGAAGTCGTAACTCCAGTAGGAGCTGCGCCCTCTGCCGATTTTGCATTCAACAATGACAGTACTGCTTATTCCCGCCCTTTTGCACATTCCAGCCTGCTTGTTCGCTGCCTTCAAATGTGTGAATGTGGGATGACGTGCAAGGTGTTACTTTTGCAGTTGACATGGCAGCACCCTAGCGACGATATCAGGTTGATAATATCTGGTTTTTGCTAATGAAGTTATTATTGGCATGCTATCGTCACTCAATGCTTCCACATCGACTGCAGGGAAACTATTCTCAACGTGTCTGCCTTGTGGGCTGTCCACTTTCGCCACCTCTGATTGGCTGGAGCTCGGCGAGTAGCACACCCCCTGTTATCGGTTGCTTTTTCCACAATGTCATTTTGTTGAGAACGCTTTTGCAACTCTCGACATAAATGAAAGGGATGCATTGCGCTTCACCACAATGAATGCAGCGCCCGGAGATCTGCTTTTGGACGCACATTTCGGAGGCCATGCATGAACTCTGATCACGTTAGCCTTATAATTAGGTTTGATGCTGTTGCCTGCCTAACACACCTGGAAGATCGGTACGCATTCCCTGCATCGTTCTCAAACATCTGAAGACGCTCATGTGCAATTCACACTTTTCAAGTTTAAGTGTTTCATTACTGTCCATTTTGTCCAATTTCTTTTCACGTTGGAAACGTGCCGGAGAGTTCGGTGTGTCGATGTGGTCAAGAGTGTCATAATTTGTTCACCACTTTTTAAGTCACTGAATGCGCTGCACTAAAATGGACATGTATAAAAGGTGAACAGAATGAAAAAAAGGTTCCCAGGAATCGGCACCTTGAGCTCTCTCCCACATTTCAATACAAGCCAGTTGAAGCAAGTCAACACACGGGCTCGAAGGTACAAAAGGACACATGTGCTCGGTACATGCTCTCAAAGTTAGCCAAAAAAAAAAATCATCAGCAGGTGCAGTGATGCACTTTGGCTTGCGCTTCCATGGTCTCCAGAATTTCGCACACAGCTGTACTCAATTCGTTATCGGCATAGAGTCTATATTGTGAGAAGACTGGAGGACAGACAGCAGACGTCCTCTCATTCGCAGCGCAGCAAATGTGCTAGAAATGCAGAATTTGGCATTTATCTCTCTCTATTTCTTCTCTGTCCTCCTTTCATGCACCATGCAGTAAACCAGTTTTTTTCTCGGTTCCTCCAACAGAATCCTGGCAGTCCAGTCAGGTTCTGGATCAGACTGCCCATCGACTTCTCCAAACTGCCGCCCGTGTTTGCAAAGGTATTTCTCACTTTTTCGTCGTTACTGTTTTGTGCGCTTGTCAGCTTGTTTAATATGGTCAAGTTCTTCAACATTTACATTTGCTTCATTTTCAGGTGCCATATATATTTGTTTTAAGTGCGCTTCAGTTGCCTGTTGATAACTTTATCAGGGTAGTCCAGAACACTGTCATTAAATAGTTATGAATACATAAATACTTGTTGACAGGATGTAATCATGGATTCAGGCCAATAGAATTTATCATAGATACATTAGAAAGGTGCTTAAATGGGTCATGAACCACTTTCCCTCAGTAATCATACAATGGCATTAGTGTTGGAGTTTACTGCCTTACAAATCGATTGCTGCAAAAATTTCTCGAATCTATTAACAAGAAGCAGAGCTGCAGGTGTTTATCGCGCACTTTAGGTGCTCTTCTGCTGCTCCACGAGCGCACCTTAAGCTACCCAGAAAAGGATAGCAGGAGGCAAAGCGGTTATGTCAACGCACGTCGTGACTCCTGCACTTGTGGCGAAATGCAATCTCTCTCCCCCGTTGCGATTCCTGCGCACGAGTGTGGCTCACTGTGTAATGTTAGCATGCTATATAGAGTGTGACGCCGGCACGTCACAATACCCCGAGTTGATCTGATCCAAACGCCGCTCTTGATTTACGTCGTAATGCAATCTCTCTCCCCCGTTGCGATTCCTGCGCACGAGTGTGGCTCACTGTGTAATGTTAGCATGCTATATAGAGTGTGACGCCGGCACGTCACAATACCCCGAGTTGATCTGATCCAAACGCCGCTCTTGATTTACGTCGTATACTGACCAAAAGCGTACTATCTGCGGTTCAGTGAATAATAGTAGCTACCGGCGACTCCGAAGCGAGTGAGCACAGGTCTCTTTGTGAAAGCAGGGGCGCCTGATAGAATTGCAACTCCGCGTTTCGCTTCTAAACGCGTAAGCGCACGTCTTCAAAAGTTGGCCGAGCCCCTCACAGCGGTGTCTGCTATCCGCAGGACGCATTATCTCACCAAGCCCGAACCGTGGTTCATGACCCTCTTAAGACACCACTTGTTCCACTCGGTGAATCCGCCTCGCTCAGTGACGGAAAATGCTCGTTCCCCAAAAAGGAGAACCTCTCCGAGGACATGGCCGTCCTGCAAGTGACCTTCCAAAGTCCGGAGGGGAGCCGCATCCTGCCGCAGCTGTTTCTGTCTCCGCGAGTTGAGTACGTATGAAAGCTTTTTCTAGACAGCTTCCACACTTCGTTTTTGTTGCTTAAGGGCAGGTGCTTGTAATGTGGTACGGTGGTCATGTTTATATTTAATTTATTTACTTGTACATACTTCCAGCCCTGTAAGGGAGATATAGCGACAGTGTCATACAATTCAATCAGAATGAAAAAAAGAACGAACTGTAGGGACAACAAGAAAAGTCTTGCATAAGTGATACACTCGAACCTTGATATAACAAATCCAGATATAACAAAATATCATTTGTAACAAGGTGTACAAAGAATAGTCTTGCAATAGATGTAGTGTTGGAATACATGTACCTTTATAATAAATTTGCAGATATAACCAACATAGTTTTGCATAATATGCAACTTTGTTATTAAGCAGTTTGAGTCAATTATTAGTGTAAATACCGGTTAAAGCTTTACGTACTGGTATTAAAAAAAAAGTGCTGACAAAGTAGGTAGTTCGATGGGAGTGACCTAGTATTTCGTAGTTCTACAGTGTGGGGAAAAAAACTTGTGTTGTACTTAAAAATACAGTAAAGCCTCAATATATTGAGCTATAACAAAATAATGAATACGAGGAAATCGCAATTCTCCTCAAAATTTCCTATGGAATCTAGTGTATTTAAAACGTCACTTTAATTTGGTAAAATTTGCCTGTTATGATATTGAAAAAAAAATTTATTTGGAAATAAAATTTTGAGCGAATGTCACTACAGTGCTCAAGGCCAATGTAAGATGGTGAGCAATGTGACAACTGTATATAGAAGTTCAAAACTCCCATCACGCATCCTCCGGCAACACGTGTGAAGCTGGATGGCTTGCCGTGCACACGCTGCTCTCTGCCTGCGAAGCCATTCAGAACTTCTCGCTGCACACAACATGCACAGCCGCGACGCGCCTGACATTTCGCGGTCTATTTGTTTTGGATAAGCACGGCGCGTAATATTAGCGGCAAGTGGCTGCTGCAGCTATAACGAAATGTTGGTTATGACGACCGAATGGCAGCACCTCGCTTGTTTAAATATAATGAGGTTTAACTGTATCAATATTTGCAAAGAAAATGGTAATATTAGGTTCGCTTAAGTGGTGGAACGCTTGGCAAAAGAGAAACGGGATGTGGCCTAGGTGCGGTAAAACCATGTTAATTATGCTGTGCAAAAAATTTGACGATTCCACATCATGATGTATGGGAAGCGGTGTTAGGTTCAGTTCAGGTAAAGCAGATCGTGGTGAGAAATTGCGCTCATGCCCGCGAAAAATAAAGTGTGCGACTTTCTTTTGAACGTAAAATAGTACACCCGATTTGAATCGTGAATCCCTGAGTGCTGCTACCTCTTCCTGCAACAAACAGGCATCGTGTGGCTTTCGAGTTCACGTTCAACTAATTTCGGATACATCTTGCGTGAAGAAGGCGTGCTGATATATGCATTACTCAACCGTAATTAGTTCCAGTTCTCAGAAGAAGAAGAAGAATTGGGGCGTTTCAAAACCATGTGCCCAAATGAGACAGGAGTTCAGGAGACAACCGTTGCTTGGAGTGATGAGAAACTGTCAAACAGGGAATGTCACTGGAGGCACTGTCTTGAGAAGATGACTTGTCTTTCGTCGTTGCCTCATCCAATGTTTTCCGCCACAGTGGTGTAGGGGCTATGGTGCACGGCCGCTGACCTGGTGGTCGCAATTTCGATCCCGGCCGTGTCGGTCACATTTCGATCGTGACGAAATGCTATGGGTCATTCACTGTGCTATGTCAATGCAAGTTGAAAAACCCCAGGCGGTGAAAATTTCCAGAGCCCACCAATAAGGGGTGCCTCACAACCATGCTTTGGTACACAAAACCCAAGATGTTATTATTTTTGTAATTATTATTATTAAATTGTCAAAAAGTTGACTTCAATGATGTTTTTTGGTCAACAAGTTTTAGGCAGATTATGTAACACGGATAAAGCGTGTAATAATACTGTAATATTTTGTTGCAAAATATGTGGATTGAGATCGTTTTATTTGCAAGGTGGCCAGCGAAACACCAATTTTCAACGCGGTACATCTAAAAACTGTCTATTATGCCTGATTATGTTTTCTTCTTCTAGCTATAATTACAATGCTTAATTTTTTTTAGTAATAAGTGTACTTGGACGACCAATTGCAACTTATGATTTATAGTTGGTGGCTGACGCTGCGTCATCTTCGTTGTCTTTTTTTTTTTTTTGCATACCCTTCCATGTTGTGGTGCCTGTTGACACCACGGGTAATGAAATAAATGAACTACTGGTTGCAAAACTCTCCCTTCATTTGTTGAGCAGGAGTCGAACAATGATAGCAAATGCACATATTTTTTTTAATGCGTGGCTACTGTTTTTTTTTTTTTGCTTTCTTAAATTTTTGATGACAGGGCACTAGGGGGATCACTGGCTGTTAAGCTACCAAGCTTCAACAAGGACAGCTGCCTCATGGATTATGTGCCACAGGTCAAGGAGCTTCTCGAAAAGAAGGTGACAGTGGGTTCCTGGCATTGTTAATTAAGGTAACCCTAAGGATAAAAAGGATTTTTATGTTGGCATTAGTAATGTACTCTTTCACAATTCCAAAATCGCCACACTTGCCGCCAGAAGACGCTCGGTAAGCGAGAAATTCCACAATAAAAAAATGTGGGTGGCAATGCCACGCTGTGACGACAGATTTCGACGATGTCTGCTGGTGCCTACATAGCTCCTAATTGGTCAAAACAAGGTACACTGACCTCTGAGGCTGCTATAGATTTAACAGACCAAGTTATAAGAAATTTCTTAGTACCAGTGTTGCCAAAATATGAATAAAACAGTTTGATATCCGCAACCTCACATGTGGAGATTTTGGTGCAAAATTTTAAAACGCAAGTTGGACCTCGGTTTCATTCTTTATTAATAAACTTAAATAAATTAGCGACATAAGAGTTCTCAGAGAACACTTTTTCATTCTTTGGTGTGCCTCGAAAAACTTTACCGATGGGCTTTGCTCACAGAAAAGTGACAAATACATGCTCTTTGATGAGCAGTGTTGCCTGTCTCGCTTATGGTAAGTGGGTTTTCACCGAGTTGCTTGTGGAATTTCCCGGTTCCTTGTCATGTTCTTTCAGCTCGTTCACATTCGACCTGCGAATACAGTTAGTATTTCCAACCACCTATCGTACTCCGCAACGCCTCCCTGCATGGCTGACACAGTCTCTGGGTTGCATTCTCCGTGTGCCTTCCTTTCTTCCACCAGGTTGAACAAGTGTCAACGTCGTTTGCCAAGCGCAAGGAGTACGTGGCCGCTTTCCTCAACCTCTTCGGCAGGTACGACTGCCATGTTGAAGTTGCAATCAAACTGTTGCTCTACTCAGTCACAGGATTGGTTCAGTATTGTAAATGTCAAGACATGGACGAGTACTTGAGTGGTTCAAATGTTCAAGATGAATGTCACGGTATTCGAATTTGCTTCGACTTGAATTCAAATTATTTGAAATTCATTGACGCGTGTATTCGACCACATGTAACCTTTATGTAAAGGTGGTTTCGCTGCAGCATGAAAGCACTGTGTTGTAGTACCACCTACCCAGACAGAATCCACATTATAGCAAAGCCACGCTTCACGATTAAATTTGCGTATGAGCTTCTTCCTGAATAATTGCTTTTTAAGTTTAGAAGCTTGTTATACAGGTTTATTTTTATGCACTAAGTATAGTAAATTTCTAATCGTAACATGTTTGTTATACCACATGCGACTTACACCCGGCTGCTATTCAAGCCTTACTATTACTCATGTTGCTTCACTTCAGTTCGAGCCATAAAAGTGACATTCACACATGCCTAATTCCTATACTCAAAAGTATTGTGCAAGTAAGTTAAGTCATGACAAAAATGATAATTTTTTTATAATGTGTGACATAACATTTGGAACTATTTGATTTAGCATTCGCAGAAATAACTATTTATTTTGAACCTCAAGTTTGCCATTCACCCATCTTTAAAGTATCACTAGGAAGTTTCTGTCGTAACCCCTTGAAACTTTCTAGTACAAGCAATCGTATGCACGGATGAAAGTGTCATCGTGAATTTTTTCTTGCGGTTATGCTTGCAACAAGTACATTTATTATAGACTGAAATAATCTGTTATGCCTTTGTGGTTGAGTAGAAACTACTTGAATCGATTCCAGCAAACTTCACTAACTTTCTTTAATGTTCACCGTTGTGTTCAAACACAAGCTTGTTCTGATAGTTCATCGCATGTGTTTCATTTTGTTGCCTTTTGAATGTAGACCTAATCTCTATTGCTCTGAACCCTAATCACTAGAGTTAATAGCATGTCATGTAAGTAAATGATGAAATTTCATACCACAATTTACGCTTTATCATTGACTTTTACAAATTGCTTTTACCATTTAGTCTTCCAGTAGTTAATTTGCCATTTTGTTTGACTCGTCTTGAAACTGCACTGTACTTTGTTCACGTTGCAGGAACCTTTTGGAGTTTGATGCCGAGGGATTCGCGAGTTTGTCATTCCTCTTCGAACACGACGACTTCTTTTTCATCCTAATCAGTGAGTACATTCTGATGAAAGAAAGTTCACACCAAATCTTTATTAGTACCTAGTTGTCCAAGTAGCGCACAATGGCTACATTAGATTTATCGTAGGCACCGGCCATCCCAGCAATGCCGTTTTCGGGCGGCATCGCCATGGCATCCTTCATCTTGTAACACTCATCAGTATTTCACCTTTCCTACCGCACTAATGCACATGCTGTGGAACAGTGTCTTAAATGCCCAGTGAAATCAGTCTCCCACTATAGCCTACCTTCAGGCCTGTAGCCAGGAATTTTTCGGGGGGCAGGGCCAGCTTTCTGAAGACCTTTGCTACTTTAGAAAAACATTCATTTTCGTTACTTATTTTCTGTGAGACACCCCCTCCATCGAAATTTCGGGGGTTGGGAGGAGACAACCTTTTTGGCTACAGGTCTGCCTGCCTTGTAATCGCATCGTAGTGTTCGCTCTTAAACACCAGCAGTCGTTGGTATCAATAATTCAGCATTCCTGATAACTTGTTTCTCACCCATATTGTCGTTTAACAGTCGTATGCTTACACATAATAAATTCTGACTAAAGTGAAGGAATTTCCATCACTCGAGCTCATTACAAATGAGATCTTGTTTTGTGTTGCATGAATTGCTGGTAGGCCTTAATTCAGAGAAATTGTGATCTTACGATCGCTACGACTCTTTTTCGACTACCTTTGTGCCGCCGCCGGTGCCGTGATGTACCATCTTTCGTGCAGTTGCCATCCCGCGGACGTTCCCACAAGACAAGCCATCTCTGACGTTCCAGTCGGCGTACCACACCAGCTGTGGATGGCCCTACAGCATCACCTGCACTGACTACCCGTACAGCCCAAGGTGGGAGGCGTCCGAAATGGCGGACCGAGCAAGGTGCAGTTGCCATGGCAACATTTGTCATTCTCAACTACGCCCTTGAGGGAGGATCTCGCGTGCAGGCACACTATGACAAGAGTGGAACTGAATGTTACGGGAGAATGAAAGGGAACAAACAGCTAATAGGCAAAGGGCCAGTGCCCCACAAGAATGTGTTCTAATCGTCTTGAATTCAGAAATGTTTACAACACATAAAGTAGGATCATTATAAGTGAATGTTAATATTTCGGGCATTGTTTTTGAAAATGTGAAACTGAGGAGCTTAACAATTCGTTTGTACTAATGTCTTGATCAGGCACTAGGTGGCATTGCAGTTTCACAAGACAGTTGCTGGTGGCACTGGTGGTCATTTACTTAGACTGTTGGCTCCGGATTGGATTGAGCCAAATGCATACAAGGCTAAGTCATTTCTATGGCCCAAGCACTTAAATTTTGATTCAATCCAAGTAACTTGGAGACCATTATATATCTTTTCAGATGGACGAAACGATTTCTCTGTGTGTTCTTTGCATAGCAAATAACAAAATGATTGACAGCACTGCATTTTCCAGTTGCTGTTCTTAGGTCTGACCGTCAGTCGTACACACAAGCGTTTGAACCAATCCTGTGCAGCCAATAGAATGTTCTATCACACAGCAAATAAAACCCAAAATACGATCCTGGGCTGCGATCTGAATATAATTGATCATTATTTATTACGAGAGAAATACAGTGGAACTTTGATTATACGTCCCCCGGTTTGGCGACGACCCGCATTTTACGACGAATCAGTTAGGTCCCAGCAAAATCTCCATAGGAATAATGTATTAAAACCTTGGTTATAAGACGCAGTTTTACGCCGACCCCGCATCTTACGACAACATTCATATTTCGTTCAAAAGAAAAAAGAACGCCTTTACTCGGATCAGAGTGGACCAAATATTCAAGAGTTCAAAATATAAACTTGCGTTCTCCTAGGTTGACGATTAGAAAAGTAGAGAGCGAGACAGATGTCTTCTTAGAATGTAAAATTTACTCTCCTTGAAGTTCATGCGCTTCTACACCCGCCGCAATCACGTGTGCACGTATTTGGGGTCGTTACCTAGTCAAGCTCTATCCACACAAAGTAGCTCCAGCCAGCCGAAAAGCTGACATTTTCACGTTTTCGGTCCACGGAAACATTTTCTGGTCGACACACAGCTGACCTCCTGCCTTTGTCGCACTCGCAGTCGCAGGCTTGCGGACGCATAAGGACGCGACGCAGCTGTTTCCACTGTGAAAGATCACTTTCACTTGACGTCGACGTTCATACCAACAGAGGGACATCACTAGTTGCACTTCACAAGGCCACAAATTACAAGTCGCACGCGAAGGCATTTTACCACGGAGGTAGAAAAGATTTTTTTCCTTCCTCCATTTTGCACACTCGTGGTCGGTCGCCGTTATGTGATGGCGACTCGCGGAGGCTCTCTGGAAGGTGTTGGGGAGGTTTCGGGCTAGCAGACGCCGAAAAGGTACGATACGCGCTCGGCGCCATCTTTGTGAGGACTCGACAGATTGCAATGTGGGCGCTTTAGGACTGCGTCTTCGCTTGAGAGAGCTGCCAGAGGCCTGAAAATTGAAGAGCCTCACTGTGTCCGACTCTTCTGACGGGAGGCTATTGGCAACACGGTTTCGGTTTTGTTTTCACGCGCAGGCAATTTTCCGTCTTTATTCATCGGTAGAAAGATTTGCGTTGGATTCAATTTTTTTTAAACTTGAGAATAGACTCGCTTGCACCTCTTTCAACTAAGTTACGCTGCTGTTAGCTGTCACTGGCAAGAGTAATTTAATCTACCTTTCTAGCAGAGGCACAAGGTCGTGCTGTGAACTTATTCAGGCGGTCTATACCCATTTTTTGGGACAAGGCTGAGTGTTATTGCTGTATTCTTAGTTTTTCGATTATACGACGTCCGGTTTATACGACGGTTTTGCGTGGTCCCCTGCAAGTCGCATAATCGGGGTTTCACTAATCAAACACATAAAAACCCTGCAATTAAATTTTCTTTAAAGAGTAACTAAAAAGAGTAATCCTTGCACGTTTTCACTCTGCGCAGGACCTTTGTGATGGACTATGTACCGAGTTTTCAAACCAGCTCTCTGAAGAACCGCTGAAGTCTTGTTGCTGCGCCTATCACTACAAGAACGTCTCGTCTTTTAATCTTTGTACATACCAGTAAATAGTCTTTTTTCTCACATTTCATACTATATACCTGATTACCTCTACTATTTTGCATGCGAGTTACGTGCACCGTAGCGAAGGTTATGGCTCATGTCAGCTAATCAGCAAGAAAAGGTATTTCCTTATGTTGCGCGGATGGCGACTGGAAAGCTAAAGAACAGTGTTTCATCCCTTTATCTAGATGGCTGATGGAACACACCTTTCTTTATATTTTATGACAAAGTATTTGGTCACATGAATGCAACAGATTAGACCAAGGAAAGCTCAGGGAACATAAGCCATTGTCTTTTAACTAATTAATGCAGTAATTAATACAAATTTTGATGAATAGAAGTGGAAACAAAAATACCCTTTCTGTGGGTGGAATCTAAACCCACAACCTTTGAATTTGAAAGTTGTTGGTTTAGATCCCGCTTAGCTATTGCAGTAACATCAGCTAGAAATCTCCACGATAACTCGGCAGGCAAGACCTTCTTCCGTACGTCTGTGATATCACCTTGTGCTCATTGTTCGCATGCTTTCGTTATCAGATTCCACAACATTGTGCCATACTACTAGCATGGCAATGGCTACTGTGCAGAGTAGGGGACCTAACTACAATAGTGCTGACGAGCGGATGTGTGCTTCGATGAGCCAAGTTCCCAATGCACAGTTCCTTTGTCCGTGATGGTAGCTATCGCCTTATCTGTAAGTGTGTCATGGTTGATTTGTGCTCGCATTTTCTCACCAAATTATGTCCCATCTTTTAAAAAAGTAAGTAGACTTTTTTTGTTTGAGCTTCCCCCCCCCCCCCTTTTGTTTAGTTCCAGACTAAAATGAATGGAAAGCTGGTGAAGATTTCCGACCACAGGGTTAACAAACAGACTCTGCGATCATTTGTAGAAACAAAATGACTTTATTAAACCGTTAATGACGACAGCGTGCCCTCATGGACGAAACAGAAAATTCTATCGACTAGTTCGCAGGGTCATCAGCTTCGGCAGTCCTTCTTTAGCGCCACCACTTGGGAGTGCACCTCTGCGAAGGTGTCGTCGCAAAATTCGCGGAGTAGTTGTGCTACGGAGTCTTCAGTTGCAGACAGGTATCCTTCCTCATCTAGTGTGCACCAAAAGAAAGGATACAGTTGATCCAAAGTGCTTTTGCTCGGGCAATATACTCTATTAAAACCCAAGCTCTGTCCACAGCCATCATCATCTCTCCGACAGAAAATTAGCACAAGGCCTTGATGTAAAGCTGACAGTTGACTCGCCCATACAGACACACATTTTGTGTTTATAGTTTTACATCAGAAACTTGAATGCCCAGGCGAATTTCATCTGACATCACTACTCAGCCAAGCATAACCTTAGGGTAGTAACGACGAACCTTTCATTCTGAATATGCATAATACTTGCATTAGTCGAGTAAAAGTACTTACCCCCGTATTCTAGAACGTCCCTTCACTCAACGCTTCACCTTCACTTGAGAAAGCCGTTAGAAGCACCGTCTCTAGGCACGGCTAGTCACTGCATATCAGTGATAATCAGCCACGATTCTTAAGTAGCGCAGCGTCCTTTTCAGCCGAGCGGTGGTGCAGTGCTCAAATCTGTCAAGTGAAGGGTGGAAGTCGAGTCGAGGAGCGTTCGTGAATACTGGGGTTAGAGTAGCTAGCACGACTGTCTTTCACAGTTGAAGAGCAGATTTGCCACGTTATTGAGCGGAGCTCAAATTTTTTTAAATTGTAGCCGAGTAAAGATGCAAGACAGAAACAACAACAAAAAAAAAAACTTACTTTTCATTATTAGATGCCCTGACAACTCGCAGAGAGCAACGTTGAATGCAGACTCGTCCTTTGCACCTGAAATGTGTAGCATGCGATGTTCACTACAGATTCATGTTCAAGACAGGAGAGCAATCTCACCATAGCAAGATTTCCTTGCCCACAGGAAGACTCGAACCACTGATTTTTCAGCGTCGTCAGAGTCGAAACTTGTGCCCCTCGTAACAAACAGGTTGTGCGCTGTGGATGTTTTCAGTAGCATTTGGACGAGTACCATAACATCCCTGAAACATATTAAAAAAAAATGAAACAAAGACGTGCAGTTGTACTTTTGTGATAGTTTGTGATTTTTGCAACGAAGTTGCATCACACACAAAAATAAGCGTGTTAAAATTCATTATAAAGGTATATTCCTAACACTATATCTATTGCAAGACTGTTTTCGATTTACTTCGTTGAAACCAATATTTTGTTATATCCGGGGGGTCTTTTTTTAGGTTTTGAGTGAATTTATGCAGGTACAAATATAGCTTTAGCAATCCGTTTAACCCACCGAACAACAGCTTCCTTGTTGTCTTTGGTGACTTGAAATGCAAATCCTTTGGCAGGATAGTCCACAATCTCGTAGCACTCGCTCCATAGGTGGTTCACCCTCTGCATGAAAAGGGTTGTACCGTAAACAGCTGTGCACTATTACGGTCAAACAAGAATACGATGACACAACTGTACGATTAGGTTGGCCATGCTTTTTGAGGCAAAAGCCCTAAATGGCTCATGAGAGAGGTATCCTGGTGAAAGATCGGCATATGGTACAAAACGTGATTAGACCACCCACAGGCCTCGTGGACCAAGGTGTGTCGGCACTGCAGTCACTTCGTCCATGCACTGTTTGCGCGACTAAAGACGAACAGAAGCAGTGGCGAGATGGTGAAATATCTCACCAGATGACTTACACCTTCGAGTCATCTTAGGCGAATGCTCAAGGGATTATGCGAGTTTCTTTAATAGGGATCAGTCTGCTGCTACAGCGACACTGGAAATGCGAGACCCAAGACAACAGAGGTGGAAGCGTCGTGAATAGTTGTTTCCTTGCAGGGGCAAAAAGTTCATTTTCAAATTAAAAAAAAAACTCCAGGTACACAAAAAGACTAACAAAGATACATCACATCTTTGCGCACCTGCCTATGTAGGCCTTTTATGGTGCTCGCAGATTGAAACACAACAGTGAAAAATTTAATGTAACGATTGGTATGTGCAGAGTCCTCGTATACAAACTGCATCATGTCGCTACAAGTATGGTCACTAAAGGCGGTGTAGCATCTGATGCAAGTATTCGAGTCGAAATTATGCTGATACAATAAATATTGAAGATTGTAAAAACCAAAGTATGTGCGTTACTTAGCCATAAATTATTGTGTTCCAGCCCGTGGGAACTGTAAACTTGCTTCAATGATAGTATTCGTAAGTCATTATATGTAACTATTGCTATTATCATAACAACTGCAACAAAGGCACACCAACATAATTTTTTGCACACATGCTGATGTTGGCGTCTGCATTTTTATGACAGTACAGTTGAAACACTCTATATAAGATACAGTGATGCAAGAAAAACGTGGGTATAAAAGACACCAGTGTGCCTGCATCTAAATAGAGGTTGATAAAAAATGGCAACGTAGTACCTTGCTAATAATAGACACCTTGTATAAGGGACAACAGCTGCCCGCAGTGTGTCTGTTATCAAGAGGTTTACCTGTAGTACATTGTTACATAATATATAATTTTTACAACAGCCAACATACACATTATAATACTATGTCTTTCATTGCTAATCATGGTACATATACTTCATAAACGGCTGTATTCTCATGTTATATTCTAAACATATTGTTGTAATGCTGAACTGTACTTACATACTGCAATGAAACTTACAGCTGTTTCGATGTAAAGCCTGTGCTCCAGGTAATACAAGTGGAAATGGTGGTGATTCACCGAGGCATGGCCGCCGAGGCTGTTGAAGCCGAGACGGAAATTTCTGGAAAAGCAACGAGAGTTTCACGTAATCACGAGCGATCCCTTGCCTTTCTAACAAGTTTCTTTTACTGCCATCAGCAAACTATTTATTGCAAACGTAGCTTGCACAAACGCTGCAATAGTTCAATATAGCAGAATCGATTATCTTAAGTTATACATCTCTTCTTGTATAAAGCACATTAAGACGAAGTGTGTTATTCGAGGTGTTTTCAACATTGTTATTAATGTTGATATTAATGCTTAGCTAATGTTGGCAAGTGCAAGATGGCATTATGAACTGCTATCCATGTTAACTGATGTTAACAGGTTAACATTAATGTTGATTTTAATAGTTAATTAATGCTGGCAGTTGCAAACCTGTGATTGCATCGTGAACGTAGTCATGTGCTTCTAATACATAATGCATTTTCCAAGAACTTCATCCCTTCTCACACAACTGTCATCACAAACTATCTGTTAGTTTTCCATCATTCTCTTATCCCAATCACAAATACTTCAAACTTCTTTTTGTATAAACCTGTTTACTTTGGTGCATCGGAAATGAATACATGGTCCTTGTGTGTTTAAACTGAAAAAATAATTAAGTGCATTTGTACGATGTCTGGCTTCACCACCACGACAGCTGCATTCAGCACTTACGGACTGCTGCTTAGTAGCACGGTGTCAATCGCCAAATGGACCGACTCTGGTGTCAGTACCTGTCGAGGAAAGAAGCGAGTTTAAGAGGGCATCTCGGCCAAACGCCAGTTTAACAAAATATACGCGAAAATTAAAAAGCACAGATGTATGCAAAATACACGTGGAGTGCTCTTGTGAAAGCACAGATGTTTCTTAGAGCACAAATTGAGATGTAGAAATTTCACGCAGTCCGGATGGCCTTTGGGCCATCCAAACGGTGTTATATTTTTTTAAATAGGGGCTGAAATTTGCATTGGTGTGGAATGTTTCTAGGCATAGACTACATGTTCATTAACTTTTGAAACTTGAGAGGTATGCTTTAAAGAAAAAAAATTTATGGGCCCAACTGCTTTTCGATTGTTCTACACCGATTATTTACACAATGAAATGGACTAAAGACTGACTGTACACACAAGGAAAGTCAATATTTTGCCAAAATTTATCGAAGTACACTATTCAAGGAACAACTTTATGTTTAGCCCATATTAACTGCAGTGAACTTTAAATTGTGCGCGGACTACAGACCAGAATTGGGGTAATGTGTCAGGGTTTGAATACTGAACCAGTTCACCGGCACTCTCGCATACCTGCGGTAAACAGCTGTACAGCCTGGGAACTAGCAGAGAGTTGCAGTACTCCACCGGGCTGACGTTGATCATAACCCAATGTTCCGCCTGTAAGACAAGGCCTATGGATGACAAGAAACGATGAAAGTGTTTGTAAACTAGTGCCTAATGGAAACTGCCGATTCTAGTGCTTACTTCTTTCTCACTGTTGTCCACTTTGTTGGCATTCTTCAGGGAAAAGAGCATCTGATAGAAGCAAACGAAAAAAAACTTTTTTTTTACTTATTATTCGGTACTCTTGAGTCAATACTATAGGTGAACTATTGAGTCGGTTTGCCCAAGCTCACTGACAGTCTGATATAGGTATTCTACAGCGCAATTCCAATTGTGCTGGACCTTGATCAAGACTAGTTTATTCATCAGAGATATGGAAGAAAGCCAACTGTAGTCGAGAAATTTTTGTACTGATCAAGGCTTGATCGAAACTGTTTGTATTACACTGGTGTGTAAATCCCAGTGAATATAGAGACGTGCTACTTAAGCAAGTTATCATGTTTGAATAGCCTACATGTCTTGTTTTAACACAGAAAACTATCACAAAGCATAGTTAGTGGAATCCTCAGTGAATCTGAGTACATTTATCCATTCATTCTATGACACGAGCATCAATTGTTCAGCCTGTGAATATGACTGCATGAGCAAACAAGACCTCATGAAACTTTCAATTCTAAGCCTGTCTCAATCCGGCTTTAGTGAACCTGCAGTTGAGTGAGCTTGGCAGGGCTTCCTCCACAATTTATTTGAGCGCATGTAATTCTGTCTTGTCCTGAAGATATGTTTGGCCAGCAAGTCTGAATGAGTTTCACTTGTTTTATCCAACCACACGCGTCTCTCACAAGACGAGAAGGGCAAAAACTTACCTCCCCCTCCTTAAGCTTAGTGAAGTTGAAGATGCTGCCGTCGAAAGGCATGCAGACGGAAGTGACGTGCTGAGGCTTCCTCCTTTCATTGGCTCTCTTCGTGTTGAGCTGTTGAGGAAAGTTCGGACAGGCAAGTGTATTTTGTGGGTCTGAAGGACTGAAATAACGGCTCCTGCCTCTCTTTCCTAGACCGTTCTTTGGTAAAGCCGTGATGCTCTTTCAATAAAATTACCCGATCTCATGCTATGCAACGCATATACACCGAACGACGAAAATTCACGGGACGTTGGCTTCACTACTAAGGCATACTTCTTCTCCATTAGAGCAGTAAGACGGTAAGTTGGGCCAGTTGGTTAGGATCCATCGTGAACTTATTTACAGTGCTTATTTACTTCCCTGTCTGTGTTTTCTGGTGTTGCGCTTTACTTCCCTGTCTGTGTTTCCTGGTGTTGCGCTGTAAATAAGTTCACGATAGATCCATTAGAGCATAATGCTTCTAGTTCAGCTGTTTACTCGGTGGGATACTATGCCAACTACTGGCTAGAGCGTAAACTTGGAAGTTAATATCCTAGGCAACTCGAGAATACAGCAGCGTTCTCAAATATTGTGTCCCGCAAACTTTTGTTGTAGGGTGTACTTTCATTTCCGCCATCTATAGTGCATGTTTAATGAGTGTAATATTGGCTCGTACACTCGTATCAGAGCTGATGTTCCCTTTAGTGACCCCAGGTTGTAGCGATGTGACAGGGCTACCTTGAGCAGTTGCATGTGCCAGTTGTCTAACCCAAACTTTCTATGCCGCATTTCGATTCGTGAGCACTGTACATTCGGTCGACATTGAATTTCATTTCTCGACCCGGTTCTACAGTTCCTGCCACTTCATTATCAATTTCAACATCGTAGGAACGACATTGTCTGAAGAGGATGCAAAAAATGCAGCGGTCAGTATTGCAGTGAAAATTTCACGATCCTTTGCCTTAGATGTACTGATTTTCTTTCATTCGTTCTATTGCATTCCCAAATGCTCTCACCCATTCCCTCATCTCATGCAGAGAATTATACCTACGCCACGGTGCAAGAATACTTTGGGTGAGCGAACGCCGGGACTATCCGGTGTTCTGCTTTGCAAGGAGCCCGAGAGATGGCGCTGCAAACTTTGCCTTGGCTCCTCTCCTCCCTCTCAGTGTAGGAAAGCCCCGTACTAGGAAAGTAGCGGCGCTCATTTCTCATCGCCACACCGCCGTCGCTGCACTGTTAACCTCTTTATCACCCCCCTTTCGCAGCGTCACTTTATGCGTATCACGTGGTTGCTATCGCGCGATAACCCGGTTTTCTCAGATTTGGAAACCGTCGCCCACGTGTCGGATGTGCTTTGCGGAATCTACAGCAGCCCGCCACGGTCCTCAGTCCGGCAAACCATCTATTGGCATGCTGTAAATGAGAACATAATCTGTCCCTCCCCGCCAAGCGCTCGCTTCACGCGTTCACTCACCTAAAGTATTCTTGCATCATGACCTACGCTCACATGCTTAGCGCCCAGCGCAATACTTCAGTTGCTACAGGTAATGGTGGTCACGCGTTCACAACTGGGCAACAACCAAATGTGGCAACGTGCATCGACAAGTCAGCTCCATAAAAGATCAGATTGCCATATCAGAAATGCCTGATCGATGACAAGCGCAGGATTGAGAGAGCATCAATTATTGGTTTATGGCTTATTAAAAAAAACACTGCACACTACATAACGAGGATAACAAACTTCGGTATACAATAGGGAGTTTTCGGATAGCATACGCTAAGTTGGCGAGCGTAGCTTGCGCGTATGGGCACCATGTGAGTTTTCGAATAGCATTTGTCCCCTGCAAACGCTGACGCACGATTGTGTTACCAAAGGGGCTTTGTGGGCCTTGCGGGCTGCACGCTATTTAAGATTTTTTGCGGGTGGACCGCAAAGGCTAATGGCGGTTAGCGTTATGACAGACGCGCAGTGACAGTGACTGCAACGGATAGTGTTGAAAACTCCCTAATAAAAATGCTCGCCGATGTTGCAGTTACACGTTCATCTGCTTAAACCTTAGAGTGCCATTATTATTTTTTTTTCCAGTCGCAAAGGACACCTACTGTAGGTTGCTGTACATCTTACTTGATGCAGGCGTTGTGCAGACAATGACTGCAGCATTCACTGCATTGGCAGGTGTCGTGATGATTGATTGATTGATTGATTGACAAAAAGCATTTATTGAAATCAAACAGGGAAGTATGTTGGCTCATACAACTGAAAGCCCTTCGACCGGGCCGGCAAACAGCCGGCCGGGCCGCTGCTGAAACTTTGACGGAGGAGTTGGAGCTGCATTTTGTGTCGCAATCTCCTGCTGCTCCATGGTAAGTATATTATTTAATCAAATCAAGGGTTTGGGCACACTCACAGGATGTTGGTCAGGTTAGGCGTGCTGTAGTGTTCACATGTGCTAGGGTAGCGAGAGGGGCAGATGTAGACATATTACAGAGGAAGCTAGATAATAATAATGGTTGGGGTTTTACATCCCGAAATTACGATATGGTCATTGGAAACACCTTAGAGGGCTGCGAGAGTTTCGACCACCTGATATTCTTTAGCGTGCCGCTAAATCTAAGCACACGGGGCCATTAGCACTTTGCCTGCATCAAAAATGCAGGCAGCCATGGCTGGGACTCAACCCCACAACTTTCAGATATAGGCCTGCAGCTAGGTTGCGCAGGCATACGTATCTGACAGCACCACGTGTCCTGCCAGGTAACTGTGTCGGGGTCAGTCGGTAAGCCGGTGTCCCTACATGGCAGTTTTTTTAGGGCTCCCTTGACAAACGCTCTGCCGACAGGCTTGCTTAGTGCTCTGCTAGATAACAGTATCGGGGTCAGTCGGTAAGCTAGTGTCCCTACATGGCAGTTGTTTGAGGGCTCCCTTGACAAGTGCTCTGCTGATAGGCTTGCTTAGTGTCCCCAATGAGGGAATCAATTCATACATGGCTGACTGGGTGGAACACTTGGTTGTGCCTCATGATATGCTACGCAGGGGCAGGGATTCGACTGTAGCCATAGTTTTGGATGACACGTTTGTGCTCATGTTGGGAGCTGCTGGTAATGTTAGTAATGGTGGGAAAGTACCAACATGACGTCTCTCTCAGCCACTTCTGTGTTAGTAACTCGCGTCGTGTGCAGCTTGGGTCGCACATTTTCTCCAGTTCTTTCAATGCTTGTCTTCTATTGACCTCACTGGCACTTGGACACTCGTAATGTGATAAACTGAAGTTGATGGTGACTTCACCTACGGACAATACATCGATATAGCCGAACGCCTGAAGGCATTGGAATCCATTTTCTGGTGTAATCATTACAGGACTAACAGGCAAGTTAATGAAGAAAAAAATGTAACTTTGGGCATACGCTTCTTTTGATAACTGATTTGATTCGTGCATATTCTTGGGAAATACGAGTTTCGCGAGAAATGTAAGAAAACCGCTAGCTCACCACACTAGAATACAATATTTGTACCGCGTTTGGCGGTCATTTTTTTATCACATTCGGCCGTGATCGGAATGAAATCGCTCGAACGCGACTGGCTGTTTTACTCGAGCTGCAAAAGGAAGCCGACTAATCACGTTCGTGGAATTCGATTCCAGGCGGGTTTAATCGCGGACAGCGGTGCACCGATTGACTGCTGCAGCTGAACAGCTATTCATTACCTGCGCCACGAATCCGTATTTTCCGGGCAGCATTCGCGTGTCCAGTTTGTCCAGTTTGTACCAGAAGTGACCGCTGGTCATTGCCTCGTCCCATTTGGACTGCAACAGCTGATCGAATCGGGTCGGCTTTCCCTCGCCGCCCGGTGCCACGCCGTGTACGAAATCGGCGTCTCCGTACACGAAACGGTTCGGCAACTTCATGGTCACGATGCGGTTCCCAGAATCTTGAGCCACGTGTTCCGAGGCGGCTTAATCTGAATGAATGAAACGAATGAGATACCACGTGACACACGCTGCAAACAACGCACTGGAGACGCTGGTAATTTGAAACAGCATCCATTCGCGCGTCGTGCTTAATGAACCCCTCCTCCACCTAAAGACGTCATTTGAGAGCGGAGACCCTTCAAGGTGAGACCTTTTCGCCAGCTGTGTTCTCGAGAGTCGTCGCGCCTGTTCCCTTGCCTGTTTCGGGTATCTAGAGGCTACAGCAGGCGTGGCAACTTGGTTTTTTTTTTTTTTTTGCGAAATGGCGACCTAGAAAAACAACTTGCCGGTTTAAACGCGCGCCACGTTCGATGAAACACGGCTGGAGAAACCCGAGGGGTGCACCACCCGACGCCGCCGTGTTTCACCGGCGCGCCGTCCTGGCCACTGTGTGTGACATTTATCGATTTATATGATCCCCCTCCGGCACTTATACGGCGGGCTTTCCGGTGTTTCGGCCAGCTGCGACAGAGAGTGCCGCGTCTTGATCCGCAACTACCCTAATCCTTTCCTGCGGACGTTCTATTTGACATCGTTTTACGAGGTCAATCAAGCTACAGCCCTCGCCGGCTTTTTGGATTTAGAACGGCGCCGGCCGAGACGACCTTTGCGCAGCCAGACCCAACAGAACAACGGCGAGCGTGCGAAAGACTACAGCTGCTACGTACCGGCCGGCGAGTCGATTTAGAGAAGACAAAGATGTGGCGAAACGTGTTCGGAAGATCGACGACCATTTACGTGAGTATGATACGATACGACGACCGACGGTGCATGCAAAAAAAACCGGTACCTCTCGGTCAGGAAAGTGCGTAATAACACGTGTTTTGGTTACTCCATAGAGCCGCGTCGTACTACGAATTGAACCGCGCGCATCTGCTGCGGTTGCAGAATAGACGTAGAATCAAAAGTTCTGCGAGAAGCGATGTCGAAAGACTAATCTAGCCTGTCGAAAGAAAGACGGCTGTTCGCGACAGTTTCGGTCGCCCCAATGCATGAACAGACGTACCCTTTTCCCCCACCCGCTTGTGTCCTTCGCGCAAATAACTTCGAACCCTGTCAGAAGGGCGACTTCGGTTTTGTCTCCCTGTCACAGCTGTCGGCACAGTGGACAAGAGAAAGCAGTAGTGACAGAGCATCGCCAATCGCGGGCACACAATGCGGCAAAGGGAGGCAAACTCGCCTGTGGTCGCGCAGCCCCCGAAACGCCGGGTCCCTCAATTCTTCAGCTGTGGCGACTAGAGCGTGAACAATTCGCAGCTGCGCCTTTGTACACTTTCCGCTGCAGTATGCTGGCCTGTTTAAGCGAGAATACGTGTCTTTCACAGTATGTGCGTAGCACATCACTTGGGAGCGGTGCGTGTGTGTCGTGTGCGTGCAGGGTTTTGATACGCGTAGTAGTATACGTCCGTTCCGCTTCCTTCTTCGCCGATAAACGCGGCCAAAGAGAGAGATAAAAAAGCCGAAAGACGTCTCCTAAAGACGTGCGAGGAGTGGGGTGTTTAGGTCGACGACGCGCTGTGGAGAGATGGACGAAACTAGCAAGTGTTGCGCGAAAAAGAACGGTAGAAAAGGCGATGGCGAGGGTCGAGTTTCCGCGACTAGCACTACCTACGGGTCGGTAAGTTTTTACGCAAGTGCGATACTCGAAAACGTTGTTTGAAACTTTGGAGCGATGCGATACGCCCCGTTTTTTGTGTGAAGGCGCGAATGCGGTGTCCTGAGCGCGAGGTTTTCTTGAAGTAACGCACTTATTTGCTAGCAACGATCTCCGTGTTAATCCAATCATAGTTAAGGGTAAACGAAAGCGCTTGGTGGTAAAGCAGCTTGCCTTTCAGAACGACTGTCTCTACTCTGTTACCTCAAAAAGATTTGATAAGTGACCAGTGGCGTTTTAGCAGACAGTGATCTGTGTGCAAGTGATCAGAATTGCAGTGCTGGGTAGACAAAATACAAAAGCTAATAGAAAGCTTGTCTTTCAGAGCACACACCTCTGCTCTGGTACCTCAAAAGTTCCTAAAAAGAGTCCACTTATCTTGTGGCTGGACATTTTGGTCTTGTCAACTGTACTTCGGAAAAACGGAGATACGAGACTCGCCATAATCTTGAGGGTAATAGCTGGTGTACGTGAAGTTGTATCAAAGGAAATCCTTCACTGTATACTGGAATTATCGACATGCATAGAGATAAGCTAATACTGCGATTTTCATCACTGTCATCTTTGAGTAATAAAAACATTAAAGGTACCATATGTATCAATATTGCTACATTCTCTCTCCTTGCAACTCTTAGCTTTTGTAATGCGCTGGATTTCGCTCACCAGAGTAGTCATATTGGGTACAATGTTCTACTGTCGAGTACAACATTGTGGGTTAAGTTCCTTGCTGTTGTATTGTAATAAGGTGAAACGCCTCATGTGCTAGTAGCTGGGTGTAGAACCCCAGTTGCCTGGACAGATGGCATTTCAGACTAGGCACACTGCCAGTTTAAAAGCTCAGAAATCACTTCCAGCAAATGCACAGCCTCTGAGATTGATTTCTTCTTGTTACTTAGATTGTTACTTATAGGCAGCCTTCACCAATGTGTGGGTTCGAACATAGCTAATTTAGAGCCTTCGACTGTGGTGTCCATTATAGTTGGAGTTCTGAACCACTCTTCAAAGTAATCATTGAATGGCCTCAATACTGGAGCCTTTTGCCTCGTGAATCGATTGCAGCGACGAGCTACAGGGATTTGCCGCACGCTCTAAGCATTTCTTCTCATCCCGACTAGTGTGCTTGAAGCTGCACGGAGAAGGATGGCACGGGAGAAAGTTCTGTTAGTGCACTTCATGACCCCGAGTGTGCATGATCAAACGTGGTTGCTCTTTCCCATTGCTATTCCTGAGCACACGAGTGCGGCTGCTGTGTAATGTTAGCAGACTATAGAGCTCAGCTCTGGCACATGGCAGCACACAATGGCTACAAGTGCAAGTGATCCGAACGCCGCTCTTGATTGGTCTCTCATCTGCCACAGTGTGTTGCGGCTACAATCCTCGGCTGCTGTCCGAAAGGTAGAGAGTTCGATCCAGGCTGTGGTAGTGCACTGCTCAACTTGAGTGCACGTTAAAAGAGCAGCAGATGGCCGAAGTTTCTGGAGCTCTCCACCACGGCGTCCCTCATAATCATACCATGATTTTGGGACCAGAAACCCCATATACGATTATTATTTACTATGTCTGCCATTAGCCAACCGCATGCTATCAGCTGTTTGACGCCAAATAATAGCCACTGGCAACTCCCGAGATCAGCTTTCTGTATTCAGACGGCTCACAATAAAATTGAAATTTTGTGCTCTGCTTCTAAACTCCCCTTGGCACACATGACTGCAAGATTCGGCGCAGTTGTTTATGGCACTGTTGCAGGATGCGTTTTTGGTCATGAACCAACCTCGTAGACTTCGCTCATGGCCGAAGCGGTCTGACCATTTTAACATTGCTTTGAGTTGCTGAACTCAGTGATTCAATTTTGCTTTCCACTGAACGCGAGACGAACTTGCCCCACGCAGATGGAAGTGGCGGACAACCCGGCACCCGGTCCGTCGGAACATGCCCCAGACGTGCAGGCAGGCGGCGACTGCAAGGACATGGAACTGCACGCGAGCCTCACACGTGACAATGACAGCATCGTGTGGGACCCAAAGCCCTGCAACTGTGTTGCCAACGGACCGAAGTGTCACGAGTGCTTGGCATCGGCGAAGAGTGCCGTAAAGGTGCAAATGGAGTCTTGGTCCGTAGAGAAGACTGTGATGTTCGGCATAATCCTCGGAGCATTCTTCATCTGGGCGGTTGTGTTCGGAATCTGCCTCAACATGTTCAAGCTCTGAGAGCATTTGTTGTAGGGTCTGCGTGTATCATGATAATTTCTTTTTATGTTTGAAAGGCTTGCCATTCAAGCAATTTATGGTAAAGATGGAACAGTGATAGCACTACGATACTGCCTATCTTGTAGTATTACTAATGCGAATTTTCTCAGTCATGAAGCAAACTTCGTTAAGTTGGCTGCGAGTGTGAGTCTTACACCAAAGGCTTTTTTTTTTACAAGGTGTCACTGCCAATGTTATGTGCAGTGTGCTGCGCAGGGTAAATGATGGACAGATCACTTTGTTTCAGCTGTTGCCTCATTTTGAATAGTACGGGTTTGTTTAACATGATACGTGCACCCACAACTGCGGGACATTCTGAGACGTTGAGCCACAAAGGTTTTAAAATGTGATACCTGCGTGACCAGAACTTTCAACTCTCAAGGTGGCGAACAGGCTGCAAGAAATATTCAATTACTGTGTTCCAGTAATTCTTTTTTTGCAGTTGTGTGCACAGTACATGTCTGTTAGTGACACAGTCATCGATTATGACAAGAGCCCAAAGTAGTTTTGGTCTACTAAATACATGTTTAGCTTGTTATGTCTTTTTGATAAGGGTGCAGAATGTCCCAATTGATTTTGACTTCATTTTTCGTTGAGTGGTGCCTTTCACAGTTTGACCATACTGCACATCTTGCGACCCTAAGGAGTGTGCTATGCACCTTCTGCTACAGAACTGTCAATTTCGATGGTGAAGTTGCAAACAAAGGCAGCTTATTCTCCCCTTTATATTTTCCACCAACATGAAGAGCTTTAGTTAATGTGTACAGTTGTTTTGTGTCTAGAATTCTGCTAGAATGTTGTTTTCTCGTGTGACAGTGTTTGAGAGAAAGCAACATAGCACTAAGGTACAGCACGCAGCCAAAGACCTTTAGCATGAGGTTATGATATCTCCATAATGTAATAACGAAGCTTGTGCAATGTGGTTGAACGCAGTGACTCAAGATGTCGCCATATGTACTCCGATTTATAGAACCAACTTAGTACCGCGTTCCAAGGGGGCATTCGTGCAGGCTCAGTTACTGCTGCGGCACGAAGTGACGAATAATTAAGACCATGTTTAGTGACTTTGCCATGTAGTGAGGCAGTGAACAAGCAGCACGATACTTTTTGCTATCTGTGATTATGTACAATCCAGACATCTTCTATATATATACACCAAAAAAAGATCTTATTTTCAAAGTAAGCTTTCCGAATCTAGAAGACCATGAACACCGTCATTTTTTTTTCCACTTATAAAGCACATACACTTGACAGAAAATTATCATAAATATCGCTACTCGAAGTTAAACATGCAGATGTATGTTAAAGTAATGAATCTGCGGTGATTGAATGAGTGCAAACAGGAACAAAAACTAAACTCAACATTGCACCTTTCACCTCTGTTATTTGCACTCCTTCAGTCTTCATGAAACTGTACCAGCTAAGCCAAGACGCACCTTTGCTACATTAAATTTAGTCTGTTTTTATAGTGTTACCTGTCAATGAATTATGCAACCACTGATCAATGTTTGTGCAGTGTTCTTTTTTGTTTTTATGTACAGACAAGGTTTCTCTGTTCACTATTAAAGATTTGCCCATGAAAAATGAGAGAGTCCATTTTAAAAGTAACGCCTGAAGTTTTCAGTGCAAGCTAATCTCAACTCCAATGCCTGGAAATTCTGTAGCGCTGGTGGCTATCTCATCCGCATAGACTCAGCGCCAGCAAAAGTAAGCCCACACAACACAGCGACAAGTAAGCCTTTTACGAAGCAGCGTTGGCGCCATACTCTCCGCTCATGCATGCTGTCTCTGCTATTGCCCTAGCACTTATCGTTATCTCGCGTGCATATTATTTGAAGTGCTGTCTAGTGATAGCGTGTCATGCCCTTCTTATCGTGATAAGGCTGCACTGATGAAGCAATTTTAACTATTCGCACACTTGTACTTGACCTTCGAGAGGGAGCGAAAGGCAACCACATCGCGAACATTGTGCCTCGCCGCCAAAAGAAGATTACTTTGTATTCTGATGAAGCAGATAGCGTAAGAAATATTGTTTACTAAGTAAATTATTCACACATACGTGGTTTATGCAAAAGAGATGGAGTGGGCACGATTGCGTGCAAAATTACTGCGGAGAGAATATGAGGGCAAATCCACTTATTTTTCAGTGTTCTTTGATGCTTATTCAACACCACTCATCACACAATGTAATGCATTAGAAAGTCCTGTAATGTCTATCTTAGGCAGCATAAAAACATTAATGGCGTCATCTTGTTTTTGTGCAACACAACACTGCACACAATGTATGACATCCACTTCTGTTCACTCGCTTGCCACCATGCCATTCAAAAACGACCAAACTTGGTCACAGCCCGCCTATTTCCACGTGCCTAATTTTCTCATGCCTGTGCGCATTGAGTGAGAACATTTTTGAAGAACCTTCTGAACTCTGATGCGAGAATGATCTCCAGCTCAGATGTGGAGCTTTATTCACCAGTAAACAGTTTAAGTTTCCCTTGTAGCTTGGCGTTGCTGACGTGTGAATGATCTTTTTGCCTTTCAAGAATCCCCTCCCCACATTACGGGTTACTGTGAAGACAGCCTACCATGTTCACACGCTCGTTCGTTTAAAATTGAATACGCGAAATGGAGCTATTCTGCATAAAAAATAATGCAAATAAATGTACTTTCTTGGGAGCTTCTGATGTAAGTTGATGGGAAATGTGGCATAGACACGAGTCCATACTAGTTTTTTACAACAGTTTGCTAGGAAAAAGCACCAACTGTTGTTCTAACGGTTTTATGTGTCCAGAATGTCGAAAACATATTCAGCACTGGCAGACAAGGATGCAAGAGAGACGACACCACAATGCAATTTGTGGTGTCGTCTCTCTTATATCCTTGTCTGCTAGTGCTGAATACGCTTTCAAAATCAGTTTACCAATGCGCCCAGAAAATGGCAAGATCATAATGTGAATAACTTATTCGTGTGTGTGTGTGTGTGTGTGTGTGTGTGTGTGTGTGTGTGTGTGTGTGTGTGTGTGTGTGTGTGTGTGTGTGTGTGTGTGTGTGTGTGTGTGTGTGTGTGTGTGTAATGAGATCTAACAGACAGTAATGCCAAGGAATGTGGAGGGGAAGTGGATGAAAAAAATAACCAACATCGAACGCGTTATTCAAAGCTCGTAGGTTCGTTTCCTGCCCACGGTTGGTTATTTTTTCATCCACTTTTCTTTCTTCTTATTTACATTCCATTGGTTCTAATAACTTCCCCTCTACATTCCTTGGCATTACTGTCTGTTAGATCTCATTATTATTGTGTTAAAACACGGAAAAACGAGCCCTTAGGTATAGACATCTTTCCCTTATATATATATATATATATAGCATAGCATCTGTAAGTATTATTATCGCTTGTACAGTCGGCATCAGAAGTTTACAGACCGCTAGGCCAGGAAAAACTAAGCAATTCGCGATTGTTTTTCAGCAATGGGCTATTGTTCAGCAATTTGTGATTGTATTCAGTCAACCTGCACAGCACATGTCTCAGATGTTGAAAAATCTAAATTCAGGGCCGCCTATCAAAGCTGTGGCAATATTCAGCTTTTTCTTGTGTCTTGCAGTCTTGAACTTCTGATGCCGACTGCTTATACGATCATCATCTGCATGGCTTCATCATCCTTGCCATTGCTCGAGCTCGGCTAGAATGGTGCGGCTGCTTATAAGTGGTGGTTGCTAACATAAAAACAAGTGTGATATATTAACCTTGATTTAATTGGTGCAAAAGGTGTTTTCTCTCCTTCACTTAGGCAGGAACGGCGGTAGTGAAACAAATCTCGCACATCCGAGGTATCCCAGTCCTGTCAACAAAAACAAAAAAATACTTTCAATCTTGTGGATTTTTTCATGCATGCAAATATTGGGGGCAACACAGCGATGTGCGCAGTTCTTGAATATAAAACATCTGCTTTTCCAGCTTTCGTTTTGTGCTATGCGTTCCATGCAGGCATTACTTTATTTCTTTCCACATCTGGCATATAAGCTTTAATTACATTATGGAATAAAGAAACAGACTAGCTGTACACGTCAGTACTTTAGGAACAGGTCAATGTATGGTGCTCGTGTATCGAAATGCAAAAATTTTTGGCTAAGTGATGCACACGCTTCTGTTTCCAGCATCTGCTGTTTGTGGCATGTTGGTGTAATTTTTACTCGAACACTTGCACCACAGCCAACACTACCTTCAGCAGCAGGTTCGCAGCGACATGACACAGTTACCAGTACTGCCTCAGCCGTTGCACTGAACAAATTAAAAACAATGATGTTGCATTTCAGTCCGTGAGTACTCTGTTTCAATCGGCAAGTCGGACATAACCTAAATCTTAGTAACTTTCAACTAGTAATAATACCTGCAAGGAACGAACACTGAATGATTAAGAAAAAAGATGAGAAGGATGAACACTTCAGGCCAGAAATCTCCACAGCCTAAGCAAGATGCAGGTTGGGGCACGTTTGAGTGTGACAGTGGCCACGCACAGCTCGCAAGACATGTCGTCTGTGGCAGCACAGGGTTACAAGTAACAACTTGAAGTTTAACAGTGAACATTCTCCAACGAGCTCAATATGGCTAGCTTTCGCATGACCTCCAAGGTTTTTCAAAGTGGTCGAGTGGTGGTTGTTCATATATATGGGTTCAGAATTTGTAACTGTTATTAGGTGCTAACACTGATGATAAGTAATTGGAAAGCAAGCATTAACCTCTTAACCTCACATTATCATTCCTGTTCAGTTAGTGTGTGAAGTGAGTCAAGGAGGATGCCACGTTGGGCCGTTCATTGAAAACACAGTGTGTTTGTCGACCAGCTGCGGCAGTGGGAACCAGAGGCAATTTTAAATGAACTATGTAGGCATAACGATTATTCAGTACTAAACATGGCAACTTTACTGCGTTTTTCTTTTTATTGAAATAAAAAATGAATGAAGGAGTTGTTATCACCATTAGTTGGTGACGGCTACTCTTTCCACTATCTTGTTGCAAAAAATATTAAGTAACAAAGTAGCATAGGCGAGTCCAAAAGTTTTCATCTGGGCAGAACAAACACTTAGTCGCCACGCTCACTTTCAACTTGGTCTGCTTAGCACTGGTCACAAATATTTGCGTCTTCGAAAAAACGTTGCAGCACATCAGGCGGCTACTCAACTAAAGCAATAAGAACTTTCGCTTGGAAAAGGTCCGAAGAAAAGTTCACCTTGTCCGAATCCTGAAACTGTGGATCCACTCCCTGTCACTTCAAAATCACAGAAGAGTACATGATCATTCACCGCAGTTAATTAGGAGCAATAATATATAACTCATATGCAACGCTCAGGGCTAAGCTATGAGTTAAATAAATGCATAAGTAATGATGAGCCAGAAAGGCAAAAGCTCAATGCTTTACTCTGTTGCAAACAGCTATAAAATACTGCAGACAACAGTACCATGCAGAAATCAGGCAATCGAGTAAGTAACACACTACACACACACACACAATAACACGGGCATAACAATTGTGTAACGCTTCCATAGGAATAGCTGATGCTCGTGTGTCCGATTGAAGGTAAACTGGGTTGCGATGTCAAATACGGGACTCGATCACTACTTCTTAATTGATTGCGCGCCTTAAGAAAAATATGCATTTTCGCCCGGCTAACGTGCCTTCGGATCGTACTACTTTTTGTGTAATACAAGCACATGGGGCGTAACTGGGAGGGAGTCCTTATATAACGATTGCGACTGTAGCTACCACAGTTTGACAGTGCCATCGCCGATCTAATGCGGATATGACGGTTAGTTTGTTCGTCCTAAACCTTCGAGTTCGGATAGTCGAAAGTTTCGTTATTGCGAACGTGACGGAAGGGTGTGTGTAGAGATACATACGGCTGGGAGGTGCTTACCTCCGCAAAGAGTGTATGCGGCGAACTTGCCGAATCCTTTCAGGTGGCGACCGTGGTACCACACGTAAGCCGACGCACCTAGGAGTCCACCGGTGCCTACGAGACGGCACGCCAAGCAATCGCCGTTTTCGGAATCGGGCCGCTCCGTCAGGCCCATCGCGAGTCGCGCGCGTCGGGCGGTGTCGTCATTTAGAATCGTCAGTCGCATGCACTTTTGAGAGAATCGCCAAGTCTGCGAAACACGACGAGCGCCAACAGCTCTTCACGCTCGCTACACGCGGGTTTTGGACGTTGAAATAATTTTAACACCTAAACCGACGTCTCTCATTTGCGACGTCGATATATCTTTCGCGGAGTCACCAGTTATTTCGACTTAAACTGATTGAGACATTTTGGTTATACTTTGATTAGGTGGTAGCATGCGATTGAAACTTAGTGAAAATGAAAACTACAATTAACATGACACATAGATTGCGAATGCTAATGACAAGTAACAGCTGAAAAACCGTGATCATAAATAGTGAACTAGATTATAGCTATAGCGTAGCAAATGCAAATCTCAAAGGCCATGCTGAACACGAAACCACTTTAAGACATAGTTTGAAAGTTGTCTCGTTTGGGGCATAATTATAATACTTTTGTGCTTAACCAGTGCATAATCAAAGTTTATTTTAAATATTTCAAACACACTCTTTTTTTTTTTGCTTTTAAAAACGCCTTGTGAATAATATTGTAATCTGGCTTCTTTATCTCGCGCAATGATTTTTGCTCGATGAGTCAAAAAAAATTTAGGCTGTATTTTTGTCTGCGCGCTAATAGTGGTACATTCTAATCATACTCGTTATTGTACTGAAGTGGAACAATTGGACTCAGCCGCACATTGGCGCTGCGATGCACCGCGCTAAAAGTATTACGGCTAGGTGGCGTTAGCCGCTGCCCAATCTAAAGTACGCTAGCCACTGTATCTAAAGGGTACAGCACTCCGTGGGGTACAGTCACATCACTTCATTCATCCATTCACAACTATATCGACTTCTTTAGGTGTTCTGTGACTTATCCATCCACTCACCCTGGGCGCCATTCTTGAGCAAGAAACTTGAAAGTCGGGTGAGTTGGTACTGATTCATGGTTATTTTTTTCCGCTACAAACACATCGACGTCGAAGGAGGTGGTGTAGTCTAAGTGTAAGTTCCGAAAAAAATAGCAATGAGCCATTTTTGAGATTTTCACGCAGCAGACAATCCATGCTTGCCACTGAGTTAATTAACTCCATGGTTGTTGTAGTACGCTCTAGTTGTGGGGTGTTCCTGGGCTTTCTATGTCCTCGAGTGTAGCATTTACATTGCTGTGGCGTAGGAATTCTCTTAATGCATGAAGTGTGGACTAGTACAAGTGACCGGGAAGCAGCACGTTGTTCCTATGTGTTGATAATGTAACGAACGCAACCGATCCATTCATAAAGGGTTGTTGGGCGGCGCGTGGAAATCACTCAAACTGGTGATGCGGTCATGTATTTCTCCGAACCTTTTTTTCAGTAATACTTTTACGTAACCAGGCCGGCGAACTGTGAAGTGAAATTTACGGACTATTTGCTGAACATACTATTCTAAAGTTATTCTAGATTACGGACTGTTACATCAAATACATACTTTCGACATAAGCGGCGTCATCCGAAGTAGTTAGCCGCTAATTAACTGGCAATAATTATTGTCTCTTACCGGGAAATTATTATGGGCTCGTGATTATCGGTAAACATAAAAATGCGATTCACCTACGGTAGCGTAGTACGATGTATTTTAGAGATATCAACGGCGCGGGTTTCGGAATGCCTGAAAAAAAAAAAACGTGGATGTACAGGGTTGGGGTCAAAAGTTCCCAGGCCACTATCCCGTGTATTCCTATA
This sequence comes from Rhipicephalus microplus, assembly GCF_043290135.1. Classification (NCBI taxonomy): domain Eukaryota; kingdom Metazoa; phylum Arthropoda; class Arachnida; order Ixodida; family Ixodidae; genus Rhipicephalus; species Rhipicephalus microplus. Next base: position 190,213,055 of record NC_134705.1, read on the forward strand.
AGAGCATGGCCTGGGGAATTTTTACTCCCACTGTACATGAAATAAAAAATATTAAAGCTGTCCCCCTATCGGGCAAGCGAAGCTTAGCGCGAGCCTGAACGGCCCTTTAATTTTCTTTCGTTCTTTCTTTCTATCCGTGGCGGAAGAGAAACGGTTCTGATTGGTTGCGGGCGTGAGGGCGCGTCTACACAGTTGGTAGCATCCCTAATGGCTCCTGCTCCGGTGCCAGAACGTGAGGTCACGCCTTGACACCCATGGCGACAATAAAATATGCCAGCGTGAAATAGCAAGTGACCCCGATAAAGAAAAATCAGGTTACCATTATTATAGACGGCTGATCGGCGACAAGCCCACTATCAAACGATCATCAATTATTGAGAAACGGTACGTACAAGTACGCCTGTCACCGGCGCTCTTAGAGCGCTGCAGGTCGCGCCGGTTTTTTTTTTTTTTTTTAATGCAAGGAAATGTCTGATAAGTGTGTCAAACTGCCTCTATCTCATCGACAGCGAAACAGCACAGGTTCGTGCGTCAGGAGCGCATGTCCAATAAACTGCATATGTGCATGCGTGAATGATTTTAGATATATCACTTAGTACTGCGTGGAAATAGTAGGCGGATTTTGCTGTCTGATTTAAAAAAAAAAGATCCAGTTGAACACCAGCCTTCTCACTTTCCTTGTTTTCTCTCCTTACAATCTAAATTAGTTTTGTTTTCTTTCTTTTCTAGACGAGCTGGAAATGCGTTACTTGAGCAGCACGGTAACACCGCGGGTGGATCGGTGCCGAGGCGCGGATTCCGTGTCACCACATGGACATGCCAAATTGCCGTGGCGACTCCGGACGCTCCCACTCAAAGCGCTTCCGAGCGCGTTCTGCTGCTTGCTTTGTTCGACTGTGGACTGGATACCACCGCACTGCCGAACGCATGCACCGGCTCACCAGGACGTCTCGCTCGCAGGACTCCGTGCCGACCGGTTGTGCCCTCGCGATCTCCGACGACAGCGCAGCTCTGGCCGACTGGGTTGGTCCTACGCCACCTCCTGTCGCCGACAAGAGCTCTCGCATGTGGTGCCCTGTCCTCGGACTCTTGTGACCGTGTTTCCGTCTTTCCTATCTCTCCTATGTCGTCGCTCGCTGTCCTAGCGCATCTCTCTTTCTCTCTATACCTTTAATGCTATCCTTTTAATCCCTCCTCACCCCCATCCCTTGTGAGCTACTGTTGAGGTGTCGCAGGCTGGTGCAGACAGTTACGGGGCTCACTTTTCTCTTCTTTTCCCTCTTATAACCACAGTCTCACCAGGACGTCTGTTACGATGTTTCACCTTGACCCCAGAAAGGAATCTAATGCTTGTGACCCACGTCAAGCTCGGCACTTGCTTTTTCCATCATGCCGCCGCGAACACTTAGCACGTGCTCTGTCGGCCCTTCTTGACGTCATCAGCGCAGCGGGCGCACGTGAGGGCCTCTAATCCATCTCTTTGATTGATTTGTGGGGTTTAACGTCCCAAAACACTATTTGATTATGAGAGACGCCGTAGTGGAGGGCTCCGGAAATTTTAATCCATTTCTTAAGGGTACGCTGAAGAGTGCTACATGTATATCTAATTCATTGACTCGGTTTATTAGATAAGTTGCACTCTTAGAAATCTAATGCCACTATGATATAGTTGATTATTAGAAGGGAAAGTCAAGGTTAATTTTTCATAAGTTCGGTGCTGAAATCGACACGCGTGACGTCACGAATTTCAAAATGCATTTTTCGTATTTCCGCAACACTGCTCCGATGAAATTTCCCGAAACTTGGCGTAGTTGGTCTATGGCCCAACAGATGACAGTGTACAGTGGCGGTCAAAATTTTGCGGGCCACGGGAGCGCCGTGTCAAACAGCACCGCTGCGCCTTCTGACGGCTGCTTGCGAAGCTCAAAAGCGCGCGCTGCGCAAGCGCACCCCTTTTTTTACCTACAAGCCTGCTTGTTCGCTCCCATAGAACTTTGCGTTCGCTCCCTTCAACTGTGTGCGCACCGGAACGCTAGAAGAAGCGCAAGGTGTCATTCCGGCTGTCAGCGCGCCAACCTTATCACAAAAGTCGATTTTCGGAAAACTGACGCCGTATGCACGTTTTCTACAGAGCGGAGTGTCTGGAAGGCGCAGAAAGGCGGCACGCACCGAACACTGCCAGTACAAATTACGCGTTCTCGTCGCGATATGATCGCTCAGTGTTTCCGCGGCGACCGCAGGAGGACTCTGGCAGGAGTGACACCTTGCGGTTCCTCCAGCGTTTCGATGCGCGCGCTGTTGAAGAGAGTGAACGAGCCGGCTGACAGATAAAGAGGGCGCGCGTGCGCTGAGCGCGCTCTCGAGCTTTGCAGTCAGCCGTCAGAAGGCGCCTCGGTGCTGTTTGACATAGAGTGCCTCGATGCGCGCGGGCATCAAGGCACCCTAGTTTGACAAGTTCCTGGATATTCTTGGCAAAAGTACCGCCTTTCTTTTAACTGGAGCCTGACGATAGTTATAGCGCGAGAACAAAACGGCGGCACAGAGACAAGAAGGACACGAAAGACACGAGTTTATTCTTGTCTCTGTGTCGTCGTTCTGTTCTCGCGCTATAACTATCGTCATGCCATACCAACTAGCCCAAACTGAAGCCGCCACTCTCCTCTCCCACTTTTCACCCTCCACTACACGGACCGTCGCCCGAGAAATCCGCGCAAACCCTTCTTTTTTATGTTTTCTTTTTTTCTCCGTACCCGGCTCTCGCCACTATCCAATCAAGAATGCCATGTCACACTGATAACAAACGTGCTGTGCGTGACTTGGAATTATACCGGATGCCCAGAGATAGTGAAAGGAGGGGCACGACGGATAGATGTGTGGCGATGGATCGACGTTGCGCGCGTTATCAGCGTGACATGGCATTCTTGATAGGAAAGTGGCCCGGGCCGGGATATAGGGCCGGCGCCCGCACGGTGGCCGTTTAGGATAAGGTGGACACTTTGGAGAGGATGTGGAGGAGGGCGTCGCTGCTTTCTTTTTTAAGAGACTTTAGCATGACACAAAAGTTAGACACGCGTTCCCGTTGTCAGCAATGTTTTGACCGCCACGGCGCTTCCTTTTTACCGAACAGGAACTACGCGGAACAAAGTAGTATAGTAGCCTCCGCGTAGTTCACGCGTCAGCCAGAGCTACGAAACACAGAACTGCTCATTTTTAGGAGCGAAGTTCGTTATCCCCGCCGTCGCGGCTCCTTGCGCCAGGCAAGGCGCCGAACAAAACAACAGGCACGCACTGGCGGTGACGTGGGAGCGTGCACCAGTTGCAGAGGCAACCTGTTGCAGAGGCGGCAGATGGCTCGCGCTGCGCCGCACTCGCTCAGTCGTTCCTGCCACCGAGCGCGGCAGACGCTCTCCCCAACCGCTCCCCACCCTACCGCCTTCATGAAAGCCAGCAGCAAGGTCAGGCGCACAGTCGTTCGCGTCCCATTTTTAAGAAGCTTCGCTTATCGGTTGTATTTGTACACGGGACTGCTCGTTTTTAGGGGCGAAGCTCCTTATAGCAGCACCCTGCCGCCGTCACAGTCGAAGCTCCCTGCAACGTAGATGCGACGTCGGCGCAAAAAGACAATGAAACGATCCATCAATGTTAATTGATTGATAAGTGGGGTTCAACGTCCCGAACCCATCTTATGATTATAAGAGACGCCGTAGTGGAGGGTTCCGGAAGTTTCGACCACCTGTTTTTTTTTTAACCTGCACCTAAATCACAATGCGTAATCTTAATGGAATGACAACTCTATCGGGTCAATGTGCGCGGCAAGTTTTGGATTCCTCGGAGCCAGTTCTTGCAAGCCGTTTGTGAGCCATTCTGGATTTTAGTCTTCATTGAAGGGGCCCTGAAACACTTTTTAAGCAACCATGGAATGGATTCACTAAAAAAAGCTTACTGCCTCACGAATTCAACACCGCAAAAATTTTAAGGATCCGTCCAGCACGAGCGGAGTTGCAAAGATGTATCGCACGCTGCAATCGCATTCTCCCTTCTCTCGTCCCGACGAACGCGCTGAAAGCTAAGGAGGGAGGGATGGCATGGGCAAAGAAAATACGTCACGCACGCCTCATAACCCAGAGAGGACTGTGGCGGCGCCCAGGGAGCCTTGAGTAAAAAGGTCTGTAAGATTGTTCGTGGGAATTGACCCCGCAGGCTATCTCGGTCGCGAAATGCATCCGTTACTGCGGCAACGAACTGACTCTGGCTTGAAAGCGAGCGTGCTGCACCGACGACGGCATGGGCGAATCACGTGACGTCACTTACTACGTCTCAGCGACAGCAACGCTGGCAACTCCACTTGTCGCCCTTTGCTCCCAATACTAGTGTAACTGGCCAGCACTCCCAAAACTACACGTACTGAAACACCGAACGAAGTGGACGGGCGCGTAAGAGGTTCGGACGCGTAATTTTAAGGTTGCGGGTTTGAATGCCACCCGCAGAAAGGGTGCAAGGGTACATGAATTTCCCCTATGCTTTCATTGTCTTAAGTGCATGTTGAAATCATTTCGTTGTGCCTAACAAAAAAAAAATCAGCCCAATGGAAAAAAAAAGCGAAAGCGAAACTTGTACCAATACTGCACATACGTTGTTAATAAGGAAATACGTACATCTTAAAATTTACATACCCACAAGATTTTTTTCGAAACATTTGTGAGTTTCCTACTGTGCACTCTCGATGCCAGTATGATGCTTGTCCCAGACGTGACGTATCAGGCGTGAATTACGCGAAGCTTGTGTCGGAAGGGAACAGATCACGTTATCCTGTACACGACGCACCATGTACCCGATTGCGTTGCTTTCGAAGAAACCGCGAAGAACAACGTTCGTCACGTGGTCAACGAGCGTTTAATTTTATACTCGTATGGCGGCGCCACACGTCCCATTTCCATAGAACATGTCAGCGCCTTGACACGTGTGTGATTTACCGGCCGCACTGCTAAACCAAGCCAAAAGACGCCCATCAACGTTGACCTGCAACTGTTGCGCTGCACAACACGCTAAAGAAAATAGAAACGACATCTATCAGTGGTCTTAGTAACGTTTATCGGAACAACACGGGACAAGAAAGGCGGCAGGACGCAGCGATAATGGACGCTCCTGAATCACGTGCTGCTCCTTGTGATATCTTCTTGCTTTGGGGGTACGGGTGGTGATGTGGGCAGAAAACACCCACAACCTACCAATGTGGGCTTGTTTCGTTGGTATTTCATTCTCAATTTGTAATGACGCAGCAATAAACGAGGACAGACAATGGTGACATCCGAGTGATCTGACGACACACAGCTTTGTGTCTCATCAGATGCCTCTCCTGTTAGTCTTTGCTTTGTCAGCTCGGGTTTGAAAATGTGAAAAAAAATCATAATGCTCCGCTGTTCACGTGCTGTGTTGGTTTTTGCGCGCTGTTTGTTTGCGACTCGATAAAACGATGTCCGTCGAGAGTATACCGATGCGTCCTGCCATCATCTGTCGTTTTGTAACGCTTAAAGTTTCGCCGAACAATTACCCAACAGGCCCGCCAACGCAGTATTAAAACTCTCGTTCATCGTAATAATAGCCACAGTTTCATTCCCTCTACATTTGGCCTTCTCTCACTATTTTTCTTGCCCTTTCTCTGCAAGTCATACTGCCGTCTGGCTTCGCTGAAGCATTCGAGAGAAAGGGGGCGTTGCGTGCAGGCGAAAGACTGTCAGCCTCTCCTCCTCTCAGACCGTTAGCGACAGCTGATCTCACCCTCTCCACAATTTATCTCTTTCTTGAGTGCGGAGAGTCGCCCTCTCAACAAATCATTATCCTCACTGAAGTGGTTCTTGAGAGAAAGGAAGAGAAAAGTGAGCCCCGTTATTGTCTGCTTCAGGGAGCGACACCGCCACAGAGCTCACGAAGGGATGGGGGTAAGGAGGGATAAAAGGGTAGAAGTAAAGGTATAGGAAAGAGGAAGAAGAAGCAACAACAAACTGAGGGGATAGGAGAGACAGGAAAGATGGAAGAACGGTCACTGGAGTCCGAGGACGGGGTACACTTGCGAGAGATGGTGTCGGCGTCTGTAGATGGCGTAGAGCAGGACCAGTAAATCAGAGCTGCGCTGTCGTCGAAGGTCGTCGGCGACAGGAGGTGACGTAGGACGAGCCCAGTCGGCCAGCGCTACGATGACGCCGAAGGTCGCGAGCGCGCGGAGCGCGCGGGCGCACAACCGGTCGGCACGAAATCCAGGGAGCGTCTCCTATCCTCACTCTCTCTCTTCGTGGGCAAGCAGAGAATGACTCTTTCCACACTTTCTCTCTCTCTTTCTCGCTTAGCGATCATGCGGAGGCAGCCACCGCAACGGGCACGGCTGCTTGTTTGCAGCGTGTAGTCACGCCCGCGCGAGCCGAAAAGGCGGCCGTTGTAATCACGTGGGACGCCGGCGCCGTCTCGGTCCTTGGAAAAAGGCTGAACATACACACACACACGTGCGCTCCCAACGAAAGCGGCGCGGACGGAAGAGACGCTTCAGACACGGGGCTACGTACGACGTCGCAAGTGCTGCGCACTTGGTAGCTCTTGTCGTCGACTGACAACAGCTGTCTGAGGCCTCGAGGTGAGTTTTGCTGAGCATGTTCTTGGGCGTATAAGGCACATTCGTGTGGTCGTGTGAGAGCTTCCCCGATGTGTTCGAAAGTTTTGAAGCTCTACAACGAAAACAATCGAGTACACTCTCCATCAGGTCCCGCTTAAAGTGCTAGATATAGCTAGAAGACCGGAGAGCTTTGGTCTGGTTTCCTGGATATAGCCGGCATTGAACCAGGGTCTGATAAGAGTGTAATGCTAGTTTTGTGCCTCCTTCCTTATCGTGAATTGGCCCGTTTAGTGTAGTAGGAATGCTATAGTAGCTCTTTAGCGTACGTTGTACATTCAGAGCGTTCAGGGGCGAGTCGAAAAAGACCGATCAGACGTGAAAGGAAGGAGGCTGGTCCTCTTCACCCGCAAATTTCGATGTAATAGTTCTCTTTGTTTGTTTTCGATGCGGCCATTGTCACTTCGAGAAGACGGCAGGTGCGACGCGCCGGGTCGAGCCTGTCGTTGCGCAATGTTTGTGGTCCTGATTTCGTAACCACTTTCATCACGATGCATCGGAGACACACCTGTGTCCCGTCTTTTTTTTTTTTTTTTCCCTCTTCTCGGTCCCTGCTGTTTTTCCGGGTTGCGCAAAAACTCTTGAAAAGGTTACACAATTCGCGTTTTATAGGATAGAACAAAACAAATGTCTGGTAACGTGGTTTCGAATGTGCAGATAGAAAAAAAAAACAGATTCATTGTTTACAGTTACTGTAAAAAAATGCATCTACATACTGTAAGTGAATAATATGCCGATTAATATGTACTGGTGAGTCGTGATTTTCGAAGCAGCAGCGCACAGAAGGACACAGAACACGCACACATAAATAGGCGCAAACACAAACGCTGTACCGCAGCTGATGATTTATTTTCGCATGTGCGTGTTCTCATTACAACGGCTTTTTCGAAAGTAGATCATCAGTTGCAGCATATCGCTCGTGTTTGCGTCTATTTATGTATACGTGTTTTGCGTCTTTCTGTGCGCTGCTGCTCCGGAAATAATATACCTAGTCGTGTAATCAGTACACATTATATTAGGTCTCAGTGTGTAATTTTACCGTGTTACAAGTTAAAGTACGCAAGAACGAATATCACCCGTTAGCTGTAGTTGAAAAAAAAAATGGAAAGTTAGTATTGAGATAAATAATACCGTCATGCAATATTTTAAAGCAATGAGGTAAATCAGCTTTCGGTCGTGCATAGTTATGTGTGTAATTTATTAAACTCGGGAACAGCAAGGTGATAAAGGACAGGGGCGTAGTGAAAAGGTTTTTTTTTTTTTTTCGAAGGGCGGGGGGCGACAATACTTTATGTGTGTTCGTGTGTGCGTTTGTATGTAGGCCTGTATACTATGCTAGCAAAATTGAATTAAAAATTTCGTAAGAATTGAAAAGTGTCTATATTCTAAACCGCCACGCTTTGTAAGGATTTTAGTGCATCGTGTCTCTTTCAGTGGCATCTTGATCGTGCGCGTCAAAGGCCAACTCCTGCGATTTTGTGTCCATGGTGTTATGGTGTTTCTATGTTCCTGAGGCACTCTTGCCACCAGCCCAATAGCTGAAATGCTCAGGAAATTTGAAAATAATTTTTAATAAGCAAAAATTGGGCAATACCGAAATCCAACCGAGCGCCCCTGTCTGCGCATGACGTACTATTTGGTGGAGCCGGAGGCCATATACTGGTTTCGCCGGCGCAGAGTATGAAAACTGTGAAAGCCAGTCCAGCGAAGCACTGGCCAAACACGACAGAGGAAGGAAGAAAGCATTCCCGTGCTGTACCCGTGCCAATCAACACCTCCGTCGCCTCGTGGAAAGCACAATAAACGCTGTGGCGGCCAAAGTAGCGATGCCATCGGCTGCGTCACTTCCGTTGACGTGCAAAACGTGACGTCACACACAGTGTTGCCGATAATTCTGGCAAGTGAGGTGATATTTTTGAGGAAACCTTTAAAATTAATTTGCAAACAATCGGTGCATCACGCAAAGCTGTGATTTCGCATAAAGGACTAAAATGTGCAAATGAACATACCCAGCGAATTTTATTGAGATTAATTGACCTCGAAAAAATCGCCGGAGTCGGCCTTCAGGAACTGTAACCAAAATTCCAATTCACCGGGGCTGAGTGCGTAGTAGGCCCCGCCGCGGTGGTCTAGTGGCTAAGGTACTCGGCTGCTGACCCGCAGGGCGCGGGTTCGAATCCCGGCTGCGGCGGCTGCATTTCCGATGGAGGCGGAAATGTTGTAGGCCCGTGTGCTCAGATTTGGGCGCACGTTAAAGAACCCCAGGTGGTCTAAATTTCCGGAGCCCTCCACTACGGCGTCTCTCATAATCATATATTGGTTTTGGGACGTTAAACCCCACATATCAATCAATCATGAGTGCGTAGTAGCATGGCCTCCGAGATGGCGGGCCTGTGAGGCCATGGTAGTAGTATATCTTATGTGAGCGGGCTGGGCTCATAGTACTATATCTTATCTGAGCAGTCGATACAGCTACGGGCGTGAGCAGCCTGTTTACACACCTATCTATATCCAAGTTTATCCGCGTTCCGCAGTTAAAAGGGTGGACCCAGATAACATGGCTCCTCGTGCGCACAACCGTATCGTTCGATTGTTTCAAGTGTTGTAGCCGAAGTTCCTTCAGAGTTCATGTGTGGTTGACCCTCGAGGCCCCAATGGTCAACTCGGCGCGACTTTGCGACATTTATTGCATTTTACGTGTGATTTGGTACTGAAAGAAAAGTGAATATCAAAATATAGTGACATTGCAAAATAGAAATGGTACAGCCGATTGATTATTCATCTTGGTCCTAAGCTGATTAAGCTTGTAATGGATCCATTACACCAAAATATTCCAAAATAGGGGAACGCGAAGTACCGTTGAAAAGGCTCAACTGGTCACTAAAGTACAAAACGTAAATAAGTAAACGTAAAATAACACGAGTAATTTCAGAAATTGAAATAACTATAATTGGTATAAACTGTAAGTTAGCTGCAGATATAGCGTCGTGAGGTAATGAGCTGTGCTCGAGAATAATTCGGGTAAAATGAAGAAGTGATGTCGGCATACGCGTCGTTAAAACAAGCGGATTTCGACAGGGGGGGGGGGGGGTAGCCAGAATTTTTTTCGGTGTGTAAGGGGGGGGGGGGCGATGCGTTAACCATACATGGTGTATGTTCGTGCATACGTTTTTACGTGTGCTCGTATTCATACGTGTGCTTGTGTACATTCGATGCTTGTATATGTACGAGCGAACGGAAACTGGAACTGAAGACGACGAAAGTATTCTTATCTTGCTTCAACAACATGATGCCAACGGTCAACAGAAGCTAATGGAAGCTGAAAACAAGTGAAGCCTCTTGAAATGTAGATAAGCGCGTTGATAGCTTGTTTTTGCGATAGCTCAGCGAGCAACATTCCTGTGCTGTCAAGGCTGGAGCGCTTCCGCAGCTTCAAGTCGGGTGTTTCCGCCTTTCGAAGGGGGACAAGCAAGCTCCGTGGCACAGACCTTGGCTTGCAACCATGCAAGTGGAACTCGGCGTAGAATTGGCAGGGCCTCGCAAAGTCTGCAGGGACGGCCGTGCATGCCTTTGCGATGTATACGTTGACAGCGTGATGGATCGCGTCGAGTTTTCCGCCCAAGTTGTGCTCCTGGCACAGATCCTCAGTTTTTTGTTGTTGTTTTTGCGCCATATATTTGGCAAGCGCTCGAAAAAAAGCGATGACAAAGCTAAAAAGAAACCACGAACAGGAAGCTCCGAAGGAGTATTCTTAAGAGCAGCAACGAGATGACTATATCGTAAAGTTTTTGCTTCCGTGCTTGACGTTCGCAGATATTTGGGAACTGTGAAAGCTTTGGTGTCTGAATCTCGGTGAAATCTTCGGTATACGTTGGAGCAGCGTAACAATGGAACGGTTAGGCCTATGGCGTAATGAACCTTCTAGCGGTTCAGGGAAGAAGTCAGTCACTCAATCTGTCGATTAGTTGTCCGCCCAGCGTTTTAAAGTCACGTGGTGCGTAAAGTGCGGGAAGCGCAATCTTTTTTCTGTTCTGATTCAATGAAAGGAACGTGTACCTTTGCCCTATACTACTTCGACTAGCAGTCTGCCGCACTGTACAAGAAAAAAGTCATTTGACTTTTTTTTTCTGTCAGTCCTGACTTGCTATAGGTTCTGAACTACCTTTAAAGAAGCAGACGATTTATTTCTGGAGATAATTATACCTTACTTGGAGTGTATTTTGGACCCTAAGGAGCGTTAGCGCGGCACACTAAAGAGCAACAATGACTTGGTTTATGGTGATTAAGTGCACTCTGCTAACTCTAATGCCGTACGTTTCACCGTCAAAAGTTCATTAATCGCGATGAATATCAAGTCTGAAGTTTTATTCTTAAATTTCGCGCCTAAATCTCCGTGCGTGACGTCAAAAATTTTCGAAATGTATTTTTCGTATTTTCGCAACATTGGCACGATGTAATTTTCTGAAATATCGCTTGCTAGTCGGTCTATGGCACCCACGTATAACAATGTACTTTTATTTTTATCGATTAAAACCCCACGTATAGTACCCAGTAGACTTTTTCAAAATCTGTGACGTCACGGTTATTTGGTGCGGGAATCGCAAGGTGGCGCTTGCACCCCACCCCCCTTTTTTCGCGCGTTTTCTCCTTTACGAAACGTCGTATCACAGCATTACAGCGGTGTTTTCGGTATAGTGAACTTGTACTTTACTAATTCGCGAAAAAAAAAAAGATTCTTCTCTTTAGTGCCGCTTTAAAAGAAAGTCGTATACGTTTCAAGTGATGAGACTGATGAGTATTTGAAAGCAGCAACAGGTGCTTGTCTTTTTTTTTTTTTTTTGTAAGTGCTGTGTTCAGCGAGACGCGATCGAGTGCTCGTAAACTATACAGCTATCCGTAGCGATACCCAGTGTTGAGACGTTCGAGCTAGCAAAAAAAAAAAAAAAAGGCAGTTGCAGCGATTGTTCGCTGGCTCGGCTGATATTCGACACTCCCCGTGCAGAGGTTGTAACGAATATGATCGCGAGAGCAATCGGTCGAGCTTCGTGCTTACGCCGCAGGTCGTCCTCTGGCCCCGCGCGTGACTCGTTTAGTTCGCGTAGAACGAAGAAAGAAAAACAGCGAACGGATTTTATTACAACGCTCCCCCTAGCGTACGTCGCCGCACTAAATCGAACGATTGCCTTCAACCAATGACGCGCCATATGTGACATCATTCCTATTTTATAAGATCTCGCGTCTTTCATCAACTACAAGTACCGCTGTCTAGTTTATAACATCTTGCATCTTTTCATCATCAGCTACAAGTACCACCATCTAGTAAACACTACAAGAACTAAACGAGAGGTGGCTACATACAGGAGACGGTACCGCCATCTAGTGAACACTGCAAGAACTAAACTAGAGGTGGCAACATACAGGGGACGGTTCCGCCATCTAGTGAACACTGCAAGAACTAAACTAGAGGTGGCTACATACAGGCTACAGGGGACGCACAGCCCACGCCCTAAGGAGCTTCGCCCCTAAAAAAAGAACTATAGCGAAGTCTATAGATAGGCGCCGTCTGGCGTTACAAAGAATTACTTGCACCGTTGCCTGAAAAGCACAAGGCGAACGTCTTCTGAGAGGACTTCTTAGCGGGCACCGGACTAGATAAGCGTTTGTGATCAGCGCCTATGCTAAGCTATGTACGGAGTGCAAAAAAAAAAAAATGGAGGGGGGCGGGAAGCTTGAAAAGTAGAGAAATGTGTCAACATGACGTGTCGCTGGAACCTAAGGTTTGAAAAGCGGATGACTCCGCTTGTCTCCGGCGCAAGCGACACTTAGTGTTCACAAATGTTTCAGTTAGGGAGTGATGGTTTAGTATATCAGGCCCGTAGCCAGGAATATTGTTGGATGGGGGGGGGGGGCTTTGTCGAAGGCTTTGGAAAATCGCCTATTTTCAATATTTTAGGTAAAGCACCCTGATTGATTGATATGTGGGGTTTAACGTCCCAAAACCACCATATGATTATGAGAGACGCCGTAGTGGAGGACTCCGGAAATTTTGAGCACCTGGGGTTCTTTAACGTGCACCCAAATCTGAGCACACGGGCCTACAACATTTCCGCCTCCATCGGAAATGCAGCAGCCGCCGCAACCGGGATTCGAACCCGCGACCTGCGGGTCAGCGGCCGAGTACGCTAGCCACTAGACCACCACTGCGGGGCAGGGTAAGCACCCTCCTCCTCTATCAAAGTTTCGAGGGTGGTTGGTGAGCAGAACTTAAACAGACATGCGTGCGTGGGAACTTTCTATTTAAAGAAGAACTCCTACGAATCGTTCATTTGCGTGTTATTCTTTCTTTGCTTCACTTAGCTGCATGTTTGTTCCTTCAACATTTTTTTTTTATTTTTGAGCAACCATCTTCTTTTTTTCGTTGCAGACACTGAGTAGCCGAGGGGACATAAACCTGAACCTCTCCACGAAGCAATTTTGAGGAGAACGGTTATCCACGCGTAGTCGTTTTTTTTTTTTTATTCATATATACAAAAATATGGCAAGGCAGTCTACGTTAGAGCCGGCTATTCCAACATCATGATAGTAATATATGATACACACAGATACGAAAAATTAAGGATAAAATAAGAAAGAAAAAATAATCAGATGCACTATGTACAGAGGGAGCTCGAGGGGTCAGAAGTTTCGAGGCTGCTATATCCCATGTATTCCTGTGGAATCGAGGCATATAGCCTTTCGACCAGGACTTTATATACTTATATGTACACTTATAGGCACAGTCTACGGACGTATTCCTGTTTATACAGCGTGATCACATCCCGTAGAGTGTCCGTATACACATAATGGCATTTCACGGGAAGTCTTATTCGTCGATTACCTCGAGCACATATAGTATTATACGGGCTTCGAGGTGGCGTACGTTTGTTTCCAGCTTCATATTCAAGTATATAGCTGTGTGGCCGTGACGCGCCTATGCTTGTATAATGAAGTGATTCGAAGGGCCGACGGCGATTTCCGAAGCCCACGTGGAGAATTGGCGAGACCGGTGTAAGCTTCTGGTGATTGAGGAACTTACCGAAAGAAATCGAGGCACTAATGAGGGGCAAGTCAAAGGGCTAGGAATCACAGGCGTCGCCCCAAAGCGCGCGCGGGGCTGTTTAATTTCAAGTTGAAGGAAGGTATTAACTGCGTAAAGAGGAAATTGAGGAAGCGATGTTGACCTTGCTTAGCTCCTTGCAGCGCACTATGGTGTGCTCTTTATAAACAGGTGGAATAACATGATTTTATGCGCTCTGCCGCGGTGGTCTGGTGTATATGGCGCTCGACTGCGAACCGCCAAGGTCGCGAGTTCGAATCGCCGCCAGCGGCGGCTGCATTATCGATGGAGGCGAAAATGTTTGCAAGCCCGCATACCCAGATTTAGGCGCACGTTAAGGAACACCAGATGGTTGAAGTCTCGGGAGCCGTCTCGTAATCATATTGTGGTTCTAGGACGTTCATGTCCGTAGAATATTATTAACATGATAGATGGCAATGTTTTAGAGGGCAAGTTTCAAGCAGGGTGAAGTGTTGGGGTAACTTGTAGTGTATTTTGTAGCAATTGATCGCAGTTACGACCTAAATATTTATGAAACTATTGTAAAGTACTTCGCAAAGCGAGTTCGATGAATCGTCAACATTGTATTTGACAATCGTCTCCTTGCGGCAAACATTCCTTAAGAAAGTGTAAAAATAAAAATATTCCGATGTTCCTGTCGAAGTGGCCCGCGTCCAACGTCTCGTAAAATACGGTATACTGTCTTCACGAAAGCTACCTTGCTTAGCAATGTGCTTCAGTGGCAGTGTTTGGAGGAACCACATAACGAGAACGTTTAATTCATGATTTGCTCAACGTTTGCATATTGCGAGAGGCGGCAGGCGAATCTAGCGTTATAAGATATCGTACCCGATAAGATACACTATTTATACGATTATTGCGAGTGATGGCGATTGCAGAACAGCAACGTCAGCATGCCGGGCGTGTCTAGGGATCCGTGCTGATAGTGGAGCGGAGGGGGGGGGGTCACAAAGTAGAGAAAAAAGACAGACAGGCGCCGACTATCAACTGAAGCTTTATTGCAAGGCTGAGGCAATATATAAAGGAAAGTATAAAAAGCAAGAGAGGGCAAAGGGGGCTGTACATAATGGATCAGTACCAACTTGTGTGTGTGGGGGGGGGGGGGGGGGGGAGAATTTCTCCCTAGTTATCCTGTCTCTTGTGCTGTCTTCCGTTGTCCCCTTCTATGTTCGGTGCAACATTTCCAGGATGCAATGCTAACTAGCCCGCCAAGACGTCTTCTTGATCACCTCCCCCCTCACACCCATCGGTCGAGTCTGAAAGAGAAAAAAAAACTTTACAGTAGATTTAAGTAATTTAATTGTTGGAGTTTAACATCCCAAAGCCGCGATATGATTTTGATGAACGCCGTAGTGGAGAGCTCCAGAAATTCTGATGTTCTTTGACGTGCACCTAAATTTAAGTACATGGGCCTCTAGCAGTCTGCCTCTGTTGAAAATGAGGCCGCCACGGCCGGGGTTCGAACCCACGACCTTCGGGCCAGCAGTAAGAGCACCGTAACCAATAGACCACCGTAGAGGAGCGGTGGGGGGTGCGTTCCGCATTCGACGAAAAATGAAGCAGGGACAGGTGGCTCACAACGTTCTGCATTTAGACCCGCAGCTCTCCTGGAGCAAAGCTCCAGGGGCCTCCGATCAGGGGCCTCCGGGTGGCCATTATCGTCAAAAACCTGCATAAATGCAACCTTGTTTTTTTTTTTAAACAATAGCCGGACGGGGGTCCGATTGAGCGAAGGACGAAGTGAAGAACGGAGTGGAAGTGTTAATGTTAAAGAGCCAGGTCGTGCAAACACGGACACGAGAGAGATGCCAAGACACTACAGACGCCACACGAACAATGACAGCCTCCCAATTGAACAGGGACGTAGCCAAAGAAGGGGAGGGGGGGTTAAACCCAAATTTTTTGTTTCACTTTTGCTTGGGAAAGGCAACGCGGCAACATACGCACGCATGAACATAAGGTATGGCTGAACGCCCCCTTACCCTCGAAAAAGATTTCTGGCTGTGCCCCTGCAACTGAATACCTAGCTGCCATCTTGATTAACATGAGTACCTACAAACTAGCTCAACTCCTTGTCATTCTATGGAGTGAAGGTGTCGGGCAGACTCCCCGCCACCATGTGGGCACTCACAGCCAGCACACCAAGGGCAAAGTCAAGACCAGCCAAGGGCAGCTCTTCACGGGCCTGCGCTGTACACAGAAAAATCGTGAAAGGAGTGGCTGCGCAGCGGTGTTTTTCTGCGCTGCATCGCTATCAATAACGGATTTCCTGCACCCTGCTAATCTGCTAAGCAGATAACGGGGTTTTCGGCGAATGTCGACCGCGGCGTCTCGCTCGTTATCGCACTTCCTACAACGCGAGGCAGACTGGCCGGGGCATGGTTCGGGGGTTGAGTATCTGTCTGCACGTGGCCGCAACGAGGAGGAAATCTCGAAAGGCCGAAGGAAAGAACCCAGCGGTCGGTGTTGGATGTTTCTGATAGGCCGCCCGCACTATCGCGCTCGCATCCTTATCGTGCATGAGAGCAGCAGGCCTCGGTCGGTCTTGACTTCTTGACGTGGCCGATCGCTCCATTTCCGGCACTGCACGAGAGTGGTGGTGTCGAGTTGGAAAGTCGTATGTTTGATGCAAGATGGGCCAAAACCACGATATGGTCACGAGAGATGCCGTAGTGAATGGCTCCGGAAATTTCGACCACCTGGTGTTCTGATTGATTGATGTGTGGGGTTTAACGGTCCCCAAACCACCATGTGATTACGAGTGGCGCCGTAGTGGAGGGCTCCGGAAATTTCGACCACCTGGGGGGTTCTTTAACGTGCACCCAAATCTGAGCACACGGGCCTACAACATTTTCGCCTCCATCGGAAATGCAGCCGCCGCAGCCGGGATTTGATCCCGCGACCTGCGGGTCAGCAGCCGAGGACCGCCTGGTTTTCTTCAACAATCACTGGCATCGCACTGCGCACGGGCCGAAACGCTCCGCCGGAATCGAATTCGGGACATTCGTGTGAGCAGCCGAGTTGCTGTAACCATTGTTCCGCCCGAAGCGGACGTCTGAGAATCCCAAAGCCATGGGCAGATTTAAAAAAAAAAGTTTAATTGAGAGGGTAAATTGTCTTGTATACAGGCGTGAGCTGACCTATCGGTATAGATCGATGAATCTTGCATGTCTAGCATACGAAATACACAATATGATCAATGAAGTGGCCGATGCACGCTGCGTGGCAGATACTGCACATAACCAAAAGAAGAGCGCTCTACAAACTTGCATAGTGTCGACAGAGTCCTTCATATTAAGGGACTGTGGTATCGATAACGTTGAGAGTTGGGTGAACTGCCTTTCGGGTGGGCTATTAGGTTGTATATTAATCGTGTTTTCTTCGAAACAGTTTCGAGTGCAGCGGTTGTTTGTGTTTTTGTTTCTTTTGTGCCCTGTCTTCGCGCGCCGCTTCACAACTAAATACATAGTATCGACAAACAAAATGGATAAGTTGATGTGACAAGTGCGAAGCCCAGGAATTTACCTAGGCGCTGCGGGGAGAGTGAAGAGAGGTTCAGCCATACTTTATGCGTGTTTGTGCGTGTGGTCATCCTCGACATGCAAATTCATGATAGGAGTGCTAACAGCGCAAACGACAGGAGGGGTGCAAAATGTCCTTCGCAAAAAAAAAAAGAAAAACGAACGGAAACACGAAGTAGAGAAAAAGGACAGACAAGCGCAGACTATCAACCGAAGCTTTATTCCAAGACCGAGGTAATACGTAAAGGAAAAGATGAAAAGCAAGAGAGGGCAAAGGGGGGGGGGGGGGGGCTGTACATTATGGATCATGCAGTACCGACTTGCCCAACTCGCTGGAGAAGGCCTGGACGTAAAATAGGCTCGAAGTGGTGCTGATAATAGCGACGCAGCTGTAATGACGCATTGAGGCTGTGCAACACGATAACGCGCGTGCGTGTTGCGTCGCGGCACCGACAGAATGCGAGTCGGAAACGCGAGCTTCGCTACAGCGGCGGCGTGTCAAGGTTGTGTGCGAAGGCATGGAAAGATCTAAACAGTGACGCGTTGACACTCTGGGCCCCAAGAGATAGTGACCGTGCCGGACGTCGTGACAGAACAGCCCCCCGTATACCCTCGTTGATGTGCGGGCTCTTTATGGCAGAGCGATATATATAGACGTATCAAGTCCAGCCGTTATTGCGGTTGCCAATTCGTTCCTCTATGGTTCATCGTGCGGAACATAACAGCGACTCTTGGTCGGGGCTCTTCCCACTCTTTTATGGGCCCGGATAGCGTACGCTATCTGCATTGGCCAAGGGGGTTCGTATGCGTGCGCATGTATATAAACACGCTGAATTGAACAATTTTAACAGTTTAGTAACATCCGGAGTCCCTCGAGACTCAGTAATTGGGCCCCTGCTCTTTTTAACCCACATTAATGATATTACTGATGACGTTGCGTGCAATATAAAATTATTCCCGGACGACTGTCTCATTAATAAAGAAATTAATCATTACAACGGCCATATCAAGCTTAACAATTCTATAGCCGTCTTAGCTAATTGGTGATCTATGTTACAGATGAAAATAAACGTACAAAAGTCGGGGATATCAACTGTAAGCAGAAAAACAAAACCATCCAACTACACATACACGATTAATCGCACTCCACTTAATAAAGTTGAGGCGTTACTCTCACTTCTTATCTTAGATGATACAAACACATCGATAATACTACTTCTGCGGCACTCAGGAAACTATTTTTCCCAAAACGAAGTCTAGCACTCTTGACAACATCAAGGAAGCTGTTGGCTTACACATCATTTGTGAGGCCAGTTCTCGAATACGCTAACACAGTGTGGTTTTCTCACACGCAGACTAACATAGGCGAATTATACAAGGGAAGGCTGTTAGGTTCATCTACAACGAATACAGACGCTTGTATTCGCCAACAGATCTTCTAATCCAGTCCGGCTTACAAATACCGTCCAGCGAAACGCGCCAGCTTAAAAATTCTCTTCCAGCTACTCAAAATAATTATACAAGATAGATACTTCCAAATACGTGTCACGTTCCCAGGCTCGACTAACACGTAATTAGCGTGCGCATACATCGACAGATTACGTATGTAAAATGTAGTATTCATTCTTTTTGCTCGCAATAGCAGAATTGGATCAACTTGATGCTGCTATCACTAACACAGAATCGTTATCTGAATTTACGTCACACAAAAAAAAAAAAAACTATGCGCGCATAACAGGAGCTATGTATGAAAAGCCACGGTAGTGATAAAGCGATACAGGTTCGCTTCTTGTTTCTTCTTTGTCCGCACCTGCACTTAACGATAATTTAGACATTTTCAAACAAACTCTCAGTGTTTACAAGTTTTTTTTTATTCCTTTTCAGTCCCGGCATTAAAGTTATCATAATTACATGTTTTCTTTTTTTCATGAAGTTTGATGTCAGCATTGCATATTATTTCGAATTTGCATTATATTCTGCAGTCATTCTATATGTCAAGTATTATTATAATTCAACTCCTGCATTCTTTGATTGTATTGACGATATTTTCGTGTTCTCTTCTTATGCTTGTAAGTGTTTACTTTGAACTATGTTTTTTTTTGTGTGTCAATTTTCATTGTTCCGAAAATCATTGTACTGTCCGGTTGCTACGCTCTCGAAAGAGAGTAGCAGTATTGTAAATTTTAAAAAAAAAACGAATTTGCTAGGAGTTTGTAACGCCAACCACGCCCCCCTTCCCTCCCGCCTGGCTACGCCAAAGCTGAGGGCAGGAAAGGGCAGTATAGTAACCCACGCCGTGTCACTATGTGCTTCGCGCTATTCAGCCAGCATAACGAACCCATAGCTTAACCCCCGTATTCACGAACGCTCCTCGACCCCAATCTCGTCTTTCACTTGAACGAGATGAGCACAGCGCCGCCGCTTGTCTAAAAATGACGCTGCGTTTCTCGAGAATCGCTGCAGATTATCCCTGATGTTGGACGACTTGCTCTGCCTAGAGATGGCGCGTTAATCTATTTACTCAAGTCAAGGTGAAGCGTTGAGTGAAGGGATGTTCTAGAATACAGGGGTAAGAGTGGATGACGACGTGCCGATCGATAGGTGACGTCAGGCGTGGCGTTTGTTTTTTTGGTCACGTCACGCCGAGGTGTTGAGGCGCGAATTAGACCCTCCCGCTCAAAGCTATGGGGCACAATAAGATGCAGTAGCTTTCACGCTAAAGAAAGCTATACACAACGCCGTTCGCTGAATGTTCTGCGTTTTAGAACTAACCGCGGGGGGCATGGAACATAGAACTAACCGCGGGGGGCATGGGAGAACGCTGGTTGAAATCCAGAGGCCTGCATTCACTTGAGCCCCGCCGCGGTGGTCTATAGTGGCTAAGGTACTCGGCTGCTGACCCGCAGGTCGCGGGTTCGATTCCCGACTGCGGCGGCTGCATTTCCGATGGAGGCGGAAATGTTGTAGGCCCGTGTGCTCAGATTTGGGTGCACGTTAAAGAACCCCAGGTGGTCGAAATTTCCGGAGCCCTCCACTACGGCGTCTCTCATAATCATATGGTGGTTTTGGGACGTTACACCCCACATATCAATCAATTCCTATCGACGTGTTGTAATCGCTACGAGTGCTCGCGTACTGGAGCCGGCCAGTATCGTAACGTGGATGACGCGGCCCTTATCGGCGGGTTGGCTCTCAAGTGCACATTACGGAAGGAAGATTACGATTACGTGCACTTGTCGAGATATACCTTTATAGAAGAAGTCGGCCGGGAAGTATGACAACACTCATCGTTTTTTCAGGTGAACCGCTTATCTCCATCTCATTCTGCATCACGTGGGATACATTTGTGAATGCATGCGGAAATATAATGCTACTGGAAACTAAATGTCGGGTTTAGCGCGTGTACTTTTTTTTTTGTTTTTCGAACGTGAATCCAACACAGGCAATTCAATTCCTACCCACGTGTTTTATTTTGCAGTGTTAAAGTACCACCTATAGTTGTACGTTTCTTGGTACTCGACTGTTGTAATGACAGTACTGTTCCTTAGTAGTGGTAATGGTAGTTCTAGTAGTGTCAGTAGTATAAGTTCAGTTTTGTAACCGTAGAGATATTTGTGCACTATTTGGAGCACTCGTTATGATGTTGGTACTAGTAGTATAGTGTTAATAATATTGTGTGCTGATATTTCGTCATCGAGGTGCGGTAGCCATATTTCTACTGTAGTTGTAGATCTAGCATTTTATTTATTTATTTATTTGCTTGTTTGTCAATCTCGGAAAGACTGTAGCACCTGTGACCAAAAAAAGTACCATTGTGAAATGTCACTATAATGTATTCACACAAAATGCTTAAAGTGGGAGACAAAGACAGACAAAATGCTAAAGAACATGACCAAA
This sequence comes from Rhipicephalus microplus, assembly GCF_043290135.1. Classification (NCBI taxonomy): domain Eukaryota; kingdom Metazoa; phylum Arthropoda; class Arachnida; order Ixodida; family Ixodidae; genus Rhipicephalus; species Rhipicephalus microplus. The sequence continues at coordinate 190,234,251 of NC_134705.1, forward strand.
AACAACAAATGAACTGAAATTAATTCCGAACTAATAGTGAATAATCGTAGTTTTGATTAGTAGTAGTAGTATATTGTAGGTCATAATATATAGGTCAAAATGTCGAAGTAACAGTACAGTATAGCGATAGTTGTACACTAGTCACAATGAATAAGTGTTGTTGCTGTAGTAGTAGTAGTAGTAGTAGTAGTAGTAGTAGTAGTAGTAGTAGTAGTAGTAGTAGCAGCATCAGCAAACGCTGCAGTAGCAGCTCAGAAGCCAGAGCATATCAAACTGAGGAGGAGTACGTGCTTGTCCCCCCCCCCCCCCCCATTTCTTTGTCTTTTGTCCTCGTTTAATTCTTTTTTTTTCGCTGCTATCTTAAAGAGAAATTGTAATAAGTGCTGTGGGATAGTTTACACAAGTAGACGTGCACACCGGCCAAGACACCGCGGCGTCTCCTCTTATTCGCATCCGGACAAAACAGATATATATATATATATATATATATATATATATATATATATATATATATATATATATATATATATATATATATATATATATATATATATATATATATATATATATATATATATATATATGTGTGTGTGTGTGTGAAGCGATGATGAATGGGAGACGTGGCCTGGCTCATACGCCATGTTTATTCCATTTTCACTTCTTCCTTCTCGGCTTCTACAAACCATCCATCGCTTCATACCTCACATGATTCCCCCTCCCCCCGAAAGATGGCACCGTTTATAACCTACGAAAAAAATTGAAGGAGCCAATAAACAGACAATGTCCAAATTCGCAGTATCACGTCCCGACGGGGTTCCACAGTCTCTTTAAATCTTCAAGCCCGACGAAGCAGTCCGGTGAACTCTATAACAACTCTGGTGGGCGAGGCTGACTGTTGCGTTCCGGACAGAGCGGGATACACGTGGATACTGACAGTACTGCTAGAACTCTTGTTCGGGCTGACCAAGGTTGGAATGCCTTGTTGCATCGGCAGCTCTGATGTCGTCGGGGTTGTATTTTTCGCCGTGAATGGGGCAATCCTGATGCTTCTTGCTTGCGTACTTCTCGACAAACTGTGATGGAGTGCCTGAGTGCTTGCGGTTTGCAAGCAGTGCTTCCGCGTCTTTCTCGGCGCTTTCTGTGGTGTTGCAGTCGGCGGAATAGCAGGCGCTGGGAGCGTTTCTGGCGACTTTTCTTTGTCCGAAAGTGTCTGACGTCTTGTTGGTTTGGAGATCTTATTTTTCGATGTTCTTCAACTGATGAACGCGCTTCCATTCAATTTGGCGTTCGCCGATGCCCTTGTTGCAGTCTCTCTCGTTGTTTTCTGAGTTGGTGAACTTCGTTTTGCTTGCTTTGCTGGTGCTGCTCAGGAGATGGCTGTAGTGGCGCCCCTTCTGGAATCGGGCATTCATTTCCTTCGAGGTTTGACGCGTCCTGTAGACAGCTGATGCATGGTGAGCTGGTGTCTTGCTTATCGGGCATAGTTGGTAATGTGCCATCATTATGCTCTTCAAAGACTTCGGTAAGGTGTTCCAGTATGGACGCTTCGGGCAGACAGCTGCGTGCGAGGTTTGGTGTATGTATTACTTCTGCATTTTTTCGGTTCTTGGAGCTGTAAGCACTATATGGGGATACCACAGGTGACGTGGCGTTACTAGGTTTTAACTGCAGATTTTGGCAAGTCTGTGGGGCCGCAGAAACGACAAAAAGCTCTTCAGGGGCTTCTTCGCAGTTCACTGCGAGTGGTTGTTGCGCCTGGTAGCTTGCGACGTTCGATGCGTCTGGGCCTTCGGTGTTGCTTCGACTGTCTAGTGTGTATGCACCGGACGGTGATGCATGAACCCGCGCGGAAGGAGCATGGCTCGACTGGGTATTTTCTCGGTGTGTCAACTCGTCTATCGTGAACGTGGTGTCCTTACAAGGCAGACGGTTAGCGTTATGAGCGCCCGAGGAGCCACGTGTTGTAAAACCGGGTGGTGGACCACGTACTCGAGACGAAAAATGAAGTGCATGAGGTGGGTAAGCAACGCCTCTTGTCGTGTGCTGGAGCGACGACTTTGAAAATACCGGCTTTCGTGAAGGGAAACCTGGTGGAAAGCTACGTTCCTGGAGAAATAAGCGTGGACTGTGACGGCCGCGTGTGGTTGTATGCAGATGGCCGGTAATGAGAAAGTCCTTGTCGTATATAGTCGTTAAAACGGGCAATCATCTCTTCTCTGATCTTTTGCCATGATTCGTCGTTTTCGAATATGTGTATCAGGTAAAACTTAAATGCCTCACCGGTGATGTAGTCAGTGAAGTTGGTGGTCATTTCCCGTTCCGACCATGATGCAGCGGCGGCATGGAGCTCGAACAGGTTGAACCAGTCCTGTACGGGTCCGTCATCCGCTGATCCGGTGTACTTAGGGATGTCAAGGTCGTCTGATGCTGCTGTCATGATGCTTGGTGGTCTTGGTGGTCCGCGTTTGGTCACTGCGTCTCGCTGAGGTCTTCGATGATGATGGCCGGGCTATGAAGTGGTTGCGAGGTCTTCATCCTGTCGACTCGTGTGACGCTATGATGAATAGGAGACGTGGCCTGGCTCATACGCCATGTTTATTCCATTTTCACTTCTTCCTGCTCGGCTTCTACAAACCATCCATCGCTTCATACCTCACATATATAGCAGTCGTCGTTTCATCCGTCGTTGTTTGCGCGACGCGCCGACTGTTTTGAGCCACGCTCGACTGCCCCCTCAAGCCGCGCACGCCGCTTTAGTGCCCAGCAGATAGCGGAGGCACGGAGGCAACGTAAAAAGGAGACGACGACAGCTATAGCTGGGCGACTTCAAGAATCGAAGCGCCGAAGCCGTGCCAGTAATTGCGAGCAGTGAACTAAAGCGGCAGCACTCCTTCATGGAGCAAAAAGACAATTGAAGCAAGCCCCCATGTCGCAAAAAAAAAAAAAATCGCAGCATATCCACGGAGTGAATGATGATGAGTGGTGCGAATCGCTGGAGGGTTTCATCGCTAAACTGTGAACCACCCACGATATCTCCCACTACATCATCAAAGACGTGACAAACACTGTGTGTATTTATACAAGAAATTTTATTATTGGTAAGTGGTAGCTATACGTCGCTTCCGTTCCCCCTTCATTACAACGGCTTTATGGTCGGTTAAGTGATGGATCGGTGGTGGGGCGTAGCGGAATGTTTGTTTGCGAGGACGAAGTAGTGGGCAGTTTGCAAGGGTGAAACTATATAGGCGGTCACGTAGAAACAAAGGATGGGCACAGTGGGAAAATGTATGGTTTTTTAACGCGCACCTGGATACAAGTAAACGACCATCTCGCATTTCATATTGGCTACTTCTTCAACAGTTTTGGCTCTATGATCGCTGAAGTGGTGGATCGGTGATAGGGTGTAGTGGGATGTTTGCAAGGTGGCTACATATATAGGCCCGCGGAGCAGCCTATGTCGGCTGCTATAGCTCCTCGGGCCTGCTGGACGGCCCAAAGTTGGTCGCCCCGGAGGGATATACCTATAGGGCCGCTTCCCACCTGACCAAAGTAGTGTCGGGGTTAGTGTACATTGCCTTGCACTCCCAGGCATGTGCGCCCGCGTGGACACAGCCCCACATGCGGGGCAAGCGTCATTGGGGAACAAGTCAGAAAAAATAGCCTGAAGGAATCTCAGGTTAGGGTACGTGTCGGTCTGCAGTAGTCTGCGCGTAAGGGCCTGTGGCCTATTAAGTTTTGGATGGATGTCACGAATAAAAATAAGGAGAACGGACGAATTTGGCAAATGCAACAATAGCTTTTGAATATGCCCACCAGTTTTCTGTAAGCACCGATGAGTTTCGTGCGGATCTGAACGAGGAAGGTTGAGCAGACCTCAATTTAGAAGACTAAAAAGTCATCGCTTTTCGAGGCGGTCACTTTTTCCCACCACTTCCTTGACAAAACTGCCTCAGCCGCTTAGCGATTACGACGTACCTGCACTGTTTACATCGGATGTTTCTGGCCTTTAACGACTAACACGCCCTACAGAAGTTTTCCGCCTCTGTTAACAATTAAGTATCCATCTGTCGCTGATGGACGCGTCAACCCTTTACGAAGGAAAGTGTTCCGCCATTGAATGACCTTCCTCGTCGTCTACGAAACTCGTACGATCGAGTGTTTTACATTTGGTATAGTCGACGAGCGGGTATGGCCTGTGGTGTAAGTCTTGCCAAGAAATGCGTACGCCACACCTGCAGAACACGCAACCATAGCGAGGCAACCAATGGTAACGCTTGCCTGTCGCGTGACAAGGGCCTATTTTTTTCTTTTTCTGACTATGCTTCAAGATCGTGGCGTGATGCTTCTTCTTATAGTTTCCTATAAACAAAGAAAATAGTGCATCTCGGCGAAGTGAATCATGACGAGTGCGCGAAGTTCTGGGTGAACTTCACCCAGAGCTGCGGTGAGTAACCGTACGTTAATTAACCGAGCGGTGCGCCATATATAAGTTGAGTGACATTAATTGTATGTATAGAAATACAAATTTCGCCCCGCCACAGTGGCCTACTGGCTAAGGTACTCGGCTGCTGACCCGCAGGGCGCGGGATCGAATCCCGGCGGCTGCGTTTTCGATGGAGTCGAAAGTGATGTAGGCCCGTGTGCTCAGATTTGGGTGCACGTTAAACAACTCCAGGCGGTCGAAATTTTCGGAGCCCTTCACTACGCGGCGTCTCTCACAACGCTATGGTGCGCGTCATTCTGTGTAGCGTCTTAGCACATGTCTCTCGGTGTCGCTTCAGATGGTACGTAAAGAACAACAATAAAGGTGATCACTTTGCCTGTCTTGCTTTTTTTCGTCTGATGAATTGCATCACCGAGTCCTGCGATCATACATTAGCCAGACTGGTTTTGGGACGTTAAACCCCCACATATCAATCAATACATTAGCCAGATAACGAGGCGCCACGCACTAGGTCAATTGCCTTCGAAAGTGCTGACCGCAGCCATGAGAGTCTCCTGACAGCAGCGATAACGAATCGGTATATAAACAACGTCACCTACTCCGCTGAGAACAAAGCCCTCTTTTTTGCGGGCAAGACATGGCATGACCGAGATAAGCGCCCACAAATGCCGTCACAGCGTGTATACGTCGTTGGCAGATTTCTGCGTTGTGAACCCTTGTACGGTCAGGTGAGAGAAACGTCATTGGTGCAATCTTTTAACAGTGATAGAAAGGCAACAGTTCTTTCTCTCTCTCCTGTGTGTGTTAGTGTGTGTGTGTGTGTGTGTGTGCGTGTGTGTGTGTGTGTGCGTGTGTGTGTGTGCGCGCGCTTTTGAGTGGTTCTTCTATGAAAACAATCGGAATTGCGCGTTGGTTCTTGACGGTACCTCCTCAACGCTTCGAGTGCGACACGTGTAATTAAACGGCAGCAGCTACAGTCGTGTACAAATGAAGCTCGAACGAAAAATTACGAGCTCAAATGTAAGCTTCAGGGTGTTGCGCGAGAGTGTCATCTAGGTCTGCCAGGGACATAGCAAGAATAGTTTTTTCCTGTTTTCTCTGGAGGTGAAATTGTCAGGGCTAGAGGGGGGGTGGGGTGGATTTAACCAACTGTGATGCATGTTCGTGCTGGCGTTATGTGTGCTCGCATATACGGACATGCAAAATTAATTTTAAGAAGAGGATGGGTTGCAGTTTCGGCGAGCTCCTTCGGCGACGATGTCTTAACAAGTCGTCATCATGTGACTTTGTGGTGCCATTGTGGCGTCACAATGGCATATTGATGACGTCACAAGCTCTGGCGGCTTGTGACATGATGACGTCAAATTGTGTTGTCATCAATTTATTGATTGATGTGTGGGGTTTAACGTCCCAAAACCACCATATGATTATGAGAGACGCCGTAGTGGAGGGCTGCGGAAATTTTGACCACCTGGGGTTCTTTAAAGTGCACCCAAATCTGAGCACACGGGCCTCCAACATTTCCGCCTCCATCGGAAGTGCAGCCACCGCAGCCGGGATTCGAACCCGCGACGTGCGGGTCAGCAGCCGAGTACCTTAGCCACTAGACCACCGCGGCGGGGCTGTGTTGTCATCAAGGGGTGATTTTATGCATTGCTCGTGTTGGTGCTGACGCCGCGGAACAGTTCGTCTGCACCAGTCTGCACCGGTTCAAGAAGATGAAAAGAGAGATGAAGAAAGAGATGATGACGAAGAAAGGATGATGAAAAATAAAGACGACGATGAAGAAGATGATGGTGGAGGGGGTGATGAAGATAAACAAGTGGGTGTGCCATAGTGTGTATGTGGGTATGTGCCAGAGTGGGAATACTTGCCGTAATAGCCAGGCTATAAACAAGCAAACAAAGAAAATGAACTTTAAATGATGGAAGGGGAGGTGTTTAGGAGTAGAATCGATGGAAAAAGAAGGGGTTTAGGAGCAAATGAGTTGAGTCCCATGTCCAGTGCTCCACTGGTGTGCGTGCCGCCAGCCGGACGTAATCCAGACCCGCTATAGTTGCTGCACCTCTAGGTCCTATCCAGCGTGAGTGCCTCCCATATCGCTCCAAAGAGTATTTTTTTTATTATTCTGCACTTACGCTGCACTTAAGCGATTAAATTTATTTGGCCTTTGAATGCAACTCCACCAGGAATTGTGCAGCACGACTTTAGTGGTTAAGGACAAGTGCGACACGTACTAAAATCACCATGCCGCGCGCCCCCTTTGTTTACACTCGCAGTGCTGTATACCCGCAGGAAAACATGGCACTTCAATTTGGCTTTTCAATGTCGCCAGGGCGGCGATTTAGGGAAGCAATTACGCGCATATAAAAGCGTCATGAAGCTGGACGATTGCATTCTGTGCCATGGTCTCGTTAGAGACTTATGGACTATAGGACGCATAATTTGTGGTCTGTGTGTACACAGACATAAGAGCTTTGGGGAAGTGTATGTGGCCTTGGCGCATGCTGGTCGGCCGAGTTGATCCTTGTCGTTGGTCGCAAAACATGCGTGTTCCTTGTCACGGTTTCGTTGGTCTTGATGCAAACACGAACGCTGCACGGACCGATCGACAAACCCCACGCGATACGGAAGTAAAAGTGTGTAAGCGTGCAGTCGGCGTATTAAAAGTCGCATAACTTCACAATGTAGGTGTAACCTTAAGAGACAAGAAGAGAGCAGAGCGGATTAGGGAACGAGCGGGGGTTAAGAATATCATAGCTGAAATCGAGAAGAAGAAATGAACATGGGCCGGGCATGTAGCGCGTAGACAGGATAACCGCTGGTCGTTAAGGGTAGCTAACGGGATTCCAAGAGAAGGCAAGCGGGTTAGGGGGGGAGACAGAAGGTTAGGTGGGCAGACGAGATAAAGAAGTTTGCGGGTATAAATTGGCAGCAGCAAGCACAGGACCGGGTTAACTGGCGGAACATGGGAGAGGCCTTTGTCCTGCAGTGGACGTAGTCAGGCTGATGATGATGATGAACTCAGAATGTGGCGTGAAGCCAATAACGGCGTCACTTTGCGAAGTCATCGCGACGCCACAGAGTGCCACAGTTTGTCACATCACATGACTGCGACGTCATGCCATCACGCCAATACATCGATTGAGAAGAGGAGGGGGGGGGGGGGATGGATTTCGCCTTCAAGGCTTGCGCCTTCAAATCATGCTGTGCGACTGAGGGAGGAACCCTGCGAGTCATTTTTTAGCGGGTATCCAAACCGCGGCATTGAAATAGTCAGCGGACCGTCGCGTACATACACACAGCTTCGATGTACAAATTATACCGTGGCCTGTTGTGGCCGCGGGTAACTAGTTTTTTTCCATGCCGCATCACACCTGTCGTGTTGTGTACTCCCCGCGAATGTTTTTCGTATGCGGAAGCCCCATTGGGCCCTCGGGGCGCGTTACAGCCGAGTATATATGTCCTATATATATCCGCACGAGGAAATTCGTAGCGCATTAACAATCAGCAGCCGCCGCCATGGTAACGTTTCCTGTTAATGTCAAGGTTAGCGCGCAAAACGAGTGGTGTGTGTAGCGTCCGGCGCGTCGTATAGCGTAGCGAATGCAACGAGCGTTGCCTCGGAGTATCGAATGCGCATGCGCGTCTCCACTGCGCGTGATTGTGTGCGCGTGTCCGAATGGATAGTGTGCCATTTAAGAGAGCCGCTGAACAGCCGCCGAAAATTGAAGAAAACAAAAATCGCAGCATATCCGCGAGTTGAATGACTAC